>NW_026250429.1:0-535094 GCF_024521635.1 Tricharina praecox | reverse complement strand
ACGTCTTTCATGGTACTCTGCATCTTGGTGATGGCGGAGCACAGCTGTCGCAGGATCTTGACCTCGGCGCGCTCCGACCGCTCCGACGACCGCTCCGACGAAGACGGCGGCGTCGACGGCGGTGTCTGGTGTGAGTGTGCGTGCTGGCTGTGCAGGATCGGGCTGGGCGGGAAGTTGTCGGGACTTGGGGGAGCGGCGTGGCGGTAGTGGGGGTGTGAGAAGTAGGCGCCGCTGGGGAGCGGCTCCAGAGGAGGCATCGTGGGCATCACGATGGGAGATCCAGGATACATTGCGGGGGAGTAATACTCCGACGGGTAGACGTAGGGGTACATGGGGGTTCCTAGGGGTGGCGGTGTGCGGTGACCCATTGCGAATGTGTGTATGCTGCAGGTGTCAGGCACGGATTGACGGGGAATGGATTAGGAGGTCATACGGGAGAATTGACTGAGTGTTCGAAGTCGTCGATTGCAGTACGGAATGGAGATGTAGACGGTCGTGGCGGCGGTGCAGTATCCGGGGTTGATGTTTTGCTACTCAATCGAGGAGATCGAAGGTGATGATGATGCTCGCTTCAGGTTATAAGGCAGAAAGAAACCCAGGTCTGGCCACAGGTCTGGAGACGGGTTATCGGATTGGATTGGATCGATGTGAATTGGGAAGTGTGTTTTGCAATATAACGGCGACACGAACGAGCACAGTGCGTGTCTTCTTATATTGCCTTTCCACTCTAGATGCCCAGTGTCCGACGCTCGCCCGCATGCAACACCATCGACGATGTCCACGCCTTGCTGGCGGATTGGCCGCCGCGAGAGAGGAAAAGACTCTTCGAATGCGCACTGACATGGCACGACGAACAACGTTCCTGCCAGATGTTGCGTTCTGCACGAGTTTCCCAATGAGATGCTTCCGGTGGTGGGGGCTCACTGGGGCTATTCTCGGCGGACCCACGGAGAGTGGGTTGACGGAGTATCCTAGCAGCGGATGGAGCATGTGAGTGGTGGTGAAGATAAGTGACGCTGTTCGGTGGTTTAGGCACATTTGGACGAAACCGTCGGGTGGCGATGATCATGGCTGTTGGTTGGCTGGCTGGTGGTAGGAACACGCACTAGATCCACCGAACCGAATAACTAGAGTAGTCCTGCAGACACGCAGCTGTCCAATGCGATGCCAGCAGAGGATGAACAGCCCCGCCCCCCTCCCTAGGAGGAAAGGAAAGAAAAAAAGTCAATCGAAAATGTAATCCGAAGATTTGTGTGCCAGCAGCAGAGTAAGAGTACGGTAGGCCATCCAGAGATATGTGTGCCAGCAGCAGAACAAGAGTACGCCATCCACTGTGCCCCGCGCCATTCGAAATCAAAAACCACCGAAAACAAAAGAAACGAAAGGAAGAGAAGGAAGAGAAAAAAGAAACACCAATCCGGCCCATCCCACTGTTCTTCAGAGTCCCACGGCCCCGTATTGGGCACCGGGGACAAGATTCTTGTGATCGGCGGGATTCGCAGCAGCTTCGTAGAACGCAACGACGGCGTCCTTTCTCAACTGCGTGAAATCGCCCTTGAACCCGAGAAAGCTAAGGCTCGTCACATCCTCCTCGCCATCCGACTGGTTATCCTCGATGAAAAGCGTGAGCGAGTGCGTATTATTGAACAACGCCCGCTTTACCGGCAGTTCGAGCACGTCCTGTCCGGGGAGTGGAAGCGGTATCTCCAGCGTCTGCACCGCGCGCAAGTCTGCGGCGGAGGTGAAGTCGACGTCGTCGCGGTTGATGAAGAGTTTGAGTGTGCGAGGAGCGCCGGGGGAGGGGTCGGCGCGAATCAGGATGGAGTGTAGTTTGACGTCGCCGGTGAAGCTGGCCGAGATGTCAGTGGTCGTAGCCGTGAACAGCCAATGGAGGGCGGGGATGCTTACGGAACATAAATCAACAGTTGCTCGTCAGCGTCACTCTCCAGCACTGTGGTAGTATCCAACCGCTGATCCCATGGCTTCTGGATGACGGCTTTTCCGGAGCCCGTCGTTGCTTCGTTGAACGTAACGATCTTGTCGAACTCGATGTGCTGGTAGAGGGAGGACTGGATGGCAGGCGTCAAGTCGTCTGATGAGCGAGCACAGCCAAATTAGCGCAAGGATCTGTGTTTGCGGGAGTTATGCGTTCACACACCATCGTGAGTGTGCTCGCCGCCATGACTATGGTCATGATCGTGATCGTGACTCTCGCTATTGCAGGACTGGCCGTGGGAGTGATTGTGCGCCATTTCCGACCAGTTACCTGTGTATTGGCGTTGGCGTGATGTTGTGTGTGTCGGGTCGGATTGGTAAGTTGCGGGATGATGTCAGTGCCAGAAAGGTTCTCGTTTCATGCTGCAAAGTTTCACGCGGTCGTTTCAAGCACCGACCGTGCGGGAACGATAACCCCACATCTTGGCAAAGACCTCACATATTCAACACTGCCGCCCCGCGCACGCCATCGCCACTGTGCAGCTCGGCGGAGCCGGTGAGCCCAAAACACTCAATTCCTCCATAATCTACACCCCACAATAGAGTACCTAAACTCCTAGAGCAGAGCAGAAAATATGTATGGAAACCAGACACCCAAAACTCCACAAACGCCTCCCACAAGCCCAAGTAAATAGAGTACCCCAACCGCACCCTCCCACTACGAATCCTTTGTATCTTGCATCGGTAGCCTAACGAGCGTCTGAGGCATCGGTAAGCCGTCCTCGTTCTTGGGAAAGCCGTCATCGGCAGTCTCGGGCCGCTCGGTGAATGGGTCTTCTGGGCCCTTCGGTTTCGGAATCGCCGCTGTAGGGACGCATCAGTAGAGCTCGAGCGTCTTTGCCAGGAACTGAAAATACTGGAAGCCATGGAAATAGCGCGCAGGATGGCGCCCCAGTTCGAGAGGACTGCGGCGACGGCTGTGTGTTTGCGATCAGCACGGTGTTCCTCGTGTGGATGGCGTGGCAGGTAGCTAACCTTCTGTTCCGTCGGTCAACGTGGAAAGCTTCTCCTCGATCTGTGACATCTGCGACGCGAGGTTTGCGCTGAGGTCGCGGAGCGCAATGAGATTCTCTAGCTCTTGCTTCTTCTCGTTGATGCGCGCGACGAGGGCGGGCTGTGGTGCGGTGGAGCCCAGTCCCAATGAACCGGACCCCGATAGCGAGGACTGCCGGCCATGTGGAGCGATAGAGTAGCGTGAAGACTGGAAGCCGGACATATCGTCGTGTTGGAGATGGCAATCGTGATGATGGTGGGATGCAGTGTCTTGTGTTTGTGGCGGGGATGAGTGGCTCTCGCGCTCGCCGAGTCACGTGATTTTCTTTATCTCGTTACCGTCACGACGGATGTCCCGCGCTGCTAAAATAACGCTTTAACCGTGTTAGGTGAAAGGTCAACAAACCCTTCGTCTTCTGTGGTTCTCGTCCGTCTCGCTTCGAAAACAAAGAGAAGTACAGGAACCCAACACCAAAACGGAGTAATACCGACCGCCTGCCACCAACCACCAACCACCATCAATACCTCCCCAGCAACCCAGGTGGCGATCTCTCCTCGACGGCTGCAGTACTCCAGCTTGTTATTGCAGCACTCCGGGCGAGTCAGCACTGAGGAAGTCCCCTCGTCAGCTGTGCTGTCCCCCTCGTCAACAAACCTCAACCTCGTCGGACGAAACGCTGTCCAACCACACCATATACGCGTCTGCGAGACGGCGGAGGAGATCCCCAAGAGATGGCCCGACTAAATGAGGGAGCAAAACCCACAACCACCTCCGATTCTTACGATGCCTGTGGGTCTCCGATGACGTGTATGGTCCACCATTCGAGTGTTTGCTGACGAGCACTGCCAGTAGTAAGGCAACGCTTCAAACGGCAAAATCAAGAGTTCACCAAGTTCGTGCTCCCTCTTAGATCTATTGATGCACATGTCTAATGCTTCGTCCGATAGTGCCAACGCCGAGCAAGCCCTGCGGATCCAAGCCCTCCAACGCGAACAGACTCGCCTGTTGACCGAAAACGCCTCGCTATCGCAACGTGTGTTACACCTTGAAGTCGCACTCGAGCGCCGCGAGAAGGATATACAGGTCATCGAAGACAACAGAGTGACAGCGATGCAATTGCAGGCGAAGGTGTTGGAGATGAATGTGCTGTTGCAGAAGCTGAGCAATCCGCCGATATTGCGAAGCAGGGAGTCGTTCGGAGATGATGATGAGGGGTCGCCATGTTCCGAGTCGAGAATGATGCGGAACTCATATTTGGCGGGTGAAGGGTTGGAACCGACTATGCCGTGCATTGAGGAGGAGGATCAGGGTCTGGGTCGCGGGGGCAGTTTGATGAGGGAACCACCGAGGAGGCACAGCTTCGGGTTGGCGGAGATCGAGCTTCTCCCAACAGCAGCGCTGGAAAACTACGAACTTGAACCGGAGGCCGAACTCCAAGACGCCGAACTCCAAGACGCCCCTGCCCCACCACCGCCAATGTTCAACGTCGAGCCACGATCGCGAAAGCGGCGTGACAGTCAATTCATCCGACAATCGGATGTACTCCCCGATGCTGCCCCTGAGCCTACAAATTCGCTACTCAGCAAACCCCCGAAGCGGAAATTCGACGAGAAGGATCCCGATCATTTGCTGGATTCGCCTGAGCTCGACAGCCTTGACTTTAAATTCTCGAAGCTCAATGAAAGGGACGTGTCGAAGCGGAAGACGGATAGTGAGCAGCCGAAACGGCACAAGGACGAGAAGCACGACACTAAGAACGACCTGCCAAAGAAGATCCGAAAGTCCAGGGAAGAGGATGTAGAAGTGGCTACAGATACAGATGTCGAGAATGCGCCCACCAAGCACAAGCGGTTGTCCAGCAGCAGTGGAGCGGTACCATCACTAGCTGCCCGGAAAGCTTTGGGACCCAGTAAGAACCTCCCAGTTATTCCACAGACAAGCGGCATGCTAATACTTCACAGAGAGCACAAATGCAGATCCCATCCAATCCCCTATGAAGGCCCTCCCTCAAAAGTTCGACTACCCCGCCAAAGGGAGGATCTCCGACAAGCCCCCACCAACCACGACTCGGACCTACCGCAGCAAGATCGTTCGGGACAGCGACACACCACCGCCCGACTCCGATCCAGCCGCCGTAGTCTCCACAGCCACCGGTCGCGGCTCGCGAAGGGCCCGTGCGGTTGTCAACTACGCAGAGCCCAAACTAGGTACTAAGCTCCGCCGCGAAGAGAAGGGCTTCGTGGACGCTGTCACGGGTGAGGGAAAGGTCCGACGAACATCGACCAACAAGAAGGAGCACACAACTCCATCCACACCTATCACCAAACCCGAAGACGCAGATTTTAATACAGAAGAAGCAAACTGGCACGACCTCCCAGCGTTCCAGGAACCCGAGACAACAACCAAGAAGCCGCGGCCCCTCACGGACGGCGACACGGAGGAGCCTGAGCGCAGCAAGAAATCCCGCACGAGCACCTCCATCACCGACGAAGACGACGCAAAGCCGAGTTTTCTCACAGCTCGAAAGCGCCGAACGTCCGCACTGGTCACCTCGCTCCTTCCCGACCCAGCGGAAGTTGAACGAGGACGTCAGTCCGCCCGATCCCGTTCGCGCTCTAGATCCCGCTCGCGATCAGCTTCTCCAGATGAGAGCGAAGCGGTGGCTAGACGTCGCCGAATCGATGCTGCTCGCGCTAGGCGTGCGAGCGCCGCAGGCGACGAACGGACACATGTCAGGGCGAGACGGCAGAGTGCTATGACTTGATTTTCTCTCTCTTTTGGTTGTTTTGCTGTTGGTGGGGGAGTTTTGGCCGGATGTTTCTCGTCTATTCTCTGTTTTTTTGTTTGTCTGTTTTGTCTAGTTTTTGGGCGATGAATGGTGAATGGTGTACCTACCTGTTGGAGGTGGGGTTGGAGATTTCGTTTATACCCCTTTGGCTTTGTTTAGATGGTGACGACGTCGGACCCATTGTACTACAACATACCCTCTCGTGCCCTGACGAATTTCTTTGCTTTTTGCTCTACTTGCCTTGACTTTCTTTCTTGGATTGCGTTTCGGAAGTGCTGGGATCGTGGGCGTGAATCGACGGCTGGGAGCAGCGGATCGGGAGTATGTAGTCATATTGGATCACTCATCTCAATCTCAAGACTCGTCGTCGTCTCGGCTGTAAAGTGAAATACTAGTGAAGTCTCATGCGCATGTTCGGGGCATGGCATTGTATCAAACTCCGTACTCCTAGCCACGACGGAGGTAGTTGGGGACAAGTCGACGGGCGTAATTCTCCAGTAGGCCACGATCGTCCGACATGGTAGAACTGACCATTAGATTTCGCAGCGTTCGTTGGGGGGAGCCCCATCTACTATACTATACACGTGGGAGCGGCCTAGGTAGATCCCTCAGCCTCTTCTCTCGATTTCATCAATTACACTACCCGTCCCGAAACCGTAGGTACCCAAACAGCCCGTCCTGGTCTGGTGCCCCAGCATCGTCTACTTAAACGCATCATTTACTTCAAAACCCGGGGGAGGTTCAATCGTTCCTACTTCCGTGAAAAAGCAACCACTTAGAGTATGTAAGTAGGTATATCACCCATCGCATTTCACCAACCTATCACATCCTATCACATCCCATGCAATCATCACATCCCATCCCATGCCATCATCACATCACTCATTCAATCAATCCAATCCTGTTCTCCAATGATATCCTTCCCATCCCATCATGATCATCGGGAATCATCACAGTCGACCGTCACATTCGCATACACTCATCATCCATCCCATCCATCCCATCCCATCCACAGTAGAAAAATACCAGAACCCTAGAAACGACGGAAAATAGTAGAGAGATGAGCGAGCGGAAGCAAGACAAACCAACGCCCCGGCCCCCAACCTCCCCTCCCACCCACACCCACAGAGTATGCACACATAAGAGAGAAGAAGAAAGCCAAGTCCGGTGGGAGAGAAACAGAAGAAGAAAAAAAGTTCAGACAGACACCAGAGAAAGGGAAGGAACAGTAAAAAAAAATGGAATTGACCCCCGCACATACGCCTCCTACTCCACCAGAGTCCCATCTGTCATCCTCTTTCTTCCAGTCCTTCTCTCCTCCCCCTACCCTTTCCTATTTCTCCCCGTCGTGCACACCGAAAGACACTCCACCCGCCCTGTGCTGTCCCTCTTATTTACCGTCCTCGCCGGCTTCAACAGTCTGCTGTTGTTGGGGTGGCTGCTGCTGTGGCTGTGGCTGTGGCGGCGGCGCCATCTGTTGCTGCTGCTGTTGCTGGGGAGGAGGTCCGTTCGACGGTCCACCGTAGTTACCCCGGTTGTTGGGGTAGTGGCCTTGAGGACCGTGGTAGTACTGAGGCGGCGGTGGCCCGTTCTGGTGCGGCGGTAGTGGCTGGCCACGCATCATTCCCACTGTATTCATTGACCCCTCGTTAGAATATGTGTCCACCAAAGTATTGTCCTGCGGACGTCCGGGCACGTGAGGCATTGGACCTGCGTTGTTCATGTTTCCACCCCGGCCTCCCCGGCCCCCTCCGTTGCCGCTATAGCCACCATGGTAACCCTTACCGCCCCTTCCACGGCCAACCCCTCGACTCTCATCCAGAGCCTTGTTGGCTGTCTGACTCCTTTGGAGAGGTTGCGACGAAAAGCCAGGGACAGGCGCCAAAGTGGGTGATGCGAAGGCGGCCAGAGCAGGAGAAAGCAAGGGAGTACCAGGAGCAGCAGGAACAGAGGGCTGGCCAGACATGTGGCTGTAGCGTGCGCGGGGGGAGGAGATGGAGTAGGGAACAGTGGACTGAGAACGCGGGGGCAACCAAGCTGGGCCTGTTGGGGGTAACTCACTTTGCTGCGGCTGTTGGCCTTGGGCGTTGTACATCGGTCCGCCTTGTCCAGGCTGCATGCCGTAGGGCATCATCTGGGCTCCTCCCGGCGTTCCCTGAGAGGAGCCTTGATGCATCATCATCGTCGGCGCCGGCCTTCCGGGGCTAGGGAATCCTTGGGAGGTTGGCGGAGGTGGCCCGTTCATATACGCCTGCGGCTGCTGGGGCGAGCCGTACATCGGCGGGTGTTGCGCGAACTGACCGCCCATCTGCCCAGCTGGATACGGGACCGGTTGGGGACCATGCATCATCATCGGGTTGCCTGCGGCTCCTCTGAAACCATTATTGTAGTATCCGCCAAATTGCGGACCTCCGGGAGCGCCAGGATACTGTCCCATTGCACCTTGCTGGCCAGGGTACATAGCCATTTGCGACGGGGGGGGTACCGGTGATTGGTAAGGAACCATCGCTACAGTGTGGAGACTCGGCGAGGGTATCACAGAAGGTGATGTTATTTGCCTGAGATGGGCGTCCTGTTCGTAATGCTGGGGGATCCCAAGATGCTGCTGCATCTGTCCAGGGTGTGGTTGGTGAGGCACGTGGGGCGGATGGTTGATGTGCGGCATATGTGCCATCTGAGGATGGTGTGGCTGCGGTGGCATCATGTGCGGCGGCTGGGGCGAGTGAACGGCGCTCTGGTCAATTTCAACCTTGATGGCAAACATGGTTTTGTACGACTTGTCCTTGTTTGCGTCTGCCGTAGGCCATGTCGGCGTCGTGAACCATGGCATATCAATGTAATCGTTCGCATTGCCAGCGGGCTCCACGTAGCTGGGTGCAGGGGTATTGGCCTTGGCCTTCTTCATCTTCTCGAATGGGTTGAAGTTATTCTTAATGGAAGGCCTCTCCTTGTCGGTCTTCAGTCTTTTATTACCAAAGAAAAGAGAGGGACTTGTAGCTCTGGATGCAACGTTGGGATTGGGATTCGCATGGTTGGCCGAAGACGTAGGGCTAGGAGTTGCATTGGTGGACTGTCCGCCAAACGTAGGCGTGAAGGTCGCTGCACTAGGGTTCGGTCTAAACTCAAACGGCCGAGCATTCACATTCAGTCGCTTTGCGGCGCTCGGGTGTTGCTGATGCTGCTGGTGCTGTTGATGCTGTTGATGCTGTTGATGCTGCTGCTGCTGGCCAGTCGCCGCGGATTGCGCCTGGTTCGATGCCGCAGGTCCAGTAGGTGGGAATTGCTGGTGTTGACGATGCTGTTCCGCCACAGGCATAGGAGGCCGTACCGGCAGGTTCTTGTCTTGTTGCACACGACGGACATTCTGGGCTAACCCGGTTGTAGCTGCTGGGGTATACTTCGGGAAATTCTGGAGAAGGGCTGATGTCTCACGTCTAAAACGCTCCGGATCCTTGGCAGCAAAGCTATTTGGCGGGGGGACTTTCCCAGCCCCAGATGCGCCCTGGGGGCCAGAAGTCGTGCTCTGCGTACCAGCGCTCGAAGGAGCAGCCTGGGTACCGGCACCACCGGTGGCAGCCTTGGCGGCAGCTGCTTTTGTCTTCTCCAGGATCTCAGCCTGTTTCGCCTTATCCTTCGTCAGGATGGGGACCAGGTCGGTAGGAACAGCCGTTTTCAGAGTGAAATTCTCCGAGAACTTCTTTAGCTCTCTAAGCTTTGATTCCCGATCACGGTGGGCCATGTCAGCCTGCCTCTTCTTGACTCTGCCTTTCTCCACCAATACGAAATTCTTGAAATTTTCGTTCAGAGCCTTCTCTATCGCAGGCGTCTCGCCTTGTTTACCGAGGCTGGGGCTGCCGGAGAGTAGGTTTCGCTTGGGCGTGATAATCTCAGGCAAACCAGGCCTTCCACTTGATTTGGCAGCTCCCTCTTCCGAAGGCTTCGCTGGTTGACCGGGCTGGGCAGCAGGAGTGGCCTGGGCTGATTGGGACTTCTGTTGCGGTTGCGACGTTTCAGGGCGTGCCAGCTGTGCGGCGATGATGGCTGGATCTTGCAGAGCTCCACCGGGAACAGTAGATTGCGCGGAGGGAGCTCGACGTGCAGGCGGTGTGTACTTGTTGGGATTGTTATTCGCGACGGGAACGGTTCGCTGAACACCACTGTATCTGTTTCGGGCGGTCCACCAGTCAGCACGATCGATTGATCGAAAGGGGTGGTAGTGGGAGGATGAGAACATGAACTTACTTATCCTCCTCGTCCATTCCACTGTCGTCAACCGCAGCAATTCCTCTCTCTTCGGCAATGTGTGCATTCAGGGAACCGGCTCCCTCAATCTCAGCTGCGATTCGAGCGGCCTCTGCAGCGCGACGTTGGTATTCCGGATGATCCCGATCCACCTGGGTGGTGTAGATGTCTTCATCGAAATTGGACTTGACGCCGAAAAGGCGCTCATTGGCCTCGAACTGGTTCCAGCCTTGACCGGATTCGGCGTTTGGTTCCTCCAGACTGAGCCCACCTCCTACAGTTTCATCCGGCTGCCATCTGTGCAGTTCCTTTGTAGCGCGGGGTACTGTACTCGCCGAAATATCGGTATCCGTCTTGAATCCACCTGAGGCCCCTGTGAATCGGATAACCGTTAGAAAACGATGCTCCGAGGAGAGCTACTGCTCAGTCTGAACTTGGGTGAACCATACCATTCTGGAGCGTCGGCGCGTGCGGTACCTCCACCTCGAAAACAACCTTTTGCGCCGCGATGTCCACCACATCTTTCGGTTCAAAGACCATCGCCCTCTCCTTGCTTCCACCGATGTATTCGCCGTCTTTGGTTTTCTCTTCGTGGTCTCCGGGGGCAGCTTTGAGCAGCTTCACCGACTTGAGAGAAACACCGATATCCTGGTTTCGAGGATCCGCACCAACCAAGATACCCGTGTATTGAGCGCCGGATTTTACGGTAACGGTGACTTCTTTGCCCTAGAGTTCGCACGTCTGTCAGGATATTCGAGCTACCAGCTGATTGAAGTCTGTCCATCAGGCCTGGAGTCTATCCATCGATCCGGATTGAAGCAGCAGATTGAGCAGACGGCGGGTTGGTGGGGGGAGAAAGCTTACGAGGAGTCTGGTGAGAAGGAACAGTGTCCGGTCATGCATATGCTTGTCGTGGGTGTCCGACTCGCCGTGAGCGGAGGAAGATGCTGTCCGTGATTTCATAGCTTGACCGGGTGTAGGCGAGGACGAAGCAGTAGGGGCCGGGGAGCCGTTGTACTTTTGCTGGCCAGCATTCGACTGCCAGCCCTTGTGAGAAGAGTTACGCCTGTACATGTCAGCGACTGTGGCCGAGAAGAGGCTGGTAAAGATGGAATGTTCAGCGTGTATGAAGCTGAAGCATTGCCCTTGGGAAGGAAGGCTACGATTGGCGGGGATGGGAGAAAGAAATGAAGGGTGAGGTAGCGGATTGGAGGGGGGGTGGTGGTGTGTAGTGTAGGTTAGATCTACTATACTAGTTGCGGTAACAACTTTAACGTAGCGTTGTAGCGTGCGGCAGCGTGGTAGGTAGAGTAGATAAAGCGAGCCAGCCACAACACCAAGTACAGCTTTTGGGGCTTTTGCTTTGCTCTGCACCTGGCTGTCTCTCTCTCTCTCCTCCACAAAGAAAGAAGTTACGATGGGCAGAAAGTGACACGAGTCCAGCCAGAGCAACCGCCCAGCAACGATAACCAAAAAAAAAATCCAAGAGTTTAATCATCACACCAGCAGACTCACCTCTGTTGACCGCCGTCGATGGGCGATTGGGTCGATCTCCGGTTGTTGTTGTGGTTACTGTTGCCAGCGTTCCCGCCTATCGAGCCCTTCAGCTGCGGTCGGCCAGCTGGATTCGAAGCTGTATTTGCAGGCGCAGCGGGACTCGCTACCGCCGAGGTAGCTGTCGCCATGTTCTAAGAGGTAAAGGAGAGTATGCGGACGTCGAGGTGAGATCAAACAACCGGGCGCAAGTCCGACAGGATTGTCGTCTTTGGAGAGAGCGCGGGGAGGGAGGAGTGTGCGGGGGGGTGGGTGGGAGAGGTTGCGGAGGGGTGGTGCAAGCAGAGGTTGCAGAGGTTGCGAAGGCGATCGTGAAGGAGGACTCGACGAGGGTTTGGTGGAGGAGGAAGAGTTGGCGGCTAGAGAGGGGCGATTGGGATGGAGTGGAAGCGTTCGTCGTCGTGAGGTGGAAGGACGATGGAGTGGTTTGATGTCGTTCGGGAGGGCGCCAGTGCAACTCGCTAGAGTGAAAGTAGCATTGTCGGGAAAAAAGAAAGCAGGCAAGCCCAGCAACCTCCAAGCGCAAGCAGCAGCAACAGCAGCTCTCTTTCTGGCTGGCTGGCTGGCAGTCTTCCTGGCTGCTGTGTGCGGCAGCAGCTTGTAGTGGGGGCTGCGACGGCCACTCATGCTTGCGCTGCTCGTGCGTGTGCATGAACTCACTATAACGTCTCGCAGTTTCGCATACGCTGCCTTGCCCTACGAATCACATACACTCGTTCGGACTGCGAGGAAGAGAGAAACGTGGATTCAGCCGTCACATTTCCAACAGCGACCGGACTGGGTGGCTTCTGGGTTTCCGCAGGAATACAGAGGTTAAAAATCCCATAAGTCACCATGGGAAAGGCCGAGCAGAACTCGGTCGGTGGGGGATGGCTTCCTCCACGCTGATTGGAGCCGACACCAGAGGTATGTACCCATCTAATGTACAGGTATTCGCACTCTCCTCTCATTCGTTGAAGATTTCTACACAAGTATTGTACTTACTTCCAGCAAACAGGCCATTGGCAAACGAACCGCCCTATTTAAACGTTTTGGAAACGGTATGTACATGGAGGGATAAGCGGTCCTGCTGATGGAGTATCCGCCTCGCTGTCTACC
The DNA here is from genome assembly GCF_024521635.1 of Tricharina praecox. NCBI lineage: Eukaryota > Fungi > Ascomycota > Pezizomycetes > Pezizales > Pyronemataceae > Tricharina > Tricharina praecox. The sequence goes on along the minus strand of NW_026250429.1, from coordinate 522,423 downwards.
GTACCCAAGTACTTACTTGCCCTTCGAAGCAGGTCTCCGAGTTCTGGACATTCGAGCTCGATGTAGGTAGCCACACGATATCCAGATGCTCTTCCTCATGTACTGCCCCGTTAAAGACCGGCTAGTTCACATACCTGTGTACAAAGGTATCCAGGCAAGTACTTACGCCAGACGTTGGAAGTGCAAGCCTCAAAGCCCGAATATATCCTCATTAAGCAGCCACCAGCTGCCTGATTCCGTCTTGGAGGGGCCGGAGTGTAACAGGAGAGTAAAGCGGTTCTGTCGTTGAATGGCCCCGCCAGAGGTTTAGTTATGTAAAATGCTACATACGATGCGAAGTCGACCGGCGAGAACCGCAGAGCTGGTCTTATCGAGCCTGCTGGGATAGCAAGCAAGCGGAACAAACCAATCGTCCAACATTACGGTTGCTGCCAGTTGTGCTCAGCCTCAAGATTACCTAGATGTCCTCTGTCTTCCCGCTCAGTGCGCACGCCAAACCGGGGCTGACTTTTCGAGGTGGGCTACGCATGTCTGTAGGAGGGCTGTCTTCTTTGTCCTGGCTGTATATCAAGATGCAGTATACAGTGCTCTGCAGTGCTGTGCAGGGCGAGCAAGCAGAGCGTAGATAATCTTCAGACTCAGCTCAAGTTTACCTAGATATCGCCCACAGGTCTGCATGCGGTACAAGGGACCTTCTGCGCTAAACTTTGCTCTGAACTAACTTTGCCCTTAACTTTGCCCTTTGCCCTTCACTTTGCCCTTTTCTTGGCCCTCAACTTTCCCCCATGACATTACTGCCAAGTATGTACATACCGGTGCATAATCATATCCCAACTTTTGATCCGATGATGTTTCCAGAGCCCTTCTAGGCTTTTACTCGTATTGATCGACTCCTTCTCAAAGGTCGTATGGTTTTGGGGCCTCGTGATACTGCTCGCTACTACGCTATATACGGGTAGTGCACGACAAGCAACAGCTGAAGTTGCGGGTGGGGGAAAAGAGAGCGGGGCCGGGGTCCAGTAGTTACTAGTAACAAACTCGTACAACATCAAGCGGCTGAATCGTCCGCGGGCGCAACCCACTCCGATCTCACTCCTCCCCAGTCCATCTTCATCACCAACCACCATCATATTCTCCTCTCTGCCCCCACCACCACCTCTGTTACTACTTCCTGTAAACCAAGGTGCCTTACCGCGACTGCGGATACTGAGCATTCTTCGGTCTCCACGCGACACTGTAAACATCCCAAACTTGGGCTTCCTCACACACGCTTCCTCCCTCCCCTCACTCGGCGGTGCCACACAGCTACCCGTCCGACTCAAACCCACCCCAACAGCCAACCACCTTGCAAGTTATGCAACACACCTCATACCATCGCCCCCCGTCCTCAAGAATTGCTCCCTCCGCGTCATCCGCGTCCACCTCTTCCTCCGCAAATCCTTCGATGTCGGCAGCGTCTAGAAACTCTTCCGGCTCGGCCAGTCGAAGCCCGAGGCACAGGAACCAGGTCAATGTGGGTGGTGACTGAACATTCCATCTGTCCCTCGCACGGCAATACCCGCTGTGGCTTCCGTCGCTTCGCTTCCCTCACTTCGTCGCTTCTCTCGCCCTGTCACTAACATTCCATCCGATAGTTGTCTACAATAGAGAAATCCGTTACGCATCTGCTCGTGGCTACCAAGCAGCTCCTCGAAACCCTCACGGCGTGGTCCCGCCAGCAGGCAACGGAAGCGGAGGTGTCGGATGTGTACGTGCGACTCGGGTCCGAGTTCAACATCGCTTGCAGGGCTTTTACCGCCATCGGTGTCGAGACCGCAGATCTAGGGAATGTGCCGGATTCTCTTCGCTCGATATTGGAGAATACCCTGAGCCAGGATGCGAGTCCGCAGAGTTTGGATGTGTACCTCCCGCGCATACGGGAGATTATCATCAACCTACTACACGGTCTCAAGCGGAAGCAACAGAAGCTACGTCAAAAGCAGTCGAGGGAGATTGGTGAGGGCAGCTCGGGGGGCGCCACGAGAGGTTCCAGTAGCTCGCTTGCGTCTTCGGCACGAACGAGCGGCGGGGGCGGCGGCGATGCTAGTGGTTCGAGTGCTGAGCAGCAGGAGATGACGCCGCCGAGAACTTCATCGCTGCCAGGGGGGAACACCCAACGAAACTCACCACTCACCCAACCAGCAATGCCACCTTCCGGATCGGTGCGTGGCTCAATGTCGACAACTGGCTCGCGAAGCTCCCATCAGCACAGCACATCGGTTTCCTCTTCTCAGGGGTCTACGGTTGGTCCTCCTCCGCCGGCGCAAGATAATACACCGCCTTATCCTACTTCCGACAATCCTCCCCAGATAGCGGAGCCGGAGCCGCCGAGCCCGGTCTACACAATCCTGCCCCCACCGCCCACGCCGCCCACCCAGGATGCGCTGGCAGCCCTTCAGCAGCATTCCTCGCTGGAGCGGAGAGCGTCGCGCCGGTACGAGGCCTACCAGATCGCCAAGCTGTCGGGAAAGTCGGCGAGCGACGTCCCGGTGCTGCCAACTCGGGATCCATCGGTGATTCCTCGGAACCGAGAGTCGATGGATGCGGTGCAGAAGCGTCACTCGGGCAGGGCCAGATCGATAAGATCGAAAAAGGACCAGTCGCCAGCGACAAATCCCCGCCGGATATCCGAAGAAAAGGATTTCGAGGCAGCCCCGTCGCCGGTCGCACAGACTCCCGACGAATCAGTTGGCCCAGCTTTCGCTAGGAAACCCGAGAGGCCGGATATCCAGATCGATACCAATGTCAACTCGCCAGTCGCTGTGTATCCGTCATCCGCCACCGGAGACTCCGTCATGAATGGGATGGCAGCCGTCGCTTCGCCGGAGCAACGGAGCAATACGCCTTCGGAAACCACACTGTTCCTCCAGTTGGGCCGATCGATCAAGAAGGTTGCCCTGCCGGATAATCTGGACGAGCTATCGTTGACATCTCTGCGACTTCTCTTCATCTCGAAATTCAACTACAATCCGCCATCGGGAGATGATTTTCCGGAGATTTATCTGCAAGATCCGGTTTCCGGCGTGCGCTACGAGCTTGAGGATCTACAAGATGTCAAGGACCGCTCCGTGCTCTGTCTCAATGTCGAGGTTCTGGACGAGGTGAAGCGGCATATCGACGATGGGCTCGAGGGACTCAAGAAGATCGTGGTGAACTTGGCCGGTTCCGTGGAACAACAGGGACTACAGATGACTCGCGTCGCGGAGAGGCAGGAGGAGGCCGCCAAAAAGATTGCGGAACTTTCCGTTGCGCCGCCAATAGTAGTGCCACCACCAGCTCCTACTCCCGCCGCCGCCACGGCCGCTTCGAAGTCTCCTGCGGCTGCAGCCAACAACGTTCTTTCGCCAGGAGACGCAGCTACAAAGCTCAATGAAGTGAGGGACATACGGAGGGATTTGGCCGTGCTACGTCAAGTGTTTTCCACGTTCGTCGCCGACATGAACACGTCCATGAACACCGTCAAGACCAAGGCCACCGCGGTCAAGCAAGTCGCCGCCAAAGCCGTCACCAGCGGCAACGAGGGCCGCGTCTACGTCGAAAAGGGCAAAGCCGTTCTCGGCGGCGACGCTGACAACCTCGTCACCCGCGTCGATGACCTCCAAGACACAGTCGAGGACCTCCGTAAGGACGTCGTTCTCCGTGGCGTTCGTCCGCTGCCGCGCCAACTCGAAGCCGTATCGAAAGAGCTCGCAATGGCAAAGGCCGAACTTAAGAAGATGGCCGACTACATTAAGCGTGAAAAGCCACTCTTCCGCCGGGTCTGGGAAAGGGAACTCGAAGTCGTCTGTGAGGAACAGGAATTCTTCAGCATGCAAGAGAACCTGATTAATGATCTGGAGGACGACCTGGAGAAGGCGTCGCAAACCTTCGTGCTAGTCGAGCAGTGTTCGGAGCAGCAACTCAAGGCGAACGCCGCTGGCGCGCGCAACGCGGGCCCCAGGGGCTTTCCGGGTGTCCTTGACGACCCGCTCAACCCGACGGAGGCGAAAGTCAGCGTCCTGAGCGAAGTCCGCGCCCTCCAGCCGAACCACGAGAGCCGCCTCGAAGCCATCGAGCGTGCAGAGAAGGCCCGCCAGAAGGAACTCGAGGGCCGCGTCCCCGCTTTCCAGAAGGAGCTGGGCGCTTTCGTTGAGGAAAATAAGCTGCGCAAGACCGGCGGTGTCGAGGAGGCCGAAAGGCTCCGCATTGCCCGCGAGGAGCAGGCGAGGAAAGATATTTGGGAGCTGAAGCAGAAGATGGACGCGGCGGAGTCTGAGGAGGAGGAGTCCGACGACGAAGAGGACGACGATGATGAGGAATCGGATAGCGAGTCGGAGGCTGCGACAGAGGTGGCGGCGGCGGAGACGGTACCGGAGGCTGTGGCAGAGGATGCGGGCAAGGAGAAGGAGAAGGTCAATGGGCACACCTAACTGGCTAATTGTGGGGTAGATGGTCTTCTTGCGGGGTTTTCTTTGCTGTTTTCTCTTCTCTTGCTGGTTTTACTCTACTTTACTCCACATACTCTGTCTCTGCTGTAGTTTACGTTTTTTTTTCTTTTTTTTTCCGGAGGCGGGCGTATAGGTGTTTTGCTTGCTTGCTGTCTTGTTTTGGGGGGCGGGTGGGGGAAGGGAGCGTGCGTGAGGATAGGATGGGATGGGATGCGATGTGGTTTTGGGATATGCCGAAGATACGATACAATGCACTGTTGCTATTTCGTGGTAGGAGTGGGGCGCTTGGGGGCGCTTTAGGAGGGAGCGCTTTAGGAGGGAGGGCTTGGGATTGGGCTTGGGCTGGGGCTGGGGCATAATGGCGACTTCCTCTGGTTTTACTATGTTCTCGTGTTGGTACTTTGATAGAGGGGAGCGTGGGGCGTGGGGTGTTTGGGCATGAGGCATGGTGAATGGTGAATGGTCAATGGCATGGTTGAGGTGTTCCAACAACAACAATAATCGGCGGTGATAATCTCGTCCGAACGATAACCCGTCCCATGGAACTCGGGTGTTGCATGGCAATTATGTGATACCGTATACCCTCGGGGCTCAAGTCCGGGATTCGATAAGGGTGACATATGTGGAGCACTGATAGTACCAGCAAGAGGACGATGTGCCCATGAATTCTGGAGAGGTTACCTAAGTAGTTACCCGCGATATCACTCGCTCCGGGGTCTTCAGGCTGAAATTCTTGGCCGAGGTCGAGCAAGAAGTACGTACTGATCTCGGGTTAATATCATCATTCACATCTCTCATGTGAAAGCTGTAAACCAGGTATGGGGTATGGGGGCATCTGTGATGTTGATATCTGTCTTCCACGTTTCTTATCAGCATGCATTGCCTTTGGCTAAACGTTTCTCTCCGGCGGGCAATATGTACCTGGGTATCGCATATGCAGACTCCGGAGTTGAAACGGATATAGAAGTCGTCATACCCTGGCAAACAAATGCGGGGCGGCGGCAGGCAGGCACAGCTCTCGATCCGAGATCGGTGTCACCTTGGTTATATCCCCCACCAGCACCTCCACAACCTCCACCACCACTGTCCCCCGCCGGCTATACTTATATCCAGCCCTCCCGCCTTCCCGCCTCCATCCCCCACACTCCCCTCCACACTCCACCATCCCCCACACCCCCACATCCTACATCCCCCTCAATTCCACCGCAGCAGCAACATGTACGACCTCAAATCCCGCAACATCCTGATCACGGGCGGCTCGCGCGGGCTCGGCGCAGTGACGGCCGAGCGCTTCGCCCGCGAGGGCGCAAACGTCGTGATAAACTATGTCTCCTCCTCTGCCGCGGCCGAGGCGCTAGCCGCCGAGCTGGCCGCGAAGTACGGTGTCAAGGCGGTGGCGATTCAAGCGTACGTCTACCTTCAAGGGAGTGTATAGGTGGGTGTGGGCGTGGGCTGATGCGACTCGGAGGGTAGGGATATGGCGATTGAAAAGGAGTGTCATGGACTTGTTGTAGCGACCCTCGCTGCGCTCGGCGGGCTCGACGTGATAATCTCCAACGCGGGGTGGACGAGGAAGTGCGTATTCTCTGACGTCTCCGGGGTTTCGAGCGAGGACTGGGACCGCTGCTACGCCATCAACGTGAAAGCGAACCTGTTCCTGCTGCAGGCGGCGCTGCCCACGTTCAATGCCAACCCCGAGGGCGGCGCACTGCTGGTCACCTCGTCCGCCGCGGCGACTAATACTACCGGAAGTAGTATGGCTTACGCCGTCTCGAAGGCCGCGGGACTGCATCTCATGAAGTGTCTCGCTGCCACCCAGGGCCCGAAGGTCCGCGTTAATGCCATTCAGCCAGGGCTCCTGCTCACCGAGTGGGGCATGGGGTTCGGCGAGGAGAAGATTAAGATGGCCACCGAGAACGCCGGGTTGAAGAAGTTGGCCACCGTCGAGGATTGCGCTGAGGCGTTTGTGTTCCTGGCGAAGGCGGATACGGTCACTGGCGCGGCGGTCAGGATAGGTGAGTGCCTTCCCGTGATGAATGGGCGAGGCGAGGACGAGAGCTGATGGTTGGTGCGTACCAGATGGTGGGCAGTTCAATCATTAGATGCAGGTCAGTGGAGATCAATGGGGGGGGAGGTGGTGACGAGAATGTTCTTATAGCCGTAACGATCCGTACATATGATATCCAAGTTCGAACACAAAATCCTACACGGATGCCCGATTGATTTTCCTTTGTGAGATAGGTAGGCACTGACCGCCTTCTATAGTAGATAGCTTAGCCACTTCTTCACAACTGCCTCGACGGCTGGTCACGACGAACTGGTAGGTTCTGGAGGAAGCCACGCAGCCTTGGACCTAATGAGTATATACACTCAGAACGACGTCGTTGTGTGATGGTGAAAACACGGCAAGTCTGACGGCAGTATAGTATAGTAGGTATCAGTTACCAGCCGCTGGAGGCCGGAAGCTGGGGGCTGGAGCGCTGTTGAAGAGCCATCACCAGCAGTCCCATACCCACGCATCCTAAGTCCCCAAATCGAATGATGAATGAAAAAACCCACGGACGTTCGTTCGTACTTTGCCGACGTCTTTTTGTTTCGCTTCGTGATTTACCAGCGTACTATGCACGTCTAGTGAACGCATATTCTCCGATGTAGTTACGGAGCAGTCCGCTCGACAGAAGTCTGCACAGTGATAGTCCATGAAGGGTCGGTGCCTCACCCCCTACTACTATATAAGCCAGGTATCCACGTCTTGACTCGCCGTTCGATCTCTCATCTCAGTTCGCAACTCACTCGGCATTGTCTCCAGTCTCCTGCCGGCCGATCCAAACGCATACTCGAGCACTCGGCCTCTCGGCGGTGTCGACGTTTCGTGTGTCTGTGTGTCTGTGTATGTGGGCATCAAACCCTCCACCCCGACCCCAGTCAGATCATTTCCAGCCCACCCGTCTCAGCCCCGATCGCCGGCCGCAATCTCCTCTCCGATCCTTTCTGAGGGCCACACGGTGCGGCAGTACTTATGGCACTGCCTTCCCTTCCTGGAGGCTGGGCTTCCCGTGATAGTTACTCGGCTCGGCTCGGCACATCGTAGTATCGTACATTGCATATGTTCATTCATCTCGCAGTTATCGATGCATCTTCGCAACGATTCATTCATTTTCGCTTCCGGAGTCCAGCACTGCAGCACGAATGCTCACTCATGCCTTACCTACATTCGTGTCTAAGCCCATGGGATGCCGAAAGATAACATAACCCGAGGGATCCCTCTTCCTTTCCGTCGTCGACTTCACGGCGGGGACCACAGGACCACGGTAATGATCGTCGCAGGGGAGCTTTGCGAGAAGATTTAATCCATCCGCGTATGTACACAGCTGTACAAGGACAGGCCCATCATCAACGAGATGAGTTCGAATCTTCTTTTCTTCACGCTCGCATCTTATACCTCCTATGTACCTACTTTACCTATCATAGAAACTGTTGACTCCCCCCCCCCTTTCATGCTTATCCCCCCATTCTCCTAGAAATATATATATCCCGGCACCGGCACCGGCTCTCGCTCGGGATCTTCCTACCCGACCCAATCTGGGCTCAACAGGTTCGAGTTCGAGTTCGAGTTTCGGAGGCCGTGCTCCGACCTGGATCTTGGTCTTGCATGCGGCGGGCGTGGGGGCGGGGTTGGGGTCGTCGCTAAGACCTCCAGATTCTCTACTCTACATATGGGCGGTGAGCGGTGGATGGTAGGTGGTAGGTGGTGAGCGGTACATAGGCGGTGAGCAGTGGGCGGTTAGAGAGTTGGAGAGGTTTCATCGATGTTCGACGTGTTGGACAAGTCACAACAGACAACAGGAGGAAGATGTGGTGCAAACAGGTGGAAGAGAACTAAAAATGAACTTTCTGAGGTACAGAGGTGAAGGAATGTGTGAGTGAGTGAGTGGACGCTCAACCTGAACTTTCAAGAATTTTGGATATCTATGGCAGTACAGTGGGAGGAGGGGACAACCACCCCCCATAAGCGCTGCAGTGCCGGCAGCCGAAGCCTGAACGCGTCTACACACCCACTTCATACCTCTCTACCTTCCCGCACAGCACGAGCATGAGCACGACGGAAGCGCCAGGGCATGCGAGTACTCTTACTCTACATCGAGGCCAGCTGAGAAAGGAGAAAGCATATCAAACTGCGGCCTTGGTGGTGTACCGGTATGTGAGGCGGTATGTAAGGCAGTGTGAGCGGTACATAACAACGCCACAACCGCGCGGAATCGGAATCATCAAAGTGATCCCAACCATGCCCGATACAGCGGCCGTTACGGCTTCGAAGCCCACAGGCGGCTGTGGGTTTGCACTTCAAAGTGACATCGAGCGGGAGAATAGGTAGATAGGCGTGTAGGTAGGGCACCCTACCTACCGTATCGAAACTACCCACGGGTATGTATCGTATCGTATCGATATGTATCATGTGGGCTTGCGCCGATCGCCGTCCGTTACTCTACGTCTGCACCTGTCGTACTACTACTCTAGGTACTTTAGAGTCTACTCAACCTATCACTGGTGGTGGTGGTGGTGTCGAGACTCGACAGCGGGGAAGAGTCCGCACTCCTTCCACTCTTCCACTGCGCTCACTGCGCCTTGCTGCATTGCATGCGCGGCGGTGTCGTTTCGTTTCGTTCGGTCGGAGCAACAAAACCAATCACCAATCACGACACGGAGCCCGTCATTCGTGTTCACGACCTCAGGTTCGCGTTCACGGGCCGGGCTGAAGTTGTGGTTTCGGTTCATCCAGTGTCCGCAGTCCACACATCCCACACATCCCATCGCATCGAATCCATCCATCGATACCACCGCACCGCACCGCACCAGGCCGAAAATAGCAAGGCCAGTTGCGGACGCGGTTGTCCCTCAGGCTCATGCATGGGAGGGAGGGAGTCGAAGGAGTCTAATGTAGCGGCGGGCTAGGTACTCTGACTAACCCGTGAACGGCAGTACGATAGGTGGGTGGATGTGTATCTACTCTACATACATACGCGCACGCGCCGTAGCGGATAGTATAACCATCTAGTACTGTCGCTGTCGGCTGCGATGTCCATGTTACCATTTCCCCCTCAGGGAATGTGCGATTTCGGCTCGGCAGTGGGCACAGGTGAGATCGTTTTCACATACTCGCAGATTTCGAGCCGAGTCGTGTCGAGTCGGGGATGTTCGCGTTGTTTGGGTGCGCCGGGTCGGATGCGCGATAGGATTTGGGGCGTGCGGATTGTGGCGGTGGTGGTGGCCCTAGGTACTAGCACCGAATACCTAGTGCCAAGTGGGTAGACAGGACAGGACAGGAGCTCGAGCTCGGACTCGGGGCGATGCATATCTTTAGCACTACCATATGTAGAGTACCAGGGAACAACACCGGGAAACAACACCGGGAAACACACAGCTGTTGGTTGGTCGCCCGTCGCCCCAATGAGCTGCTCCTCCCTCCACGGCTGGCAATCCAAACGTTTCTTCTTCCCCTGGGACTCGAGCAGAACTGAACTGCAGCCCGAGCTCGACATGTTGTGGGTTCGCATCCTATTTCCGGATTCTATCTGTCCGGGGAGCGCTCCGTGGGTAGTGATGGGTCGTTGGGCTTATCTTCGCCGCTCGCCGCTCGAGTGAACGCGCACGCGTGGGTGCGTGAGAGAGTGAGAGAAAGAAAGAAAGAAAGAGAGTGTGTGTATGCGAGACGTCATGCCGCCGCGGAAAATCACATGTACATAGCAAGATGATGCTCGCTCGCATCAGTACATCGAGATATTGCCCGCGCGGAGGGTGTTTTTCCTTCGATGCTTATGCTAGGCGCATCCATCCGTCAAGATGAAGATGTGGGGGGAGGGGGGTGCATGTTATGTTCCTTCCGACATTGAAATTATTGTAGCTACATGTAGACAGCCGGCATGCCAGCTTAACAGCAGCGATGGCGATGGACTGCGGCGTGCATATAGTGACTTCTTCTGCTCCTTCTGCTTCTTCGTCCTATCTTTTTCTGCTTCTTTAATTTCTAAGTTTCTCTTTTTCTTCTCGTTCATCTTCATCTTCTTCTGCAAGATACCGCACTCATGTTAGTCCATCTGCCGGAGAAGGAAGAGCAGGGACACCAGGTCGACAGAAAGCGGAAAGTCGTGGTATTATTGGCCCAATTCCATCTAATCAGAGTTGGCTGGGGTGCTGGGTGCCACGTTAGCCGTGAAATAAGGGGAGCAAGGGCCACCACCGGTCGGCGGCGACTGCACGGAGAAAGGCGACAGGCTCCAGAGTTAGTTTTTTTGAAGGTGCTGGGTTTGCGTTTGCGGAGCGAACAACCACAAGAGCGGAGGGCGGAGAGGGTGGCGACGGAGACGGGCGGGGTGGCGACTGGAGGGAGACGGACACGCAGCAGCGACAGCGACAGCGACAGCGACGGCAACGTGCATGGCGGAGAGGAGGAGGAGGACGATGTGGATGGATGGATCGATGCTCTTGTGGACGCTCTTGTGGATGCAACGCGGCGAGGTGGCGGCGCTAACTCCTAGAGTAACTAAACCGTCCAGATGTCTGTCTAGGTCGGGATGGCAAGTGGTTCACGCCGCGAGGATGGCCTTCTTCCCCCTGCTTCTCCGCTGACCGCTGCCCACCACCAGCAACAGCACCACCAACCACCACCTCCACCGCTTCCACCACCACCTTCACCTCCACCCCAGGTCTACCGCAAACGACTCCCACCGCCATCCCATCCCCCAAGAAGACCATTTTCCGATTTTCCCGCCGTCCACTTCCTCTGCAGACTAGCGTCCAACCCACCCCCGTCCTCACTCCCCCTTCCACCCCGTCCCTTCCCGTCTTCTCTGCGTCTCTTCCCCCTACCTCGCCTCCGAGCACATACAACCCCCCCAAGTACTCTACATACTACCGAAATCTCATCTCCTTCCTCTCACTCTCACTCTCTAATCCCGTCCTCGCTGCTTGCCGGCTTGCTGGCGCTGCTGACTCTCTTGTGCTCCCACAGTTCCACCCCTTCCCTTCGTTCCTTCGTTCCTTCCTTCTTCCTCCTCCCTCCACCTCCACGTCCACCTCCCTCCCCCTTCCGCTCTCTCCCGCCACACACACCCGCACACCTCACCTCACCCACACCCCAAAACAAAAAACTTATCCCTTCCGCCGTTCTCGTCTCTCGCTTCCCTTGCCGCACACACCCCCCTCCCCCATCACCTTCAATACCACGGCCACTTCAAACTACAAACTACAAACTACCATCACAACCACCACCTAATACCACCACTCTCCCCAGCCCCCATCCACCTCTCCTCCCCCCGTCTGCTCCTACAGCCTCGCCAACCCCGTCATTCACAACAGGTACTAGACATACTGCTTCGTCTTAGCTGCTCCTAGCTTCCTCTTCTACTCCTGTTCATAGCATTGGGCTTGGCCCCTAGTAGCTCCTGGTATGTCGTTCCGGTCCTGTCATGGTTCGCGTTGCCATCTCTCGTCTCTGAAAGGGATAGCCGTGAGGTTGCTTTTTCGTAACGAGGGCGAGAGAGCGAGAAAAAAATCACAAGAGCTACATACCACTCGATCCTCGATCACTCTCTCCCTCCCTTCTCCCTTTCTTTCTTTCAACTCGCAATATTACGCGTGACATTCTCCGTCTCTTACCCTTGCTGACGTTCACCCCCCCTTCGTTTCAACAGTCTCCGTCGGTAGAACCCCAATTCTCGGCATCCGTCTTTACCTACCCTTCACACCACCTCTCACCAAACATCGCCACCCCTCCCCCCTCCCCAACACGTCGCCAACTTCCTCGATATCCACCGCGACCAAAGTCCAGCGAAAAAAACAAATCGTCGAAGTGTAATCCGATCGCCTGGTTGTCTGCAGCAAGTACCATACGATGGCGTCCTCATCATCGAATGTTGTGGGCGTCCACTACCGCGTAGGGAAGAAGATCGGTGAGGGATCGTTCGGTGTCATCTTCGAGGGCACGAACCTTTTGAACAACCAGCAGGTGGCCATCAAGTTTGTAAGTTTGCCTCTCTACGGATCCGGCGTTGCTTCCTCGTGGTGGTTGGCTGACATTCACCCCCTTTTTTTTCTTTCGATCAGGAACCGAGGAAGAGCGATGCGCCTCAACTAAGAGACGAGTACCGAACATACAAGATCCTCGTGGGATGCCGTTAGTTAACCCCAACTCCCTCTCCACCTTTTCGCTGGATTGCCTGGCTCGTGCACCGTTGCTCGATTACTTACACGTCTTGTTTCAGCGGGAATTCCAAATGTCTACTACTTTGGCCAGGAGGGACTACACAACATATTGGTTATTGACCTGCTGGGACCGAGTTTGGAGGACCTGTTCGACCACTGCAACAGGCGATTCTCGATCAAGACCGTCGTGATGGTGGCAAAACAGATGGTACGTCCAGCCGACGCGCCGGCAACCTGCATGATTGAGTGATTATTGACGTCGCACTAGTTGTCACGAGTACAAACCATACACGAGAAGAACCTGATCTACCGCGATATTAAGCCCGACAACTTCTTGATCGGACGGCCAGGCTCGAAGGCTGCCAATGTGATCCACGTCGTCGACTTTGGTATGGCCAAGCAGTACCGAGACCCCAAGACGAAGCAGCACATTCCTTATCGGGAACGCAAGAGCTTGTCCGGAACCGCGCGTTACATGAGCATAAACACCCATCTGGGACGCGAACAGTCGCGACGAGACGATTTGGAGGCGTTGGGCCATGTTTTCATGTACTTTCTGCGAGGTGGACTCCCTTGGCAGGGGTTGAAGGCTGCTACCAACAAGCAGAAGTACGAGAAGATCGGAGAGAAGAAGCAGACCACTCCCATCAAGGAGCTTTGCGAGTCGTTCCCTGGTACGTTTCGGTCGATCCCATCCCCCTCCCACCTATCGTGTCGATCCCGTTGCTGATGTCATGGCGTAGACGAGTTCAACCAGTACTTGAGCTACGTTCGCAACCTCGGTTTCGAGGACACGCCCGACTACGACTTCTTGCGTGATCTTTTCACACAGGCGTTGAAGAACAGTGGGGAGGTGGAGGATGGCGAGTACGATTGGATGAAGCTGAACAACGGTAAGGGTTGGGAAGCCATCTCGAAGCATTCCGCACACTACCATCATGGCCAGAGCCCGAACCACGCCACGACGGCAGGGGAGCTTCGACACGTTCCTCCCGCACAGGTCCGCCAACCTAACTCAGCCATCCCGTCCGGCCGTTTAAACGCCCCGCAACCCCCGCCCCCATCGCCAGGCAAACAGATGGGTATGAAGCGAGGCGAAGGGCGAAGCGTTCAAAACGCTCCCCAAACCAAACGACCGAACGTCGCGGCGGGGGGCCTACAACAGCCGGTGATGGGAACGCCGAACCCGAGCACTCAGGCTCAGTTCCAACCGTCAACGACCAACCTGCCTCAAGCCGCTAGGGGACAGTCACCTCAAGCGTTGAATCAGCAAAGTCACCAGAGCCGAGGCAACGCGGAAGATGGCTCGACCAAGAAGACAACTTGGCAGAAGATACAGGGTGTGTTCTGCTGCGGAATGTGATTGGCATGTGGCTCCCGCTCGCTCGTGTACGGGGCGGTCCGCAACAACTTGTCCCAATGGATCTAATAATGAGAGTTGGCCTGCTAATTACAAACCCAATTCCCACGTTACATTTCTCTTTGTCACCTGTTTAATATTACCCTCTGTCTTCAGCTGCGTTTCCCTTTTTTTTCTTTTGCGATTCCTTCTCGACTATCCTTACACAACGTTGACGACGACACGAATCCGAAAACCACATTTGGCGCGCGTGGACAGGCGGAAGAAAGGGGCTAGCAACCTTTTGAACCGTTTTGGTTGTTTTCTTTTTTCTTTGTTTTTCCCCTACCTTTTTTCCATACTTTTTTTTTCCTTTTCCTTTACTTTCCTTGATTCTACCAATTAGAGGACGATGATCTGCAACGGGAATGGATTAACATCAATTGACGGGGTTGGTTGTTGCTAAATCGCCTTTTTTTATTGTGTTTGGCATAGCGTGAATTTATATCCGGAAAGACGCGCTTTTGTGTTGTTGCGTGTGCTGCTGCTTTTGTTTGTTCTTTGCCGAGGCTGCTGCGATGGAATCAACGGGGCTCTCTCTACTGGTCTGCGCTTGGTGTTTTCTCTTTCTTGCTGTTTTTTTATTACTTTCTTCCTGCTGTTGTGGCCTATAGTACCCCGAGGGAAAATGGATGGATGAATCTCGGATGTATGGATGGACTGGAAAGGATTGGGCCGCGATGGATGGATGGATGGATGGATTGGGGGGGATTGGGGGGGGGGGGGATGGGGTTGGGGGGGTGGGGGCTTCAATTGTTTTCACACTCGCTACTCTTCTCTTCAGTGGTTGCGTGCCGAGTGTTTATACGAAACTTTTTTACTCGTTTTTTTTTGTTACGCTTGATATTGTTATTTTTTCCTGTTGCATTTTTTTTTTATTATTTCGATATCATTATCTCTCTTTTTTCCTTTGCCTTTGCATGAGTGACTCAGGAGGGGTAAGCATGTGTTTTTGCCCTTTGCCATGAGTGAGCATGAGTGACTGGGGAGGGGTGATGAGGAGGGGTGTGGCGGGGGGTGAGTAATGAATGTGTTCGAGTCGAGTCGATGGCGATGTGGGAAGGTGGAAGATGGGGAAGTGGGAAGGTGGAGTGGTAGTGGTGGTGGGGTACGCATGGAAGGAACGGGATGGGATAGGAAGGGAATGGGAAGGAAAGGGAAAGGGAACTGGGAGGTGGAGGGGAAGGGAATGGGAAGGGAAGGAAAGGAAAGGGAACGGGTAGGTGGAGGGAATAGGAAGGGAACGGGCAGGTGGAGGGAATGGGAACAGGGCGGTAGGGGAAGGGGTGGTGGAGGTGGGTTGGGGAGGAGGAGAGGAAGTGTAGATGGATGAGATGTGATGTCCGTGTCGACGCGGGCTGCGTCTTAATGTGTTACTTGGTTCTACTTACTCAACTTTTCTATCTTACGCATTGCATGCAACTTGTGTCGGTCTGTCTAGTGGTCTGTCTCTGGTGGTAATAAAAGTTTATGACGATGAAGTCTGAAGTCTGAATGTCGAATCGAGGCTGTGATACAAAGCGTGGGGTGTGGGAACATCCACACTCCACCCAGTGTTTTCTCCGTCGTCCAAGATATTTGTCGAACTTTCCTCGTCCTACACAGTGAAGTGGCGAGGGCGGAATAGCGAGACGGAATGGGGTCTCAAGGCTCGTGAGGCGCAAGATGCGGCGACTCCGAGGTGCCTCTCGAGTCCTAGGCGACACCCATGGTCACTATCACTCGATCATCGACTTCACTCGATCAGTGACTGGATGCCCGTCGATATACCTTCCACTCCGTCCGATTGTTTCGCCATAGTCTAGATACCTCGGCTGCATGCGATATAAAACAGGAAAATCTCTCTCTCTCTCTCTCTCTCCGTCCCATTGGACAGACGGTGGGTAGGAGTATTGGCTGCTGAATACGCGTGCGATCGGGCCAATCCCCTCCCCGTCTCATCGGATATACTATAGCTACGGCCTACGGGTGTACTCTACTGGTAGCTAGAGCTATACAACGAAAATGTACCTATAATCCTCACGTCCAACGGCCCCCTCCACGCTCGAGGCTCGCCAGTGGTGCTTACTGCTCACTGCTTCGCCGCCATATTGCACTTTCACCCATCCCATCCCGTAGCATAGCTACTTATACAGCATGTTCGTTTCCCGTGCCAGCACATTGTCTGCAATAGTTATGTGTTCTATGATGGTATAAACAAATAACTGCTCGCTGCTCGCTGGACGCAGTGCTGACTAGAGTAGAGTAGAGTGACCATCTTGATCTTGAATGGCCTCTTGCGACTTGATTTGGTGGCTAGCTGTTTGGTTAGGGTTGGTAGTACTATCGTCCAATCGGCCGAGAGTGGTTCGGTTTCGCGGCTTCAACTACTCTACACTACACATATTTAAGTAGATACGCATAGGATGCAGGTAACTGCGGAAATCCAAGCTTATGTTGCTACTTTGCTGTCCCGCTCAGCCATAGCCTGCCATCGAAGGAAGGGCTGTGATGCATAGTAGTCTAAGCTGTGGGCGAGATGGAGATACCTAGGCGGTGAATGAAACTTCTTCAAACATCACCAGCACCTACCTACCTACCTACTTTCTTACATGTACATGTACCTATAAGTATAGTCGAGTGCTCGAGTACTCCCCGACTACCTCAGATGTCAGATATCGCACTCGCTTCCCTCGTGGATCCGAAAATATCGGTATCCAGATCTACCTAGGTACCATGTACCTATCCGACTTTCAAGTTCCAAGCATCATCTCGCGAGTCGATACGCCTGTTGAGAACTTGAGAAATAGCGGAGTTGGGCATTGCTTTGATTTGCATTACTTGCTTGCCTGAAATTGAAAACCCTCAGGTTCGGGCAGACATATCTTGTCTCGTAGGATGAATGAGACTCACCGGTACACGTAAAATGGCGGTTGGAAATAAGAGGGAAGCCCGATGTCGTGGGTTTTTCACTAGTGAACTGCTTGGTGCTGTCCTCGTCCGTAGGTTAACTAGAGGGA
Organism: Tricharina praecox; assembly: GCF_024521635.1. Taxonomy (NCBI): domain Eukaryota; kingdom Fungi; phylum Ascomycota; class Pezizomycetes; order Pezizales; family Pyronemataceae; genus Tricharina; species Tricharina praecox. The sequence goes on along the minus strand of NW_026250429.1, from coordinate 505,357 downwards.
GGTATTTGGGCTGAGGCTGAGGCTGTGGGATTTACGTGCACTCCGTCATTTGGCACAGATCTTGACCATGCCTTAGACTTGGTGTGGATAGGTGCTAGGTAGGCTGAATGAACATAACGAGGCGCAGAGGATGCAATACAGCCTGCAGCATGAATTCTGGCGTCGGCCTAGGTATTTCTAGGATGGAAAGTCCATTGCTACATAGACGTCACGACTCACGTTCGACGATGCCCCAGCAGCCTGCAGGCGAGACGTGAAAAGGTATTCCAAAGTCATCGCAATCTCTTACATCCTCTCTCACTCATGCACATCATCCGCTAAGTAGGTCGATCCATTATCAATACAAATCCCCCACGCCATGCCCCCCTAGCACTCCTTGCACAACTAAAAGCAAAATCTAAATCTACTCCATGGTAACATCGCCATCCGCATCCTCCTCCTCGTCCTCCTCGTCATTCATCCGCCTCGTCTCCTCCTGCGCCTGAGCGTCCATACCATGGAACCAAGCCTGCATGTCACCCTTGGCCATGTGTCTCTTGAGGCGTCTATTCTCCTCAGAGAGATCATGAGCGAAGGCAAGAAGCTCCTCTTCGGTTGCGCCTGGGAAGCGGGCTCGGATCTCGTCCGTGTTCTCGGACCAGAGGCATGCTTCGGGACTCAGAGGCTGGAAGGGAGACCTAGATTCGAATAGGCCGTTTTGGTAGCAGTACACCAGCGTGGTAAAGACGCTGGTTTGCCGGGAGAGCTCGGTTACATCTTCGTCGGTGCGGCCGCGGGTGGATATTATGTGGGTCCAGCTAGCGATGCAAGTTAGTATGAGGGAGTGAGTGATGTGAAAGGAGGCACACGTACTCATCGCGTAGATAACATCTTCGCCAGATCGTCGCCTCGACGAACTGTCTCTGAGCTTTCGGCAAGCCGGCCAAACCAAGCGCATTGAGAGCCATACCGAATGACTCACCCTCCATCAGAGGGCCATCAGTCGGCTCCATGATCGTGAGCAACTCGACCAGATCCTCAACCTTGAGCACCTTGCCCGAGACCAGCTCCCTGAATGCATGACGGAATACCTCTTTCGTGGCTGGGCTCTTCCTGACCTTCCTGCCGTACTCGTCGGTGCCGAGTTGTACGGCCGCGTCAACGTCGATGGCGCTGTGGGTGATGTCCTTAACGATCGCATACAGTTTCTGCTGGATTTTGATCAACTCCAATTTCGTGTCGTATTGATCCAGCTCTTCTTCCACGTCGTCCTCAGTCGCACCTCTGTTTTCGAGAGCGGCCAACTTCGCAAGCTTGCCAATGGAGAGTTGGATTTGCTGATTAAGCAACAGACCCTCTTTCTGTGCAGCTACCGACAAGAGTGTGTTGGCAGCAGTCTCGTAGTCGCCGAGACCCACGTCGTGAATCCAGGAAACTTTTGCGTACTTGGGATCCTTGCGGAGGAACGGCGTCAAGTACCTCTCGCGCCAGCCGTCAAAGTCGCCGAGAAGAGTGTACAGCATGTTGTTTTCGACCAGGTATTCGTACAGCGGCATGGCAAAATCCCCACCAAACCGCTGGAAATAGCTCTCCAGTCTGTCACTTATTGCCTCTATTTCTTCCGTGAATGGCTCCGAATCCTCCTGCTTCGTTGTCGCCTCCTTGATGGCAATTTCGTTCTTCTTAAGTTCGCCATAGCAAATCTCCACCAGAGTCTTAAAGTCCTCGTAATCTTCCGCGATGCGATAAGCTGAGTCCAACTCCCCGTATGTGACCAGAGGCTTAATCCATTCACCACGGGTGGCCTCATATCGCTCGCGCACGTACTTCGCCTCTTCAACAAACTCCTCTCCCGCAACCCCAATCTGTTGCTCGCCCCAGGTCGCTCGTTCCAAGAAGGCCTTACAGGTGGTTTCTGCCAGCAGGACGAGCTGTAAAACCATGGTTTGGAATACTTCGTTGCGCTTTACATCATCGGATGGTCCTAGGAAGGTTCGCAATATAGCCTCGCTGACAAGATATTGCTGTGCCAAGGCCTCGAGGAGGCTCGTCTCGCTAGTCCATGGTGCCATGTATCCCTTGGAAACCCGGAGAAACCCATTCTTACCGACGCCATTCTCTCCCGCGAGGCCGTACGAGGTTGCAGACTCCGCTCGGAATTCCCAGGCCTTCTTAAGTGCACCAAGAACCAAGTCGTTCGCCTCGCAATCGGCAATGGCGAAGGCCAGCCTGTTCTGCTTCCCCTGGTTGGGCAAGCTAGCATAGCCTTTCTTGACGCTGTGAAGTAGCCGCCCGATATCCTGAACCCCACGTTGGAACCACGCTCGAGTAGGATCGTTGCTAGCAGCTACATCGGTGTCGTCCGGAGGGAATTCTGCTGCGATGACGGCCTCCAACACACCATCCGCCTCGGTGGGGTCTTCCCGTAGGCGTTCGTTTCGCACATCCCAGAGAGCGCCTGCAGCTTCGCACTTCTCGGCATCTTGGAGAAGTCGCCAGCGTACTCCTTTTGAAACGCGACCGAACGCTCCCGTCTTCAGGTGTGTCATGAGATTCCGCAAGTGTGTCGATCTCATCTCAAGGTGGCTTCCGAGTGATGGTAGCATCGTCGGCATATATGGCGACCTGGAGCAGAGGATCTCTCGGCTAACCTCAAGCGCTGCTTCCTCCAGCTCCTCAACCGGGAATTTGACCTCGCGCCGTCCAGAGAAGTTGAGGGGATTCTAAACGATATTAGTTTTGCAGACGGGTAGATTTGAATGGTTCTTACATCACGCTTTGTTCCAAAGAAGACGGCCTGCTCCAGCTTGCTCTTCACTGTAACAGGGGCGGTGACCGTGGCATGTCCGATGTCGAAAGCCTCCACTCTGAGGATGCCAGCCCCCTTGGCAACCAACACAACTCCTGGATTCTTGATCCGCCTGATGTGACCCTGATCTGATGTAAACGAGGCCTCGCCACCCACCAAGTCGTCACCCACGCCCTCCGAACCACTTCCAACAATTTCAATGTGAAGGTCACTTCGGAAATCAATGACATCTTCAAATGCACCCTGATCTTCGCCATCCATCCCCCGCTCTCGTGTTAATCCAGAGATCACCACGACTGCCTTGCCAAACACCACAAAAACGGTCTTCTTCGGTGAAGGGAAATACAGCTTCGGCGACGTGCTAGTCTCCCAGCCCGTAGCGTACGACTTGATGACGTGAACACTGCCCACGATGGAACTTCCACTGGCCAGAACATCCAAGGAGACCAGAGCATAGGTCGCGGAGTGATTGTTGGTTGACATCATACCCGTCAGTACTAGGAGGCGGACAGCATCTTCCTGGCCCGGAATTCCGCTGTCGACGTAACTGGCAACTTGAAAGTCGATCACATGTAGTCCGTCTATGTTCTTCCCTTGGAGAGCCTTCTCGCCTGAGAGGGCAGTCTGGATCTGCACCCGCAAGTCCACATCTGTCGTATTGGCGTAATTTCCGGACCGGTTGATATGCCACCGAGAGAAGATTCCGCGCTCCGTGCAAACAAGGACCTCCCGTTCGCCCATGCGTAAGGATTTTCCAGAACGTACAGCCGCAATATCCCGACGATTGCTGCCAGCCCTCAAAGCACCAAGCAAACCGCCCAGACCAGTGGTTCCCCTCATGATGGTTACCGTCACCCCGGGTCGTCCTGCAGCGTCTCTCAGCGCCAAGTGCGCAAGTCTCCCAGAGCTCGTAGAAATAATGAATCCTGCCGGTTCCGCATTGCACACCGATGTGATGATCTCGTTGGACATTGTTGGCACCTTGCCCTCGACACCTCGTCTCTTCGCAAACAGACCCTCCGATACCGCACTACCGACGGCATCCCAGTAGGCTATCCGACCGGTCATGGGCATGATCACAACAAGCCCGGGCTCTTGGCTGTTGGCCGAGGGCGAAACCAGCGCTCCGAGCGGGAAGGGAGCATTCGCGTCTGCTGGTCCTTCGCGCGGCAGGGGGAACGAGAAGGTGAGTGGTAAGGCGTGGGGTACGGTGTATTCCCATACGTAGGCACAATCGTGGGAAAGTAGGAGGGCATAGCGGTGGGCGGAATCGGTGGAAGCTGTAACGCGTATGTTGTTTGCTGTTCCCTAAGTCAACTAACGGACCCAGTGCGCATACCACAGGAAAGAGAATCATACAAGCACTCTCACTAAGAATCTTCGGCAGCCCAGGAAGTTTGGAGACCCGGTATTTTTCGTTTTTGGTCTACACATTTAGTAAACATCCGTCGCGCGAAGCCAGATCAAGGCGCACACACCAAATCAGTCGAACTGCCATCCTGCTCTTTTCCGCCCAGTCCAGTAGATTGCTTTCGGATTAAAGAAACGTCTGCACTGGCGTTCGTTACGCTCTCCGAATCCTGCCGTAGTAGAATCACCGAGTCTTCCTTGGTGCTGCCGGCAACAGACAGGCCACTGGCTGATCTCTCATGACGCTGCTGTACCCTAGAGGTCGGACGCGACGGCCGCGGTCTTCTGCTACGTGCGGCTGGGTTGAGTGGAATATCTCCAGAGTGTGGTTGCGGTGAGAACATGGTGATTGTGGTGTATCGATGCGAGCTGTGGTGGTAGGAAGACGTGAGGCAGCGGTGATTGTTTTGTCGGTCGCGGGCGCGCAGCAGCTTAAGGCTTGGCTAGCTCGCACGTGACTGAGAGTACACTTCACAAATAACCACTCGGAATCGTAAAGTGTGTCTAGGACGCTAAGCTGGATATAGGAAAACCGTACTAAGTCTTCAAAACTTCTCACTCGCTTTAGCCACCGAAAAAAGAAAGTACTCCCCCGTATTCACCAGCTAAAGCCCTTCTAGTTCCTTACCTCGACCTCCACCTTCTTCTCCTCCTTTTTCCCCTGCACCCAGACCAGCGGACGCTTGCAGTCCATGAACTCATCAATCATCTGAGGAGTCACCTGTTTCCGTCTAGCCTGGAAACCACCAACGTACTCTTGCAGCACAGCAATACAGCGCTGTTTCATTTCGCCAGTCAAAAGCTCGCCGCTCTTGTATGTCGTCCGCAACGTCTCCAACTCTTCGTCATCGTCCAAAAAGAACGACAAGAATTGGAACGGCACATCGACATCAGGATTTCCACCCAGCCGCCTGTGTTCCTCGGCAGTTTCCTGGCCACCGGAGAAAGCGTATCTGTTGATTTTCTTCTTGATTTGGTTGGCGGTATCGGACATGAAGATGGCGGAAGAATCAATTGACGCCGACATCTTGGAGCCTGGGCCTCCGAGCGCTGGGAAGAATTGCGAGTGGATCAAAGAAGGCTTCTGGTATTTCAGGCGCTGTGCTACATCACGGCATAGGCGGAAGTAAGGGTCTTGGTCGATGGCGCAGGGAATCAAAGCGGGAATGTCGCGGACACTGCTGTGGGTACCGAAGATATGGGGAAAGGTCGTAGCGAAGGAGGTGGAGGCTTGGATTGAAGCGAAGTGGAGCTTTCCAATGTTGTCACTACGCGGTAGTCACGGGTCAGCTTGCTTGTTGCTCTGGCAATCACTCGGTACGAGATATATGTCATAGAGAGTTGTGCGGGGTGTGCAGAGACACTGGAGCCTGAGATGGGTTACAGGGATATTTATTGGCCTCATCGCACAACGTATGACTTTGAAAAGGAAAGGGAACATACGCATCCGTAAAGCCAAAAGTGCTCTTGGCCTGATTGGTAGTGATACAACGAGAGACTTTGACCACGTTCTCGTAAAAAGCGCCGCCCATGAAGTCGAAGTCGCTGAAGATAAAGGTCTTCTTAACATCGAAACCCACAGCAATGATGTCAGCTGCATTCTGTCGCGTAAACTTCTTGACGTCCGGAATAGTGAGTTGTTGCTTGAAAAGGAACTTCTCGTCGTCCGTAAGCATGATGACGAGCGGTACGTCGAAAACGTCTTGAAGCCACCTGACAGGAACGGTCTCATTAGCCCTCTTCCGTCGCTGTCCAAGGTAAGTCATACTTGGTAAACTGGAAGGGAATCATGTGTCCAAGGTGCATGCTGTCACTACTGGGACCGCGACCGGTGTAGAGAAAGAACGGCTTTCCCGCCTCGTAGCGGTCGAGGATCCTCTCGAAGTCGCGGTGGGAGAAAAACATGCTCCGCCGAAGCAGGACATGAGGACGGTGACCGGTGACCTTCTCGAAGCGCTCCAGGAGCTCCGGAGAGATACGCTTCGTGCCAAACTGGTTGATGAGCTTGTCATAGTCGATCGCAGCGACCTTTCCGTCTTCAAGCACCTCGCCCTGCACGTCCCACGGCGTAATGTTTTGACCTTTCGTCGCAGCGGCCGCATCGGCGGCGGCAGCGGGAACATCGACTTCTTTATGCGGTAAAACAGCGGGCTGAACCGCAGGTGGTTGAGGGGAGTCGGCCATTGATGGTGGTATTGTGCTGTGAGTCGAGAGGTGCTTGGGCTATTCGGGTTCGCCGGTAGGTTGTGGTGGGGATGGTGGGGTCGGCGCTAGCGTTTTAATGACCGACTGACAGGCAATGCTTGGCAGACGCCTTGAGAGCTTCTGGAACGTTGTGTGACCTGTGTGAGCTCAAGATCCAAATACCATCTCCGCACCACCAACCACCACCAACCTACACATACGTATATAATTCCGTTTCGCCCGACAACAACGAGGAAAGGCTTCTACCATCCGGCTCGAGACTCTGCCGATAGCTTGTACTGTGCGTCATCCATCGCCCTAACCGAAGCTCTGATTCCTTCACCGACGGCAGCCACGACGGCTATTGCGCGTCACCAACAGACGACAACATGAGTGTTATCATGGGTACGTTCGGCGAATAGAACCTGTAGAGCCAATTGGATTGCCAGTGTTCAAGGAGCGGGCGCATTGAACGGAAGAGGACTCGAAGCTAACATGCGACACAGCGACTGCTGGTTACGACCATACGATCAGGTATGTTGCCATGTCCATCACGCGCTGCTGGCGGAACTCATACTAACCGGAGGCGCGTCCGAAGATTTTGGGAGGCTCTGTCGGGGATCTGCTCACGAACAATCCAGCACACCGACTCGCAAGTAAACCGACTCTGCATATCCCCGGACAAACGGTTCCTCGCAGCGGCGGGCCACACTACCGTCCGGTTATACGATATCAAGTCTTCCAACCCCAATCCTATCCTCCAGTTCGAAGGCCACACCAACAACGTTACGGGAGTCGGCTTCCACTGCGAAGGTAAATGGATGGTCACATCTTCGGAAGACGGAACGGTCAAGATTTGGGATACGAGGTCCGGTGTCGTCCAGCGTGACTATCCTCATGGATCGCCGGTCAACGACGTCGTCATACATCCGAACCAGGGAGAGTTGATATCGTGTGACCAGGCGGGGAATGTGAGGATCTGGGATTTGGGTGAAAATAAGTGCACGCACCAGTTGATACCAGAAGACGACGTTCCGGTGCGGAGTGTTACCGTGGCGACAGATGGCAGTATGCTTGTAGCTGGAAACAACCTAGTCAGTAGCATGCCTTCCTACAATTCCCCTTGGCTCCACGGTTGGCCTGACGAATGACTTTCCAGGGCAACTGCTACGTGTGGCGGATGATCCAGAACCGCGACGTTACACAACTCATGCCGGTCACCAAGTTTCAAGCGCACACCAAGTACATCACTCGGGTCCTCCTTTCACCCGATGTGCGACACCTCGCGACGTGTTCGGCGGACCACACCGCCAAGATCTGGTCCGTGGACGAGAAGAAGTTCACACTCGAGACCACACTACACGGGCACCAGCGATGGGTGTGGGACTGCGCATTCAGCGCGGACAGCGCCTACCTCGTAACTGCTTGCTCGGACCACTTTGCCAGGCTTTGGGAACTGAGCAAGTACGGAGTCGCCTCAACGGCAACCCCACCTCTCGTGAGACAGATGCTGATCGATGCCGGACACAGCCAACAGATCATCCGGCAGTACAACGGACACCATCGCGGAGCCGTTTGTGTGGCGCTTAATGACTACAGCGAGCGATGATCGGCCCGGTAATCCCATCTCGAGTATACTAAATCCACTCTTAGAATCGTGTAACGAGAGGTTGGGACTTGTGTGATGGCCGGTACGTACGACGGGGCATTTTGTTTAATCTGTGCCTTGACGGGGGGTGGAATCAAATGGCCAATACTGCTTTATAATGATTGAATGTACTTTTTGACGCAGAGATACCGATTTCCGATAGCAATTACAAAGGTCAATAGCAATGCCCAAATTTGCATGGTTCATTTCGGGTCACTCGGTACAGGGAATTGAGTGTACAACGTCAGAGCTGTTTACTAAGTATCATATGCGAGAAAGGCCGAATGGGACAATCAATTGATGTTCTCTCTCTCTCTCCCACTCTCTCTCTTCCACTCTCTCTCTCTCTCTCTATCCCACTCTCTCTCTTCCGCTCTCTCTCTCTCTCTCTCTCTCTCTCTCTCTTACTACCCATAACAGCAGCATCGATCCTCTCCATCGTACCAATGCACCCACATCTCTCCATTCCAGCACTGCCTCATTTCCTACTCTGCATTTGATCTTCAACTCTTCTTCGCCTTGGCCTAAACCCTTCTTCATTTCTCAATCTTGCTAGTCTAGCTATCTGTTGGACTCTGTGTGCCTATTTTGCTACCAGGATCTTTGATTTGTACCTTCGTCTACTTTCTTCCTCCGAAATGCCTCCCAAACATACCGCCCTCCTGGAGAAACAGCCCTCCAAACCCGCAGCCAACCCCGGGCAGAAGCACAAGAAGCGTCGTTTCCAAGTGTACCGCTCCCCAGATGCCCATGAACCAACTTCCGGCGCCACAGCCATTCGTTCCAGTATGCGCATTTCTCTTTCCTTCATATATGTCAATGAGTTCCAAGACTGACAGAACAGCCTACAACCCCGAGCCAGCGGGCGAGAACGTCCCGCCGCCAAAGCAGCCGGACAAAGATGATCCATTCACCGATACCCGCGCGTTCAAGGAGAGGAAGAAGATCCTCGGCGTGAAGACGACGAACGTGCCGCCTCGCCGGTCTGCTGCGAGGCAGGCAGGTGGTGTACCACCCCCAGCACCTACAATTCCACACCCGGCTCGGCAGGTAGGTGGTGTGGCACCGCCAGCACCTACAATTCCACGCCCGGCTCGGCAAGATGATCGTGTCCGCGGGAGGATGTTTCGTCCAGCAGCTGCTGCTGCACCCGCTGTCAAGGAAGAAGAGGAGGTATTTCCATCGTCTCCACCCGTTCTAGCACCTTCTGCGCCCGTCGCTCCACCTCCCGCTGTCAGGACTAGACATGTTCGGGGGAAGAAACCCCGCCCTGCAACCGCAGTCCCGGCCGACGAGGACCCGGCGATCTCCCCGCCTGCTACAGCAGCGGAGGTCTCCATCACGTCGAGGAAGCGGGTCATCACCGATGGAGACGTGGACGCCGTCATCGATGCGGGCCGTACCCCACTGGTTGTCATCCCCTCCTCACCACCTGTCCCCAGCGGCAATGCGGCAGATGAGGACGCTTTTATGTCCACTCCCGTTCGGCGGGGACTTCTACCTGTTCGCCTCATGGGCCGAGATACGGATGAACTTACGTTGCCGGATGGACGCTATGTTGTGAGTTACGATGGGGAGGATACTGTAGCCACGCAGGCTGCGCCTGATAAGGGTGCTGTTGTGGAGAAGGGGAAGCAGAGGATGCAGAGGAAGCAGGGGAAGCGGGAGCAAAAGAAGCATGCGATGTTCTCCGTGAGCCCAGTTGCACAGTTTACGCCGAGGGATGGGGTTCGCAAGAGGAAGCGGGTGGAGATTTTTGAGGAGAATGAGCAGCAGCAGGAGGAGGAGGAGGGGGAGGAGGATGCAGAGAGCGAATCCACCATCGCTCCTCCAGAGGACACCACCCGTGCCTCCGCCAGTACTTCCATGCCCGAGCCGGCCGTTGCGAAAAAGGACAGAACACTGAAACTCGCCAGTGTCACCATCAACACCGCCTCCCCCGCCGCCGCCGCCACGAAGACTGCGGCCAAAGCCGTTTCCTCCCACGTTTACGGCAAGAGGGTCAAGAGGGCGGCACCGGTGGAGACGGAGGCGGCACGCAAGATGTTCGTTTTCAGCGAGGACTAGCATGCGGATATGCTGTGAGAGGGATGGATGGATGAACTGGGGCTTGGTATTGGGCGCGAAACGGAGTGGCTTGACTGGACTTTGATGGACTCTAGCTTTGATTTGATGTGGTTCGGTTGCTGGGAATGATTTACATACGCTTGCTGACGGACTGGTGGACGGATGGACGGATGACGACGATACTGATGGCAATACTTGTTTTTTTTTGCTTTGACATGGCTTGCTTGCTTGCGTTATACCGATACCGATACTTACGATACTTGCTTTTGTTGCGTGCTGACTATATCCTAATCTGACGATGGTAATGGCGATGATTGATGATGATTGATGATGATGGATACGATATTGTTAACTTGCGTCTTACGTCTTGCTGACCCATACATACATACACCTTAATACCTGTTGTTGTGCTCGATGATGTTTGTGCTTTTCTGGTTTCATGTTTGCTGTTTCTCACTGGATTTACTTTGATTGGCGGTTAATGGTCTGTTGAGGACGGTGGTGCTAGTGGTGATTGTGATGGTGGTGGTGGTGATTGTGGCTATGGCTGTATTTTCCGTATGATGCCGATGCCGATGCTCCCTAGAAGAACGGCCCGGGAGGAGGCGAATAGTATTACTGAAAAATTGTGATTGCTTGGATTGCTCGGACTTGACCTCTACTAGGTATATCGTCTCATAATTAGGCACTCAAGTCGAATGGCCATTGAGGTTCCTTGTGCACCCACTGATCACGATATAGAACAGGGCTTAGAAGTTGGAAGTTGGAGGATCCCACACAGAAGAAGAAGCACGCAGAAGAAGAGTCACACAGAAGAAGAGTCACACAGAAGAAGAGTCACGCGAAAGAAGAGGCGCGAGTGCTGAAGAGTTGCGAGTGCTGGTGCATGAGCGAATCATGGCTGATGTTCTGTTCTGTTTTGTCGTGCAGCTACCATAGTGCTCGTAACTATCCATTCATCCTTGGGCTTCTAGTTGGTAGGCTCGTAACTACTTAGCCATTCATACTTGGGTGGAGTGTAGCGCTGTAGCTTCCAAGCTTCAACGGAGAGGGAAAGGGAAAGGGAAAGCGAAATGAAGCATGGCCGTAGTCGCCCTCCATCTTTCGTCGTTCCCTCTACCCCTACGCACACAGTTCACAGTTCACATACACAGAACCTAGCTGGGCACGCTCGTTCGCCTTCGGAGGCATTCCTCCTAATAATCTCACATCCAGACTCCATAGAATCAGGCTCAGCATCCTACCGCACACACAACGTACCTATCACTCCAACTTCATTTCAATTTCACTTCACTTCAACTCAACATCACATCACTGTACAGCACTAGAAACATCAGTAACCAAGTAACCAAGTAACTAAATGCTTCTCCATTCCTAATGCACCCGCCCACTCCCTTCACCCTCTATCCAACTACTTCCAATTACCAACACCACAGCGAGACACAGCGAGGCACAGCGAACTTACTTCCTACTTAACGTAACGCACCAAAAACGGAGATAAGGTATGATGTATGTATGGGTGAACAGCTCAAGTCAAGTCAAGCCAAGTCTCATCAAGTCAAGATCAAGCCGCGTCAACTCAACTCAAGCCACGTCAAAGTCAACCTAAGTCAAGTCTCATCAAGCCAACTCAAATCACATCAAGTCAAGTCAAGTTCAAAGCGGTAACAGCAACGGTAACAGCAAAATTACTCCCTCACACTCCTACAAACGCAGCACAATAGCAGCAGCAAAAACTCAAGTACAACACAAAGCGGTGAAAAAGAATACGAAAAGAATACGAAACGAAAAAAAACAGAAACAAGGTTATTACATACCCCCCCCACCCCCACCCCACCTGCCCACACCCACGCCACCACTGCCGACCGAACCTGACCAGTAACAAAAAGATGCGGAAAATAAACTTATACTGGCGAAAAACGAACACAAAAACGAAAACGAAAGTGAAAAACGGCATTAGGCAAGACAGTTCGGAACGACAGTGAGTGAAAAAGAAAAGAAAAAAGAGGAGTTGAAACTACAACGAGAAACGAAGGAATCGGAATAACAGGAACAGGAACAGGAACAGGAGCAGGAACAGCAGCGACGGTGGCAATAGCAGAAACACAGTAATACGCAAGCAGAAGAACGCGCTGTAATGCAGCAGAAGCAGAAGCAGGATGATGATGAGAAACGAAACGGAAACGAAAAGAAAAAGAAGAAAAAAAAAAGGTCCCCAACTTTTTACGGTTTGAATAAAATAAACGACAACGCTCGGATTCACAACAGCAACAACACAATCATCGTACAAAACTCCCGGCCTCATCCCCGCCCTCGATGGTGGTGGTTGGGGTAGAAGGTGGCGGCGGCGGTGGTGGTGGCGGTGGTGGATGGCCTCCTAGAACAACCCGTCTCCCCCGTTGATTTGGACCTGCGGTAGGTTGGTGTGTTTCTTTCTGGAAGATCCTTTCGTATTGGCCGCTGGGGCTGGCTGGGGCGCCCTGGATGGTCTAAGAAGAATAGGGTCCAACTTCGCCGGTACTGATTCATTGGTTAACCGACATTGACGCTGGAAGGAGGATGATGAGCAGGAGGAGGAAGGATTTGGAGACGATGGATAGGGAGGATACAGAAAACGATAAGAGGGAGGAGGATCCATACTTCTGTTGGGGGACACTCTGGCTTCGTTTCCCTTCGAAGACGTCGTGACTGCGTTGACGGTCCGCCAGACGTGCTCCGAGGTATCCGAGAGATAAGCAGGCTCTGTCGCAAAGTTAGACATGCAGGAAGCCGTCTCGCCCACCGAGTTCAACATACTGGATCGCGAGAAGAATCCCGTCTTGCCGCGGTTCTTCTTCGAAAGGATCACCTCGTCAAAGAGCTTGACCGATGGATCGGTGGCCTTCTTGGACTCCCTGTCATGGATGAACTCGCTGAACGCTTGCGTCTGCTCCAGCATCTGGATGTACATGGCGTTCTCCTGTGGCATGCTCTTGAGGAATCCATCCATGTTGAACCGGTAGAGCTTGCCCGCCTTCTTTCCGTCGGCCGTGGGAGGTCCAAGGAACTTCCGGTAGGTATAGAACAGACTGGCAAAGCAGCGGACGAATGCTGCCCGGATCTGATCCGGGTAGAATGCTGCCGAACACGGCAGCACAACCATGTGCGCGCATCGGGGATGCACTGCGACGCGGCAGCTTCCGCACGTGAACATTCCATCCTCGGGCTTCTCCTCACATATCGAGCAGATCGTCTCGACGTCATGTGGCTTGTACATCATGCAATGCCCCTCGATCCACTGTGTGGTTTCAGTGTTCCGTACGGGCTGCATGAGAACGTTCGGCATGATGGTGGATGCGGCTAGAGTGGAAGGTGCAAATACCGATGGTGCGTAACCGTAAGAAGCCGAGTTGCCATCCTGGGAGTTGCCTCCGAGAGACGAAGTCGAAGGTGACGGGGAGTGGCTGGCAAAAGGCAGACTGGGCCGCCTCAGCGTCGGGGTCCGTTCGAAGCCGAAAGATGAACTCCGTCGTGATGCTGCATCAAAGTTGCCCGACCGTTTCCCGCGCAGAGTGGCCGTCAATGTGAATCCGGAATCGTTCCTGGACACGTTTGACCCGGACGGATTATGTACCGATGATTGCGGCGAATGAGGCGACGGCGGCGAGCCGCCGCGGATGGTGCCGCTGGTGCCTGGTCTCTCGTACTTGTTGTTGATGTTGCCACTGGCCTGCGAGAAAGCATTGATGATCGGTGGCCTAGGAGCAAAATCGGAACCGCCAGCATTGCCGAAAGCCGTCGAATTCAGGTTTACCAATTTGGCGAGCATGCTCGGCGGCGGGCTCATGCCAAACACCGACGGATACTCCGACATGAACGAATCGTGGGGAAATGTCTCAACCGCGTACTGAGGCGGTCCTATCGGAACGCCGCATCGGTTGTGGTGAGGCGCGGCCAATTGGAGCAGGGATACCAACTTGCGACGCTGCTGTCTCGGGAGTGGGGACGGCTCCGTGTTGGATTTGAACATGACGTTGGAGTCAAGGTCGACGCAGATGAAGTCATCCTCCGGAAGTTCCAGTTTCTCGTAGCGGCGTTCTATACCGACGATATATGGACACGGCGCCTGCGTAGTTTTTTTATATATAATCAGTTTCCTCCTTCCACAAAGATTTGGCGGGGGTGTGTGTTATGTACCTCGAGAGCTGCGATCAAACGAGCTGGCAGGACCGGAATGTAGATTCCCAGCCAGTTCAGAGGATACATCAAGCTCACCAAAGCTCGGGATACGAGGTGCAACATTGAAGTATGGGAAGACAGCAGGATGATGCGAGATTCTGACAGTGCATATTCGAATAGAGCAACTATGTTCTGGATATCAAGCGCCCTGAACAAACTGTACAGATCTGTATTTCTGGATTCTGGCAGCTCATTTGCAGCTTCCCTTCTGGCATACAAACGAAGCTCCCTGATGCTCACTTCCACCTGCGTTTGAGAGGACAATGGCGCTGGTGCCTCTGCGCAAAGATTGACAACGTACCTGTGTGGGGAAAGGGTTGCTGTTAGACTTTGACCGAGAATAGTAACACTGGGAATGGATTACCTTTCGAGGGGCAGCCATGTGCCGACTCTCGGCGAAGATGGTGGAACACGGGCGATGGCACCGTTGGTCATCGGTACCACGACCGCTTTCAGCCACTCCTTCCAGAAACCCGTCAGCGAGGCATCCTTTCCGAGGATACCGTAAGCCCTAGGAATCCACAGGCCGGTCTCTCCGTCCGTCAGGCCCTCAATCTTCGATGCCGCACCATGTCGAACGGGCCGAAGAAGATCCGCCATCAGTCCGATCTTCTCCTCGGTGGCGAGAATCTCGTCGTCCAGCTCCTCCCTCTTCTCCTGGTTGTTGACGACTCCGGGTAGCCGAGCCAAAAGCTTGCTAAGTTTCGCCCGTTCCAAAGCCAGTCTGTAATCCCACGTCAGATAAGCTTCCACCGGGCGAATACGCACTGCGAATTCTCCTACCTTTCTCCCAAGCTCGCCGCCAACTCTCGCTCCTCTTCCGTCATGTTGTCTCGTCTCCATTCTTCGCATCTCCGCTCCAGATCCTCCGCTGCCGTAGGATTCAATGGCAACCATATGATGACGCATATTCCATGTAGCCTCGAATTGTCACCCCCAGTCATTGTCTACCAAGGCACCACATACATGTAAGGCAACGTAACACAATACAGGGAGGGCCAGACTTACGAATCCATGCCATGTCGACCGTGGCCTCTCGTCCGCTGAAACAATGTTCACATCGTTCGGGAACGCAAACATCGGCACGTAGTCAGGGAAGGGCCCTCGTCGCTTGGCCTCCTCGGTCAAGTGCTTAGGCGGGTAGCGGTCGAGCAGAACGGGTTCGAATTTTCGTTTCAGGGGATGCATGTTTGGGGAGGTATTCAATGGTTGCGGGACTGGTATCACCGAATTGTAGTTGGACATTCGTCGAGCC
This sequence comes from Tricharina praecox, assembly GCF_024521635.1. Classification (NCBI taxonomy): domain Eukaryota; kingdom Fungi; phylum Ascomycota; class Pezizomycetes; order Pezizales; family Pyronemataceae; genus Tricharina; species Tricharina praecox. Next base: position 489,787 of record NW_026250429.1, on the reverse strand, counting down.
GTCCGTATGGATGCTATCAAAAAGACATTATTAGCCCCATGGGCGTTTCAGAATCACGAAAACACCGCATGGCGCGTGAAACTCACAGGCCCTATTTATGACTGACGGTGACCGCCGCATGGATGTGAGGTCCCGAAGGGATATCCTCCTTCTCAGTGAATTCGCCTTCTCGAGCTTTGGCGGGTCCTCGTTGAAAACCTTTTGCGCTCTGGGGTGCACCAACGGCTTGCTGGGCACCACCGTCCCCGCGCTGAACGACAGATCCTCCAAGAAGCTATCCCGCTCAGCCGCAAACTTCAGCAACGCCTTATCGAAGTCGAAATCGCGCCGCACCCCATTGATCATGGTGGTGTGGGGGGTGTTGTGGGGGGTGTTGTGGGGGGTGTTGTGGGGGGTATTGAGGGGGGTGTTGAGAGGTGTGGTGACAGCCGACGTCTCCGTGATGGTGGAGTTGCTCGAGTTGGAACCGTTCCGAACGAGCGTCGACGACGAGGATGTAGGCGAACGAGTGGTAGGCGACGCGCCGCCGCCGACATCGCCGTTGATCGAGGTAGTCGAGAGTCTATTGGTAGGCGACGACGTGCCGCCGTTCGAGGAACCGTGGCCGTTGGGGACCAGCAAGGACGAACCGTGGCCCTCCTCTTCCGCTTCAATCGCCACCAAAAGCTGGTCCGTAAAGCTCTTTCGCACGATCGGTTTCGATTCGGGGGACGAGAGGTGTTCGCCGTACGAGATCGAGTCGATTCCTGCGATCCAGAAGTAGTCGGCCAAAGGCGGATCGAGATTACCGGTCGACATTGCCGCGTTCTGCTAGGGGGTGGATGCTACTGCGGTTCGGCGGTTGTGTCTCAGGTATCTATCTCTCACTCCTCCTCCTCCTTGTAGACTCTCTTTCCTTCTCCTATATCTCCCTACCGAGGGATTGGTTGGGGTTGGGAGGGGGGGTGAGTATGTATCGGTAGCTTTGCGAGGCGAAGACAACGATGCCGATCCAATTGCTAGGGAAGGGGGGTTACGTGGGGAGTGGGTGGGTGTATGGATGTGATCCGCAAGACCTCCGGACTGTTGACTACGGTATGAAATTTAACGACGATTGTTGAACAGAGTAGAATTCGTTCACGACATTCGGCAGTAGAGACTGGGTGGCGTAATGGAGTGGGGCCTGCGACTTTCGATTTCTGGGGAAAGGGTGATAACGAGAGGGCGCCTTCGCGTAATGGTAGTGGCGACTGGGGGTATAAGGAGGGGAGAAGGTTTGAACGATGAGGAGGAGGAGGGTGAGGGTGAGGAGGAGGAGAAGGATGAGAGAGAAGGAGAACCAGAAGAAGGAGAGTGCGGATGAGACAGGGAGGTTCGCGTCAGGGCAGTGGTGGTGGTGGTAGCGGTAGTAGTGGTGGTGGTAGTTAGTGGTGGTGGTAGTGGTGGTAGCGGTTGTAGTCAAGACAGCGCTTGCCTCTACTGGCCGTGTTTTAGTTATGCGTGATGGGGGGTTTGTAGTCGAGGATTCTGCTTCTCCTTTGGGGTGGTGGTGGTGGTGGTGGTGGTGGTGGAAGAGAGAAGAGGGAGGGGGGAGGGATTGCTGCAGCTGTGCAGTTGGGAGTTGCAGCAGTTGCAGTTGTAGTTGCAGTTTTTGGAGGGAGCGGTTTGGGCGGTGGTTTGGGTGGTGGTGGTGGTGTTCAGGCTTAAAGGAGACCTACCTATCTAGTTTACTCGTCCCTCGCTCTCTGTGCATCGCTGCGTTGCTTCTTTGATCTTAGTGAGCTTTTGCAGGCAGAGGAGCTAGGAAGGAAGCACTCTGCGCCAGGGGGAGAAAGACAGTCCAAGAAAAGAAGATGGAGACGTCCAGGAAAGGGACGACGAGAAGAGATGAGGAAGAGGAGGGGATAGATTGTGACGATGTGACGAATAGACATATGGACAGCCGGACAGATTGACGAACAGATTGACGGACTGCCAGACAGACAGACATCTAGACAACCAGACGCCAGACCAACATTTGCGTGTGAGTGCCCAGTGCTGGGCTGGGCTACCGTACTCGGACATCGACCGCAGCGAGGCATGTAACAACCATACATACATTGATTGACACAGGGACTTTGGAATTGATTACATGCAGACAAAGCTGGTGAGTGCAGTAATAGATTGATTTCTTGCTTGATTGACGGGCAGACAGCAGTAACCATCATGTATGTACTATATGAGTAACTATAGTTCGCTCTGAGCATCCGTCTTGTCCTGTGCACCATCTGCAGTACGAGGGGGGGACCCCCCGGGGAGGGGAGGGGGCAGCGATATGGAAAAGGGAGCGGATCTCATCCGAGGAAAAAAAAAAAAAAAAAAAGGGAAGAAGAAAAGAAAAAGTGTGAGTCCGACGTGGAAAGGGAGTAGATCCTATTCGAGCAAAATATGAGTCTTGGGGAAGGCTGTAGATACAAAGGTAAGTAAAGCGTACCTACATGGTGCTCGACGAAAGAGGTGTGCATGTGGAAAGCGCCGCCGCCGCCAATGAAGAAATACCATTGCTCTTTCCACCACCGTCCACCGACCATTTTCGCTTCCATCGGATTTCCTTTGAGGGTGGGGGCCATGATTGTGCAACGACACCTCTGCAATGATGCTCGATGCTCTTCTCCAGGTTTTTGCACGGATGGTACATAAGAAAGGATCTATGTACTTATTTTTAACTCGCACAAAGGAGATGAAATGCACTGCCGTATGATCATGTATGTATAGGTAGTAGCGTCCGAGTGTCCCGGCTCGAAGGGACCCTACCGTATTGTGCATTCCGGGATATCGACTACCGACTGCCTGCTCGTTCCCCCTGCCGAATGGCACCGACTCGTCCACACTCACGATCCGGAATCGCAACCAGGGGAATACTCGATCCGAAATACTAACCAGGGGAATACCCGTCGATCGGCTTCGGAAGTGACAGACGCCCTACCGACCGCACGGAACTCCCGAGCGATCGTCCGCTCCGAATCCAGATGTACTCGCTGGTCCAACAAAGGTGGGTACAGCGGTCGACCTCGTGTGGCTGAACTTGCCAAAACTAGTCCAAAAGCAGCCACACCAGCCACACGAGGTCCGACCGCTGTCCCCACCTTTGTTGGGCCCACAAGACGGCGACATGATATTCGGACCGTACTTGATCGACCTCCCTACCGAAACCAATGCCGGGTGGACGAAGACTTTGGTCCTGGTACTGTACAATCATCTTGCACTCTGCTTGACGATATTATTTTCCCCTGATAATCCAACCCATCACCAACCACTCCAGCCGTCATGAACCCCGCCATAACCGCTATGGCCGAGGCAACCCGTGACCGTGGAAATTACCGTCAGCGGAGGAATGCAATATATAGTTGGAATAGCCGCTCGAATCCCGTCCACCAACACGGCCCCGACGAGAACATGACGGAGCTCCAACCGGTGGTCGGGCGAACTCCGGTCATCCCAAACCCCCGTTGCTATGTAGAAACCCACAGCGTGCTGTGGAGGCATCTCTCGGTCCCTTGGGGTGTGTATATACAGCCCCGCCACTGCTGTGTGTGGTATTAGTTGATTTGCTCGGGAAATAGATACGCAAAGGAAACAAGGAAGGAAACCCACTCAGATCGAATGCCTACCAAACCGTTAGTTACTGACTGGATAGCGCCCTCCATTGCACTGAGATAGGGATCCATCCGAAAGTCATAAGCCGTGTGCGTTCCGACGATTCGTTCCGAGAGCCTGTTGTCCCACGGAATAGGTGGATGGATGTACAGGTGGACTTCGGTCCATCCACGCTCGGCATCGGAACCCTCTTTGGTCTTCAGGTTCGTTGCGGGGTATGGCGGCAATAGCAAGCCCAGGAGAACTGCAGGTCCAATGGATTGGATTGGATTCAACAGCGGAGGTGAGGATTCAGGAAGCTGCCATGATGCTGTGACAAGTGCCGGTACCGGTAATGTATTGTGGTGGTCCTTCGGTGGTGGTATCGGTAGTGTAGTTAAAGTAGAGTATTCGCAGCGACTCGGCCGCCAGCGAGAAAGCAAAAGCCCATGAGACGAAGTTCGTCAATGAAGTTCGTCAGCATGAAGTACGAACGTTGATGCTCACATACATAACGGTAAGACGAGAAGACGCAGGGACGCCCGATCCCTGGCAGCGGCCATCCCTGTCCACCTGCAGCCCAACCCTATCTGCTAGAAGTACCGTACATAGAGTACCGTACCTGCTCTAGATGACTCCAGAAAACACGGGATTGCCATACCCAAGAAGGCGCACTAAACAGGCAAGTACCGTAGTTACGCAGAATCGCCAGATTTGCGCCACGGTTATGTGGGATGGCGATTTCCTGGGGGACGGGGAAGAAACGGGCAGCCAGGGACTCAAGGATGCAGTATCGCGGATTGAAGTGTGTTGTGCGGCGGGTGTCGTGCTGGATGAGTTGTGGTCGACGGTCGTGAGGCGAGACTCCGTGAATGGGAGAGCATAAGGATTGAATGTTTTCCCCAGAGCACAAGCCAAGATTCCCGATGTGGGATATCTACTCTACATACCAGCTGCCAGAAAGAGCACCGTACCCACAGTAAGGCAAAGATCATTGCCTCTTGGAGTATCTATGCGAGTTACTTGGTTACCTGTTACGGTACTTTGAAAGTGAAGGAAAGTGAGCGAGCAAGCCGCCTGCCGCATTGCACACACTGCACAGTTGCGGGATCGATTCGAAAAGATTAAACAACGTCAACAAGTGTCCGAATACTCTATGTGTGATACTCTATACCAAACCGCTGACTGGTGCTAAGCTACTATATACAACTCCTCGAAGTGTCGAAGGTACCAAAAGCGGATCCCCCCACATTCGCCTTCCCCGCTTCAATAGATATACAGCCTCTATTCGCACTTGGAAGATGATTAATTGCCAGAGGCACAGCAGAGTAGAGTCGAGTAGAGTAGAGTAGCTGGGATGGTCATCGACCGCCTTTGGGATGCTTTCCCCGGGGGGATGGGGTCCAGACCCAAAGCGCCGTCAGTTACCCGCGGGTATTTTGTACATACTTTTCAAAGATGGTGATATGTGAGGTTGAGGGCATCAACGGGAGTCAAGGGCATCAATAACGTCAGGGCATCTACAGTACTCTACCCGCTCTACCAATACCGCATCGCACTGCAATCAACTTTCCACCTCGCTTCCCCCCGCGCGCTCCAGAGTCCAGAGTCCATCTCATATGTAGAGTCCGCAATCAACCATCCACACTCACTGCCCAGCGTGCACACCCACCCACCCACCCTCTGCGTCTAATAATACCCCGACTTCATCTCCCAAAAGGGGGGCAGTGGGCAGTGGGCACCTTCCCCATAACATCATTAACATTAACCACCACCAAGTGATCACCGACCACCGGCCGACCACCGACCACCACCACCGACCACTGATCACCGACACCACCGACACCACCGAGACCTACCAATGCCCGTCACATCTCATCGGCCAGCCCATCTCATTCCATCTCATCTCGTCCCAACTTTTCCCAGCTTTTCAAGGTTGAAAGTACGGACTGCTGGTAAATGCAGTCGAACAAACAAACAACCTCCCTGCGCCCCATCCATTGGTTCATCCATTCATCCATCGCCAAATAATAATAATAGTAATGATAGTAATAAAATAGTAGAAAAGGAGAACCCACTCTACAGGCCCGAGACCGTTCATGCGTCTACTAGTATACGTCCCCCCCTTCCCACCGCCGCATGCGCCGAAAGGCCGTTGAGATATCATATCTGTGTACCCTCTTACACCCAGGTAGTTACCCCCAGCCCCAGTGTCCCACTGTCCCACACAACCGTATACATATCACCCCCTACCAGAACCAAGTCCCCCCAACCCTCAAGAGTCGACGTCGCTCTAGTCTGTCAGTCTGGCAGGAGCACGATCGAGTACTAATGTGTGTGGGGAGCTCAGGGGACGGGGAAGCTCAGGGGACGGGGGAGCTCAGGGGACGGGGGAGCTCAGGGGACGGGGGAGCTCAGGGGACGGGGGGAAGCGCGTGTAACGCACCCAGGACGCGTACAAGAACCCGGAGTTGACGATACTACCAGGTAGTAAAGCGGGTATCAGAGATGCGAAGGGCGATAGTGTTTGCCATACGCACGCACGCACGCACGCAGGTACTCTATGTCTGTACCTGGAGTAATGTACCTACGATACAGTTGCACCGGCCGATAATACCGAGTAACGACAATGACGGTGACGGTGACAATGACGGTGACGGTGACAATGACGGTGACGGACCGAACGGCGGACGGCGGACGGCGGACGCACAGCATACCGTACATAACACAACCCGATCCCATGCAATGCGCGGGTAGAGTAGAGCATAGTACTAGAGTAGAGTACCAGATACAGCACAGCACAGCACAGCACAGCACAGCACAGCACAGCACAGCACGAATCTAGATCTATCGCCGAGCAGTGCTCTCACTGGCCCCAGGTCGGTTGGCCGGTCGGTTGGTCGGTCGGTTGGTAGGTCGGTTAGCCTCACTAGCCGTCACTCACGCACTCACGCACTCACGCACGCACGCGGGTAGTTAGAGCACCTAGAGCACCTAGAGCACCTAGAGTACAGTGCTCGAGAGTAACTAGAGTACCTACGGAAGTGTGGTTTGAGGTTTGAACTTCCGCCGTTCCCGCTGTTCCGCACCTGCGCACCTCTGCACCCCGAGCCGACCCGGACATGGAGCTGGACTTGGATATGGAACGGAGTTTCAGCGTGTTCCTGCATGCGTGCATGCAGCGAGCTGGGTGCTGGAGAGGAAGAGGAATGTACATATGCAGATATGTAAGTCGGAGCCGCCTGACGCCTGACGGGTTCGTGCACGTGCTCGAGTAACAAAAGAAAGGAAAGGAAAGGAAACAGCCCCCTCCTGCGTCAGGAATGTAAAGTTCCTGTACATATCTTGCACAGCCCATCATCAATCCCCCAATTCGCAATTCGCACGGACGAACCAATGATCAATGATCATTGATGATCCCACAGGCACAGCGCGTCAACTTCTCGTCAACTTCGCCTCGTCCGGAGATATGCTATAGGTTTACCACATATAGGCATACCTTCTGTCCACCATAGTAGTATAGCGCAATTTCCTCTCCGCCGGCGAGGAAACAAGAAGAAGAAGAAGGACCGCGCCCAACGTCGTCCCATCACATCAGATGAGATCAGAGCAGATCAGATCAGATCAGATCATGGCATTAGGAGGTAGTAACTATTGCCGACTTTCGCCTCCCCCACCGCCCCATGTTGCGGTGGTGTACGCGTCCATCGAATCATCGATCGAGCACTCGTGTCCATCCACGATACTGCTATGATATATACTCGCGTACCTGAGTAACTGCTTGGGTACTACACAATATGTACCGGTACTAATAATAACCGCAACACTGTGGGAAATGTGGGGGAGGAGCGGGGAGCGATACAGCGCGCTCCCGTACTCTACATGTAACTGTGTAAGTACCACATAACCCACACGTCACACGTGTCGTGTCGTATGTCACGGCCAGACTGTAGACACGGGACGGGCCCTTGCAGCTATGGATGTAAGTACTCGAGACTCGAGTTACCGGTGCACCGCCTACGTGCTATCATACTGGTACTATATAGTGGTTACTCCACAGGCTATCGATGCAGTCCTACATACACAAATATCATACACGTGCCTACCGTCTACGGTAACTATTTGAGCATACAACCGAGACTGGCACATCACCGCCTACAGATCCACCTCGATCCGTCCGAGCACATCCAGCGCCGACTCCTCTGCCTCGCCGTTCACCTCCATCTCCTCAACATCGACAAAAGTCAGATGAGGACCATACGAGATAAGCAGCTCCATGCCCAAGTCGATATCCCTCAGGGCGGTGTAAACGACGACCTGCCTTTCGAGATCCCTCTTCCAGCCAACATTCTGCGCGCGGTACGAGTGGTTGAACATGCTCCCGAGGCCCAGGACGATTGCCTGTCGAAGCACTGTTTTCCCGGGCGTGGTGGGGTCGGCGGTCGGCCAGTTACTGGTGGGCGAGGAGAGGGGCGGGAGCGTTAATGCGGTGTGTGTACATAGAGGGGAGAGGGGGGAGGGGGGAGGTGAGGCGGAAGGTGCGGTACTAGCTGTAGTTTAGGAGTGAGGTGTGCGTGATGTGCGAGGCGAACTCGGCCTCGCCTAGCAGCAGGACCGGCGCCGTGTCAATTATCGTGCCCGCTGCGATGGGCGCGCTGGCGAATACTCCGCGGCCTGTGGGAATCGAGGATGTCAGTATTGGCGGATGTGGAGTGGTTGTTCGGTAACTATGGTATGTCGCATGGTGATGGAGAGGACGAACCTCTTGGTGTGTCGAGGACCAGATTGAGCGTCGATATTCGCTGTAGAGATATCATGTTGGGCGTGTTGCAGCTGCAGCGGTGGTGATTCTCGAATTGAAGATACTTCGCGTGCTCTGCCTGCTTTGGTGGGGCAGGGTGAAGGCCAGGGTTAGGGGTGATCAACTACGGACTTCTCGTAGTATAGTTAGCACACGCGGGAGCTGCAACCCTGGGGAAGCTCCCACGCACCAACCACATCCGACCACCACCGCCCAGCATGCCACGAGAACGCGCCCTCTCCGAAGTGAAGGAGCCGCACCTAATCTCTCTCAAAGTCCTCCGGTTGCTCTCCCCGCATCCTCTCGCGCACCCACTTTTTCCGCCTCACCCGCTGACGTGCGAACCAGACTATCCCGCCCCTCCCTCAGCGAACAGCAGGCGCTCCCCTCCTCTCCAAACCCTGCACTCCTCGAAGCATCCCGCTACTCGCACGCCTACCACAGCCACGATATCAATGACACGTTCATCTTCACCCCGCTGGTACGCTCCCGCCGACCCGCCGCCGTCCCCCACCCCGCTGACCCGCACAGCTCACGCTCCCGCCCTCCTTCGGCAGCGTCTACATCGGCGAGACCTTTAGCTGCATCCTCTCGGCGAACAACGAATCGCGCGTTTCGGTGACAGGTGGCAAGATCAGCGCGCAGATGCAGACGCCATCGCAGACGATCCGGCTCTCGACCGACGAGGAAGAGGCCGCCGCGGGAGCTGAACTACAGCCGGGCGGGTCGCTGCAGAAGATTGTTTCCTACGACTTGAAGGAGGAGGGCGGACATACCCTTGCGGTTACCGTGAGCTATACCGAGGCTATGCAGGATGGCGAGACCAGGGTGAGGACGTTCAAGAAGCTGTATCAGTTTGTGGCGCAACAGTGCATAATGGTGCGCACCAAGGCGGGACCGCTGGGCGACGGGAACGCAGTGCTGGAGGCCCAGCTGGAGAATCTTAGTGAGGGTCCGGTCACACTGAGTAATGTGAGTATGAAGACGAGGTGGAAGGCCACGTCTTTGAATTGGGATGGGAAGAAGGGAGGCGTGCCGGTGCTGAGGAGTAGGGACGTTGTGCAAGTTGCGTTCTTGCTCGAGCCTGGCGGGGGAGAGGGGGAGGAGAAGGAGAAGGAGGGGGATGATATTGGTCAGCTCAGTATTGAGTGGAAGACTTCGTGTGGCGATAAAGGGTTCTTGAGAACGGGGAAGCTCTTCTTACCGCCAGTATGAATGGCTGGAGGAAGGAGTTTTTCTTTTCTTATCCGTTGCTCATCGTATCCTCGATCGCACCACAGATTAGCCGAACCTATAATGAGTATCATTAACGTTTCCACCTATGCTTGTTTTGTGGGGGTGTCTATGAACAGTTGTCCCGCCAGAGAAACGCGTAAGAAAGTTCAGGCATTCACCGTGCCGGGAGTTCAGCTAGAACACTATCCGACGGGCTCGCCTCCACCGGGCATCAGTAATCATTCCACCTTCTCCGCCTGTTCCTCCTGTAAATCCCAACATCCCTATCCTCACTGATCCAAAGCTGTCGGGCTACATTAAGATACGCCATCTCGTTCTCCTCGGCCCCCTCGATCCCTCTAACACCCCCGTCCTCCTCCCAAACCTGGCGACACATGACACACTTGGCCGGGCCCGGCCCACTATTCTTCCACTTCTGCCAGCACTCGGAGTGTACGTTCGTCCCGCATTGGGTTTTACACCACACGACGCCCTCCTCCTCCTCGTCCTCAAAGTCGCAAAAACAAATGGGACACTCCCCATCCAGTGGTTTCCTTGCCACATTTGGCCTTTCTTCTCTGCGCTGACCCGGTAATCTCGTGACAACGGCGGCCGCCCTCGGCGCACCCTCAAAAATCTCCCTCAACTCGGACTCCAACAACGCCACTTGATACGACAATTGCTGCCGCGCACCTAACACCCGCATCATGACGTAGAGAACGTGCTTGCACGTACCTACTGCATCCGGACAGTCGCAGCTGGGGACAGCGCCGATGACGACGGTGTAGACGTTTCCTGTGGACCCCGCAACGGTGAAGGTCTCGCGGAGTGCGGTGACCCCGCTGCGATGGAGGATGTACATTTGCTGCGTCATGGCGCGGGAAAGGCGTTCGACGGTGTAGGCTGGGGGATGGGTTATGAAGCGCGCACGGCGCTGTTCGAGCGGGGCGGCGGGAAGTAGTGGCATTGGTGGTGGTGGGGGGCCCGCGAAAAGTCCTCGTGAGGGCAAAGGGCACCGGCCTGAGGGTTGCTGGGAGTGTGGTGAATGTGCGGGACGCGGGGGGGTGGATGGATGTGCTCTTGGGGGTCGGTGGTGCTCGCCATTCTGACGCCGTGCTGCGGGTATGGCATTGACTCGAGGCGGAACCACGGGTGCCGTGGGGGTACCATTGGGTCTCGACCATGTAGGAATCGGCGGAGGTGGACCGCGATCGGCTCCAGTCGTGGAAGAGCTGGAGTGGGGACGTGCTCGGCTATCGAACGACGGCTGGCCCGTCCGGCGGACACCGAGGATCTGCACCGATGCGTCGCTGTCCTCGCTGTCCGACGGGATTTCGATTATGTCCTCCGCTTTGCGTTTCCGTTCTTGTGGCATGTTGGCGCTGTGGACACTGGGTGGTGTGTAAGTACTGGGTAGCTGGGGGAGGGGAGGAAGGGGGAGGGAAGCGAGAAGCAAGGGATGCAGCCTGTGCCGTGACGTACCCCTGTTTTTATAAGGTAGAAGATTAGCTCTAAGTTTGGCGAGGGGGTTAGCTTAAGCCTGTCAGGTGATCATTGAATGTCACTCGCTTCGGGGCTATCCGTTTGTTTTGCTCTCGGGATGCAACGACTTTTTCATCGAGTCCATTATCGGGACTGCAGACAGGGGAATAGAAAGGGTGATGACACCGCCATAGTCTGAGACGAAGACCGGACCACGGACGCTGGGGGACTACTAATTGATGAAGTTGGCGAGAACCCCAGGCCATTCAGCAGACGGTCTAGATCAATAGGTCTAGGAGCTAAATCTTGGTCGATGTTTGCACACATTGAAGCTTATATGTGTGTGGGCCTGTCGGGGGTTTGTAGGTGATCGTACGGAGGATAGCGACCGTGACTGGCCTGCGAAGGTTAATCCATCACCAATGCCAGAAAATTGTTGAGCTGCAGCGTTGGTCCGCACGCTAGCTCGATCACGTTCCGAATGGGCTCGTAACCGCATCTAAACATCGATTCACAGTGGTATTTTGGGTAAAGCGGCGCTCCCACTCGCTCCAGTTCCCAAGTGTAAGCATGAGCCATGCTTTAATTGAAGTCAAGAGCCATTGGAGCCCGATGATGACGGTAGCGATACAGGCATTTTCTAGGGAGGACATGCTCGAGTCGATGAGTTTCGTAGGAGAGCCTGGTGGGTGCCGTTACGGCTCCAGTACATTCATGTAAAATCCATTCGACAACGGGAGGATGAGGTCATCGGTCCACCGAGCACAAAGTGTGAGCCATCCCATCAAATAACAAATCAGACCTTCGTAAAGGTTCTTCACGAGCGTAACGAATAATCTCTGCCTCCAGGACAATTCAAATTTGAATTTAGCAAATGGTGTCCACCCATTGAAAAATCGATTCTGCACCGCCAACGTTTTCGACAGTTATTCTCCTATGTTGGGATGGTTCATGGGATTGTAAGGCGTTGGATTACGGTTCTCGAGATCCCCAGGATGTTTAGACCGTCCTCTATTCCATCAAGTGCAGTAGACGCCCGTAGAAAGGTAGTCTGCTTTCCCCCCTTCGAGAAGCCTATTTTAAAACTCGTTAGATCCTCGAGCTCATCTACTACCAGAAAAGTGATGGTGGCAAACGGCGAATTCCTATGGAGGATGATTTCGGATTGTCTTTTTCAGTGGGATATCCCGTGGGGTCTTTCATTCACAAGCCACCACCGATGTTTATTGGTGATGGGATAAAGTCCGAGTGAGCGAGAGCTTATGGATCAGCGCGGGCGCTAGAGTCGTGTGTAAGTACACGACACAAGCGTTACTTAGGAAACGGGGGTCGTTGGGAATAAAAGAGCATGCTGCCGAGAGCTGAGATCGTGGAATTGTATGAAAAGGTTGAGTGGTTGTCGTTATTGTCGTTGTTGTTGTGGGGAATCGGGATGGAACTTCCAGAACACACTAGCCTACTCTAGGTACTATTCCAAATAAGCACCTATCAAGTGCTCTAGCATAGCTGCGCATTATGAATGTAGCAAACGACCTTGGTTTGGAAGGAAGGCGGCGAAGGTGTGACCCAGCTGAGATCAGACTCGTAACCCATCTCGTTGCCTGTATTTTGTACCTATTCGTTTCTTATTCTGCACAATAATAGCTTAGTAAGTAGCACATTGGTCCGTCCACGTTTTTGTGTCTCTCAAGCTCAGCATCTGTCGTGTTCCCACACTTCCTCACGTCTCGATAAGATCATCACCACACGCATCAGCTCGACATCACACACCACACCCCCTACCCCGCACTTCGCACACACCCCGTACAATGCCTACTTCTACGCTTCGCCGCCTCATTACAGTGCGGGGCCTTCACATCGCCTCGCCCTACCCACCACCACCAGCATCAGTCCACGAGCAGCCCCGCGTCTCCGCCATTGACTACTCCTCCATTCCGCTACAGGAACTGCGTAGGGAACTGCATCATCGCGCGCTGCAGACGAAAGGGACGAAATTAGTGGTACGCAATTGCCATCCCGAGGGTGCAGAGACGCGGCTGATGGGTCCAAACAGTGTATCCTCCGCCTCGAACACGACGACAGAATCAACAAAAAGTCACCCACCATCTGTATCTCCCCACGCATAATGAAGAACAAGATCAGCATGAAAGCCCTGAAGCGGTATTCGCTCCACCACGCACGTCACTCACAGCTAGAAGATGCTGACTCTACGGACAGTGTGCGAATAGCTGGAGAAATGCTCGAGAAAAATGCGCTTCTCGAGACCACCGAGGCCGTAGAGCCGACAAAGATAATGCAGACAGCCTTCTACCGCGCCCACCTCTCCTACCCGCCCATAACTCCACCGCCCACCGCGCCCACCACGCCGGTGCGCAGCGCATTTGCGCCTAGAGCGTCTGCGTTCCGTCTCCAGCGCGTCCCAACCACTCCCACCACTCCCACCACACGCGGCTACGCCACCACCGCCGACTTCACACCGCTCATAATTCCCAAGCCCTGGGAGTTTGCGCCTTCTGAAGATGCCAGCAGACCAGCGATCAGGGTTCCGTTTCTGCCTGACAACGAGTTTTCAAAGTACCACAGAAAGGAGTTCGTTCCGGAGGTCCAGCCGCCACATCGGCCGGCTGTCAGTACGGTGGACGCGGATGTGAGTGGCATTGCTGCTACATCCTCGCTCAGTCATACAGTGGAGGGCATGCAGGGAGGGTTCGGGGATGGGGGGGTGCTGGATGAGGTTCTGATCGGAGTGGAGAGCGAGAAGGGGCCGGAGAGCGAAAGCACGATTGCGCCGAGGGAGGATGATATGGGCCCGCAACTCAGCGAGGAGAAGAAAACGGCGATGAAAGTGTTTGCGGCCGGAACAGCGGCATGGTGGGTCTTTGGTGAACCAATCATGAGGCTGTTCGGGATTATTTGAGCAGTCGTTCTTTCACTTGGACTAGTAAGCTGTCGTTCTCTGCTTGTCTTTCCTCGCAAACCAGTAAAGCAATTCACGACGATTGTTTGTGAAATTGGACAGTATTTCATCTGTTCTGCTCATCTCATCTCGAGAAGCGAAGGAGGAAAAAAAACAAAAATGGCCCAAAAGAGAATACCAACAGCCGGCATCTTGTAAAATTGACCCATCATCCAACGCCTGTTAACTCGGCAGTAGAGAAATGTATTCGCACCGCATTCTACGCCAGAGAAAACCAACCGCCAATCAAAAAAAAAGTCCCAAGTCAAACAAAGTACTTGATCAAGCAAAAGTGTATTTTGGCAAAAGACTTCCCCCCCCCCGAGGGTATCGCAAAGCCGCAAAAACCGAAACCGAAAAACCCGTATGATCCATAACTCGTTGTAAACCGCATATCGTTCGTTCGTTCGTACTGTAGCATGTATCGGTCGGCGGCGGACATTGTAGGTGGTAAGGTTACTTCGGAGTCTCGCCATCACCGCCGCCGCCCCCACCGCCCGCTGCGGCATCCGCTTTTCTCTTCTCCTCAGCTGGTCACAGTCAGTTTCCAGTTCTCTGCCTTCGCCGAGCATCGCACTCGTTCTCCCATCCTCCTCAAATAAGTGGTGGCGGTGGTGGTGGGTGAAATACCTTTTTGTTGTTTCTCCCGCATAATCTGGGCCACCTTGTCCTTGTCGCGGAGCATTTCCGAACCCGATTTCTACATTCGCATTCCTCGTCAGTCTCTGTTGTCCTTCCCTTTCCTGATGGCCGAGGGGAGGAGGAGGGGGGTGGGCGGTGGGCGGTGGGAAGGGGAGTGGAGGGACCGTACGCCTGTAGATTTCTTCTGGCCCTGCGCCGCTTTCTGGGCCTTTGCGCGGTCGCGCTCGCGTTGGTTGCCACGGGTCATTCTGTCGGTCGGTGGACGGTAACGGGTACGGTGGGAGAACGACTGTGGGGACTGTGCTTGGTCGGGGTGGTGGTGGGTGGGGAACGTGGATATGTGGATGGAGGTAAAAGATGGTGTGCGTGGTAGAAGGTGGTGGTGGTGGTGGTGGTGGTGGTGGTGGTGGAGAGAGTGATATTTGAGCGCTGGCTGGAGCCAGGGTGTGGCTCGGCGTTTGGCCAGAGTGGCTGAATCTGGATTCGTGCGCCAAGGCAAGGTGCATACGAGCTCACTCGGCGAGTCTTGTCGACGAGGTGGGATTTGCAGCGGCCATTGCGATAGGCACTCCCCAAAAGGCTCAGGGCTCCTGTGAATTGGGGATAGAAACTAGGAAAGGATGGAACAGGTGCGCGGGGCTCGCCGTGGTAGGATAGGGTCGAGCGCAATTTGATGTAACAGAAGGAAGCAGTCATTGAGATTGAAGTCGCTGCCCGGTGAGGTGAATTCAACATGACGGCGTACCCACCCACCAATGACTACAAGAAGGCGACAACTGACAACTACCGGAAACCAGTCGGACTGTAAACATATGCTCTTCCCATTTCATCACCGTACACTGTAACACCGACGACACAGTACCAACTTATCATCATCATGGTTTCGAACTCACGCGCCTTCTACATCCTGAATGCTCTGCGACTCCTCAGCATTATCGCCCTCCTTCTTTCGCTCACCACAAGTGTTGCTAGCATAGTCTTGAGCATCACAACCGGAAAAGTATCCCCTCCCCCCTCCTACTGTCGTCCTTTTCCTAGCTAACCGTGGTTACACCCATTAGTTCCATTTCTCCACCTTCATCCTCCTCCTCTTCCCGACCCCCCTCCTCCTGTTCCTCTTCTTCTCCGAAATCTCGCTATTCCCCAATTACTTCGAGTACTCCTGGCCGCTGTTCGCGCGCGATGCGGGATTGGTATGGCTGGGAGCGTTGGAGGTAGCTATCGGAGCAGTGTTATTGTCAATACCCTACAGGACCCCAGCGGCCGCGCAGAAAAAGGGAGCGAAGAGACAGCAGCAGGGGATGTCAACGGTTGATACCGTGCTCCTAGCTGCCGGTATTACGGTTGTGATCGCCGGCGCGGGAGGAATCATTGCCGTACGTCTGCTCCCCGGGCTTATGGAGTACCTAATTGCTGATGCAGTGTGTGTATGTTTAGGGTATCCTCTTCCGCACGCCTACAACGCGAGAGGTCAGGTCTATCACCAGCTTCCGCGCGCGGCGGAGGGTTCGGGGCCACGAGGAGAGCGGTGCTGCCGTGGTCGGGGTGGAGAGCACGAGTCCATATCCGACTGACGGTGGGGACAACGCGGGACATGAGGAAATGCCGGAGATACCGGAGAGAGCGTATTACATCAGAAGACAGAGCAGCGGCTCTAGTGCTTATGGCATCGGAAGATTTCCGCAGGGGGAGGATGAGGATGAGGCGAGGGATGCGAGCGTGTTGGCGAAAGGGTATCGGCAGGATCTTGGGCTTTGAAGTTTGAAATGGCCATGGCAGCGTTCTGTTTATGATGCGGGTCATATGTAGCATACCGGACGGATCAGCCCAATTCATAATTCACAATTCACTTGATGAGATGTATCTCTCTCTCGAGGCAACAACCACAGTAAATTTGGTGCCAGATACTGAGAGTTCACGTGTTCTTATAGGCTTGACATGTGCATCTTCGAGAGATGACAAACTTTTTGACTTCATCGACCATGGAGAGGTACGACAAAGCTTCGAAAGTGCCAGTATTTCCTTTGTTGTGCCGATGTTTGTGGCTTGGGGGTATCGCAGGACAGAGATGGGGTGAATAATCGAGTTGCATTGAGTTTCTATATACGCTGAGAACTGTTAATGTGGTGAGCGTTGTCGTTGAAATTGACGTTGTAGTGGTTGTGATGAAGTGGGGGGGGAAAGTGAGAAGAAAAAAGTTCTCGCGTTTTAAACCGTAATTATCTTGGCACTCAATTATTCGCCGATCCACCACACCGCGCCAGCCCAACGCGTCCGCCATCACGTCACGTCACGTCGCGTCTCCCAGCTCCACGAAATCCAACTCTATCAACCTCACCTCCACAATGTCAACCGCCGCTAATAAAATCCAGAACCCCGACGAAATAGTCCTCGAGCTCACGCAAGCCGAGATATGGGACGACTCGATGCTAGTGGAAGCGTGGGATGAGGCTATGGGGGAGTACAAGGTGAGCTATGTTCCTGGGGAAGGCGAGCTTGGAGGAGCTTCTGTGAGAAACGGTGGCTGATAAATTGGGCACAGAAGTACCACAGTATCGCGGCGACCGGAGAGGATCCGAAGATTCTCGTCGAAACCATGGAGAAGGGAGCCGCTGTTCCTGTTGTTCCTGATGCTGTTGCTGGTGCTGTGATTGCGAGCAGTAGTAGTGGAGAGGCGAAAATTATTGGCCCGGTGATGCCGAGGACGGAGGATCAGGATCCGACGCAGATGGAGATTACTATTGAGGAATCGCCGCCGCCTGCTGTCAAAGAACCTGAGACGGAGACGGAGACGGTGAAGGCGGAAGCGGTAGCAGTGGAGACCGAAGCTGCGCCGGCCGGACAAGAGCCCGCAGCCTTGACCCCTCCTTCAGCCGCAGCGCCTTTTCCGTTCTCCGTACAGCACCCCGCCGGCGCGGCCGCGGGTTACGCCATCGGCGGCAGTGAGTCCATCATCCGTGCTACGAGTAAGATAAAGTCCTAACTGTTCTAGACGACGAAGTGATGCGTAACCTCATGATGTCGTGGTATTGGGCTGGGTATTATGCTGGGCTCCACGAGGGCCGACAGCAAGGCCAGCAACCGCAGCAGTAGTGGTAGGGTAGGCGGAGGCAGAGGCGGTTACTGGGACGTGATACTCCGAGGGGAGGTTTGTATCCAGTTCGGTAGGTCGAGGTTGAGAAAACAATAATGGAACTGGAAGGCCAAATGAAACATCCATCACGGTGAGGCTGTCCGTGTTTCCGCGTCTTCTCCCGGGGGGGCTGTGCAATTGATTTGAAGACGGTAGAGAGCGAGCGCTTATGCCGTTTAGAAATACAAATGGACATCGATGGTGGCTGACGGATGGAAATGTACTGGGAAGATCAAACTGTCCGCTCGGGAGGTAAGTAGCGTACCCGAAACAACACAGTCTTCTTCCTCTTCTTCAGCGTGCGCTTCCTGATGACATCGGTTGTTTGGCGGGTTGTCTGCGGGGGGTGGGTGCGGTGGAAAGGATATAAACGATGGGCGAGATATCTCTCGTTAGGCGCGTTACACCACTGGCTACAGGCTCAAACGCCAACGCGAAGATCTGATACAACACCAGAAACGCAACCTGATACAAGCGAAGCACACGACTTTCGCTCTGGCCCGGAATAATTCCACCACCACTTGCTGTTTCCAGCGAGTAACCCCGCGATAGAGATGTCTCAGCGATCATGTTCTGGAACCGAACGTGTTGCGGTACACCTGGGACGGGGAATATAAACACCTGCTTCGCTTCCTTTTTCTCCATCTTCAGTCACAGCATTCCTCACTCCACTTCTTTCACATCGAGTCAGCGACTTCGATTTTCTTGTTTTCTTCTTATTACTCTGTCCTTTGACGTAATTCCATCGTTGAACGGTGCCCATTTTAATACACATCCACGAGAAAAGAAAGAAAATGAAGTTCACAACCATATCGTTCCTCCTCTCCGCTGCCGCCGGAGTATGGGCAGAGCACCCGATGATGGCGGAGTCAGTCGTGGCCCCGCCGGTAATGGTCCACTCCGTCGTGACCCCACCAGCAATGGTCCACTCCGTCGTAACCGTCACCGCTCCGGCCGCACACGTCATGACAACCGTCATGGCAATGGAGTCCGCCGAGGAAAACATTATGACCACCACGGCGGCGATGGTTCACACCACAACCGCCGAGGCCGCCGTCGCAGCGGCGGCCACACACACCGTACTTCCCCCCACCCTCAACCCTCTCCTTCCGGATTTGTTCACCCCGCTAACACCGATCTCAGGTTGTAGTCGGCGGCACCGCAGGCCTGGTCTACGATCCTTCCGAAGTCACCGCCGCCGTCGGCGACGTGGTGAAGTTCGTCATGCTCATGAAGAACCACACGGTAACGCAGAGCACATTCGACACGCCGTGTGTGCGGATGGTGGGCGGAGTCGACAGCGGGTTCATCCCAAATGCGGAGTCCGATGCCGCAACTGCGCCCACGTTCGAGTATGCCGTCGGCACGACGGATGCGACCTGTAAGCCACCCACCCCATTGCTAAAGTGATCCGGAGTGTGTGAGACTGACGGGAAAAAAAACAGGGTGGTACTGCCGACAACGCACCGGCACGCACTGCGGCAAGGGCATGGTCTTCGCGATCAACCCGACAGCCGAGAAGAGTTTCGTAGCGTTCAAAGACAAGGCGATCGCGCAAAACGGCACCGATGCCGCAGCGACCACTGCACCGCCCCCAGCGTCGGTGCCAGTAACGCTGACCGTCGACAACGGCAATGCCCCACCGGCGTCCACCACCTCGGTCGCCCTCATCGCCCAACCTACCGCCACCATGATCGCCCCCGGATGGAATAATCAGCCGAACGCCGGCGCCTGCAGCTGCGCTTGCTTCTGTGGTGTTGGAGCGTTTCCCGCGGGCGACGGCGTGGGCGCCTATGGCGGGTATGCGGGGAGCTTGCCGGCGCCGTGGGGGTAGAGCTTGTGAAGGCAAGGGGGAGGACGAGGACGATGTATGGTTGTAATTGGGTGGATGGATGGTTGTTTTTACTCCTATATAGTGAGCTGGAATCTTGTACTGGGAATCGAATGGTAGTGGGCGTTTTGTTTGCTTGTAATTATGTTAGTCAATCATTGAGGATCACTCTGTACTAAGCTACTGGCAGCCGTGAAGATCTCGTTCTCGTTCCACATTTTTCATTCAGCTCTCTAGAGGAGGCGTGGACTTAAGATTTGGAGAAGCATAAGCTCCTTCACCCTCAATTCTATTTGGTATGGCCACCTATACATCAACCCGATTTCTTTCAAAAGGTAGTTCCAAGACCGGGTGGCAGTCCATGACCCGCCCAGCTCCTTCTCCCCCAAGCAGCAAGTTTCTGTCCCGGGCTACCTGTTAGTCAATCATCGAGGATCACTTTGTACCAAGCTACCGGCAGCCGTGAGGATCTCATTCCACATTTGAGGGGTGGATTTGGGAATTTAGAGAGAAGGGCATAAGCTCCATCGCCCTCCATTCGGTGTCGGTTATGGTTATACTAGAACATCAATCCAATTTCTTTCAGTAGTTCCAAGACCGCGTGACAGTCAATGACACCTCAAAACAGCAAGTTTCTGTCCTGGGCTACCCATTCACGCACCCTATCTAAGTAAACACGGATCCACCGCTGCCTCTAAACGCTCATTCAACCGACATCGAATATTACCCACCTCTATTCACCAACTCCGCGCGAGTGATATGACAAGTAAAATCGCTCACCAAACTACCTGGGTGGGTATTTCACGTCATAATCCGGGGAGCATAGTGCTTACCCCGCGGTACCTACTGTATAGTCAAGGGGGGGAGGGGGGCAAAACAAATTGTAGTGCTAACGTATCTTTAAGAAAATGCTAGTGATATCGTATCAGTACAGTCTAAATACGTATTTTTTATGCCCTTATACGATATCAATATGCGTCCTGTGGGAAACAAGCGTATTTTCTACCCCCCCCCCCCCCCTTGACTATACAGTATGTACGACCATGTCCCAACCACATCTGATCTACCGTATAAATGCTCCCACCCCGTCAGAGGTGCCGTACTCGGTCAAATGGAGGGTTTGCGGTGCTGGTTATGAGTGACCGGTCGAAAGCCGGCCGACCGAGATCATGCATATGATACGGTCCGAGACCCAGCGGAAACGCTCGTGATAACCGGTCAGAGGTCTTGAGGCTCGAGAATCTCGAGAATCGGCCCACCCTGGCGGATAGAGAGAGAGATCTTCCTGTTTTATTTCGCATGCAGCCTATCTAGAACCCTGGCGGATAGATGGAGCACCACCGCCACCAAGAGAGGCCAGACCGAGTGCTCCACCATGACAGATAACCATCATTTCGCTTCTTCCTTCAAATTTCACATGCGGAAATCCAACCACCCACTCTACCTAGGTACTCTACCTAGGTACATATAGTTCGATTAGAGACATCACCCATCGCCCGGAGCCAATTATCCCGCTGCCCCGGCCAGCCGCCTTGTTATAGTACATACACTCCGGCCATCTCCCCGACTCCGAAACGGGGCTGAAACCGGCAATGCGGCACCCGTCAGTCAGTCAATCATTCAGTCAGTCTATCGGCTCATCCTCGCTCCCTCCTCGCCCCCTCCCCACTCCTCCATCCTCGCCCAGTCGGCAGGCGGTTGGGCAAGCATGATCCCCGGACCCCGAAGCCCGGGGCTGGCCACTGGGTTATTCACGGTCTAGCACTCGCGTATAGTAGTACCGCGCACTGCGTACCGACGGAGTGGGTACGGCCTACGGGGGTACCTGGTGGAGGGGGGGGGGAGGGGGGAAGAGTAGGGCTTCCCCAGACGAGTGTTCCGAGCCCATGACGCGGTGTTCCTGGTACCGGTACCTTCGAGAGCAGCGGCAGCCTTAAACCGCCCTCTATATAGGTGGGACTGAGTGGGGTCTGGTGGGGTGGGATGGGATGGGATGGGATGGGGTGGGGTGGGGTGGGGTGGGGTGGACCGTCTGCTGGTGGGCCGTGGTGGACCGTGGGTGTTCGCCGGTGGGTTGTTCGCCGGTGGGTTGTCCAGGCTCCGGTGAAGGCGAGATGAAGCCGCGAAGCATGGTAGCGGTAGTAACTCCTTCCGGAGGACTTCCGAAAGCGGTCCGTATTCGCCGCCCGCCGCCGCCGCCGTCCGCCTTCTGTTGCTGCTGTCATCATCGGCGTCATCATTCGGCGTCGGCGTCGGGGAAAAAGAAAAACTACTAGTACTGGTACAGACCAGCCGCAGCTCACGAGCGGATGTGCATTGTGCGTGGAACGGGGCCTTATTTTTTTTTTGGCTTTTTGTTTCTTTTGTTTGTCTTTTGTTTTTTGTTTTTTGTTTTTCTTTTTTTCTCGCTTTTCCTCAATCGCATCATCGTATCATCGTGGACCCGTGGCACAGAAATGTGCAGAGTAGAGCAGAGTAAAGTTTTTACCTTCTCTCCGGAGTCCGCATGCAGCCATCCGGATTCCGACCTGGGTCCTGGTGGCGGGGGGAAACAAAAACAAAACAAACCGTAAACAAACCGTAAACCTACTCTACACAGTGACACAGGTAGGTGATCCGTAACAGGGAGGTGTACGAGCATTGAGGATTGAGCACGGACGCAAATAAACGATGCATGCATGCCGCGATGCAGCGATGCAGCGATTAGTTAAAACCTAACTTAAGGTCGGTCCTGTCGGAGACTCGGAGACTCGGAGACTCGGATGAGGATGAGGGTGGGGGAGGGAGGGGGGCGCGTGCCAGTGCTGTGGGACGCGACACTGGGATGTTTCACTGCGTCTGTCTGGAGTCTCGAGAGTGCAAGAAAATGTTGGGGCCAAAATGCAAAATTCGAAATAATGTTTGCGTAGGGCAAGCCACATTCCGGCCCAATCCATGTACAGTACACTCGCATGCAGCATATCAGACAGCATACATATCAGACAGCATATATGGCAGACAAACATCCGAGAGCCCAGTGCGAGGTAAGACGTTCCGCGGAGGCAGGGCGATCCGATGCGGTTGTGGTTGTGGTTGCGGTGGTGGTGGTGGTGGTGGTGGTGGTGGTGGTGGTGGTCACTGGTGATGCTGGTGGTGGTGGTGGTTGCGGCGGTGGTCACTGGTGATGGTGATGACTGGTGGTGATGACCCACCGCCCTTGCAGCAAAGCAGCTCAGCCCAGCCCAACCCAACCAGAGGCTGCAGATCACTCTGCTCTCTCCAGCAGTGTGCTGTGGCTGTGGCTGAGCCGACCACGCACCCACACCAGTGCCACCTGTTCAATGTTCACCTCAACGCAACGCAACATTCGCACCGGGGACCGACATATTTACAGTCGCCTAGGTAGCGGTCGACAGCCAAACAATGAGTATCGCTATGCTCCGTCCACCACGTATGTAGCAACCTTCCAGGACCACCACCGCCAGCACCATCGCCGCCGGCGGCAGAATAAGTAGCCCGGCAGACAGGCAGGCAGGCCAGCCAAAGTCGTTGGCAACCTCAACCCCATCCTCGTTGTCGGCGTCGAGTGTGGGGTATGTAGAGTATATCCAGTCCCCGGTAGGAACTCGTCGGCTGCCGATCATCGACGTCGGGCGGAATCGAGCGCTCCGATTGTCGCGACTCGCGGGGGGGGGGGGGGGGGGGGCGTAGATCAAACGCCGTGCCTACTATGCACTATGCACTGGAGTCTGGCATGCGCCTGACAGCTGTGTGTGAGCACTGCGTGTGCCCTCGATGCGACGATATGACGATGTGACGATGTGCCCGATTAGATTTTGACGCCAGGCCAAAGCCCCCCGCGTCCCTCCCTCCAGCTCCAATTCCGGCTCCAAACGATCCAAACGATTCGCAAACCCGTGCGTGTGTGATGTGTGTGGCGTATCGAGATTCGAGATTCGACATCCCATCGCCACCAGCAGCAGCATCACCAGCGTCATCACCAGCATCTCATGCATAACGGGTGCCTTCCGCTCCTACCCTACCTATCCTGTCTATGTAGAGTGCTGTGTGTATGTATGTACCTTCCATCCCACTCCGTGATCGCCGGCACGCGTGTTGATCGCCGTGCTTGCTTGCTTGCCTGCTTCTATGTATGTGGAATCTAGACCACCAGTGACCACCCCGCGGCCGCGCCTGTGCCGAGCGGCGATTACTTACGAGGCTATATGACGGCTCGGGGGGCGGAGCATAAAAGATCTGCTCAAGCACCTTGGTACTCTACCCAGGCTTTGATGTGTGCACGCCTGCTAGAAGAAACCCGAAAAAAGAAACCCGAAAAAAAGAAAGCAAGGAAAAAAGAAGAAAAAGCTGCTGCTGCTGCTGCGTTAGCAAATCGAAGGCTATGTAGATATTTCGACATTGTCGGCCGAGTTCTGGCCTGGCCGGGACTGGACGGGACTGGACCTGTGCGCCCCCCCGCTAGTTAGACGGATAGACGGACGCACGGGTGGGCATCCCGATCCGATTGCCGCTCCCGCCCGCTGCCGCCAGGAACGCCCTATGGAGGATGGGGGCCTCTTCTAGACTTCTGCCTCTTCTATTCTGGTATCACGCAGTATCTATCGCCGTGTGGTTAGTAGGTACTCAGGTACCATACAATTACATCCCATAGATACCTCACATAGAAGTTAGGCACCTATCCAAGCACCTACATGGTTAACTCTAGTAGCTCTTCTGAAATCGCGCGCAGTCGCGCTCACCCATCACCCAGCGCCACGGCGATTCGATTCGATTCGATTTGTGGGGATACCTTATTTTCTCCCCCCGTTCAGCCAACGGCCTTCCGAACGAAAAGCCGGGATGGAGGTGGCGAGGCCACGAGGGGCGAGGGGCGAGAAGTGAGGGGAAAAAAGAAGAAAAAAAGACGCAAGAGGAGAGAAAAAAACACAAGGCGAAAGAAGGCGAAATGTCGTCATCGTCATCGTCACCGGATCTGCAATAGGTAGCAATAGCAACTCCTCGCCGCCGCCGCCGTCGCCGCTGAAGAGTGGATGAGTGCTTGCTTGCGTGCGTAGAGTACGTGCGTGTGCGCGCGCGGCGCCGGCGTCTATGGCACTCCACTCCCCTTGCCGACCACTGCACTCCCACTCCACTCCCTTGCCGACCACTCTCCACTCCACTGCACTCCATACGGCTGCCAGCAACACGAGTCTGATATATATCCGCACCCGCACCGGCTCCACGCGGAACGCTCCACGCGACCATGACCGCGACCGCTCCCTTGAATCGTGGAGTGTGTCCGAAGTGAATCGAATTCGCGTAGAGTAGACCCTTGCTCCATGCTCCATGCCGATGCCCATGCTCCGCCCTTGCCCTTGCCCATGCTGTATCTAGGTACGGGGGAAGGGGGGCACTGGGGCACTGGGGCAGGCTTGCCACGTTTTCTGTCTCACTGCTGTGAAGTGGAGTACGGTAGAGTAGGGTAGGTAGAGGAGGTAGGGTGTGAGGGTGTGAGAGTGAGGTTCGTGACAAATTTCCCCCAAAAGAAGGGAGGATCCGAGGATGACAATGACAGCGCAACGCATGGAAAGGCAAGGCGGCGGGATGTGGTCGTGAGCACTGAGTCGTGAGGCGGGGGGAGGGTGGTAGATTATGACGATGATGATGAATTTCGCTTCGCTTCGGAAAGAGACAGAATGAGAGAGAGACGGAGGTATAGTAAACGGGCCTGCGGAATCCGGATGTTTCTGGTTGCTCAGGAAAAAGGCCGCGACGGTCTGGTGTTGTGTTGTGTTGTTTCACAGCCTCGCAGCGTCACGGGCTGACTCCCGAGCGAGAAGGTAGGTAGACCGTAGATCCACGGACAAGCGCATCACCACGACACGACACGACTCCCACCTAGCACCTAGAGGCTAGAGGCTGACACCGCCGCACCACTGCCAGCAGTCCAGAAGTCCAGCAGTCCAGTCCTTAAGCACACCGCACGCCGTACACCGAACGTCGCATGCCGCACGGTCGTTGGCGGTACATACTACCAGTACATACGGTACATAGTAGAGTACATACGAAAGATCGACGGGGGGAACCCGTCAGGCCAGTTAGGGGTCTGGCACCACACTCGGTGGCTGAAGCCAGAACTTCGAAGGATCCATCTGTCGATCGATATGTCGCAATATGTACCAGTACCGATACCGTGTACGGTACTGACCGGCTTCGGCGCTGGAGGTGGATCTGGAGCTGGTTCTGGAGTAGAGTTGGCACGGTGGAGTAGAGTACCTAGAGTACCGGTATCATACCATACCCAGAGTACCCACCTAGCTTTCGATGATACCGATATCGTCACGGTTGGGTTTTCGGCACGGAAGAGCCGGGTGTATACCGGTACTTGGGTATTTGGGTACGAATCGCACCAATCGTACCAGCGGGGAACAGCCGGCCGTCCCGTCCGTCAGTCCGTCAGTCCGTCCCGTCCATCAGTCTGTCAGTCAGTCCGTCAGTCCGATTCGATATCTTCAAAGTTCGGAGTTCGGAGCGGTAGCATAGGTAATTGATCATCCTCTGTTGCGGTGGAGGGAGAGAAGGAAGGAGGGATGGAGAGAGTGAGGGAGGGAGAATGCCATCATATGTATACCATCATACCATCACATAAGGTACCAATCTCCGCCCTCGGGAAGCCACAAGTCCACCGCCATCCCCATCCCCCCGGGCCGACCACAGCTCAAGAGTCGCCATGAGCATTGAGCATTGAGCGTTCGAATGAAGTTCCCAGTGCCCATAGGCCACGGACAGCTTCGACTCGACTCTGCTCGACTCCAAAGTTCACTCGACTCAACTCTAGGTAATCGCTCTCGCTCTCGCTCATGTTACTCGCGATATGTAGGTGGAGTAGAAACTCTATGACATATCTAGGAACATACATAGTAAAATAGGTAGTCTACATAAACGTGATCCCCCACCCATGCACGCATGCAGATGCATCTGAATCTCAGATTCTTGGCGTTGGCGCTGGCGTTGGCGCTGGCGTCGGCGTCGGCGATCGAGTTGGCGTTGTGGTGATGGTGTTGTGGTGGTGTTGCGGCGGTGTTGCGGTTGCACGCGCTCTTCTACTCAACTCTACTTAACTCTACTCTACTCTAGCTAACTAGTATCGTAAGTTGAGGTCGTGTGTAGGCGAACGAGGATCGAGGATCACGATATTACTTGCTTCTTACTTGGTTAGCGGGCGTGATGGGGGAGCTAGACGATGTTTTTCTTCTTCTTTTGTTTTCTTCTTCATCTATTCTTTTTCTTTTCGACGACGGACTCTCCAAATAAAAAGGTTGTTCCAAGTTCCAACACGACGGTGCCACGGCTATTAATTGATCCATCGATTGACTGATTGATTGATTGACTGATTGATAATTGATAATTGATTACCCAGGCCGCCTGCAGTGCTTCGGATAGAGTAGAGTTCGAGTCTCTATCTACGGACGAGAATAAGTTTCATGAATCATGAATCACGAATCACGAATCACGAGGGGATGCGGATGAATAATGAACGCCGGGCTATGTATGCTCACATACGCAGTTGGTGCGCCGGGGGACTTTACTCCACGCTGCTTTCTCCGCCAGCACAGACGGACGCGCCGCACCATACGCACCATGCGCTCGAATGGGGCAGCCAATGACAGCTGGGATGGATGGAATGGAATCTGGATGGAAAGGATGGAATGAACCAGCCCACCGCGCACGCCTGTGACGCCTGTGGCTGAACGCAACCTCGTGCTCATAACGTGTCCAACATGGAGGTAACCAAGAGCGTATGTAGCTATAGGTAGTATGTTATGGATGTTATGGTAACTTAGCTATGGTAACTATGTAAGCACACTACGGATACTTTATCGCATCGTATCGGAGCCGCTAACGAACCCAATGATACGATTCGAACATCCCCCGTTCCCACCCCCGTTCCCTCCATTCCCCTGTCCTCCAACGGTCGGTCTCGGGGAGGAAGGGGATGGGGGGCGACAGAGCACATTGGCCGGCCGGTGTCCACCCTCATACCGTATGTGCGCGCAAACAGCGTGCTTTTACTACGGTATGCTATATGTAGTGGCCGCCCCAACGGAGTGCGAGGGAGCAGACACCAGCACCACCAGCACCAGCACCACCAGCAGCAGCACCACACCAGCCAGCGGCGCGCATTGTTGTGTTGGTTGTGCTAGTTTTGCTGGTTGTGGGTTGTGCTGGGTGGTGAGGATGTATGTAGGCGAGTATAGTTCCTGCTGCTGCTGGTGCTTCTGCTGCAAACTTGCCAGCAAAGCCGCTCCCTAGCTACCCGGGGAGAAGGTTCCAACTGCCGACAGCCCAGCCTTCTTGCGTGTGTATATGTAGAGGCAAAGAGCAGCAGCAGCAGCAGCAGCAGCAGCAGCAGCAAGCAGGCGGCAGCCGTATGTATGTGGGTATGAGGTAGGTATGTACACTCTTTTATTAGCCTTTGGGCTATCGCGGGTGGGCGAGAATCAGCGTCCGAGAGACATACGACGACGTGACGTTGGATCGGGAGGAAGGATGCCGTCGGTGTAGGTGGCACTGGGCGGCAGCCGAAAAGAAAAAAAAGAAAGTAAAAAAAGACAGAGAGAGAGTTCGCAGCATGGTCCGGGCCATGCGCATAACCTTCCGCCCGGTGGCACGGTTGCGGTTGCAGTTGCAGTGTTACGGGAAACTCTGTTTTTCGTTCTGCGCGGGCATGTACCTGTGTAAGTACATACGTGACTTTCTCTGTGCGGAAAGCCGCGCTGATCGGACAACCGGGCGGCAGCTGCTGCACATAACGATAGGACAGCCAGGCAGGCTACTGGTGCTGCCGTGTACTCGTACATATCAGTCCGATGCACGAGCGTGTACGTACCGGCCAGCCAGCAAGCCAGCCAGCCACTCAGTCAGTCAGTCAGCCAGTCAGTCAGCCAGTCATCAACCAGCCAGCCACGCAGACCCCACCTACATGATGCACCACGCAATAGGTACATACCTAGCCACCTCCTCCTAGCAGCGATGACACTCATCTTTGCAGATGAAGCAGAAGAAGAAGAAGAAGAAGAAGAAGAAGAAGAAGGAGAAGGAGAAGAAGCCACAGCGCAATCATGCGGGTTATGGTTGTTGACTCGGTGTTCGCCGCCGCCGACGCCCAGCTACTAGAATCTTTTCCTGCGGCCATGGTGCCAGTCAGCGAGCCAGCCAGTCAGCCAGCAAGCCAGTACTGCCAAAGTGCGTTGCTTCAAACAGAGCGGGTCCGAATGTGCTCCAACTACCCTACAACCACCGTAGGGTAGAGTACTGGGAAAATTCCCAGCCAATCGACCGGGGCCACTGAAATTGGGTGACTTGTCGATACTTTATGATTTGCGGCTTGGTCGGAACCATGGAACGCACTCCTTCTGGATCGACAGGGAACCCGCCGTTGAGCGCTGGATGTGATGGGCTGTCGGTGCATGTGATCCAACCAGCGAAACTCGGTCGGCGGTGGTGGTGGTGGTGGTGGCTGTACATACATACGTCCACTCAACCTTGTCCAACTGCTGTGCCCCACGTACCGGCCATCGCTGCAACTCGAGACATATCGAGCATGCTTGCTCGGATGCTCCAGTCTGACCGATGGCAGTGGCAGTGGTGCTGCTGGTGTTGCTGCTGGTGCTGGTGTGGCCACGGGTGAAAAGACGATACCTATCCGGTGTCAGGCCTCGAGTCCAGTCCGCCAGGAGATTCGTCGGGAGAGGACCTGCGCCACCGGGGTTGTTGTGATGATGGCCGTGGCGGCGTGGCCAAGATATGGTACAGCCAGTAGGAGCAGAAAGTACCTACTCTACTGCAGATGTATGTACTCGTACACGCCCGTACTGCCACGCAGAAGGAAGCACGATGCCTACCCCGGCGCCGGCGGGCGCAGTTGAGAGCGAACGAACGAAAGAGCGAACGAACGAAAGAGCGAACGAACGAACGTACGGACGATCGGAAAAGCCTGAATCGCCGCCGGTCATCGTAACGTTTGATCATGAAGCGTGAAGAAATTTTCCCTTTTTTTTTTCTTTTCTTTTTGTGTGAATCTTCTTCCTTCAGGGTAGGTATTTTTTATCCTTTCCTAACCAGCCCTGTCCTTGCTCAGAAGCAGGAGAGATTTTGTGACGGGCGAACAAGCGTACGATTCCCGTCCGTTCCACGGGAACCGGAAGCGGGAACTGAGAGACATGGCGAAGGTTAACGTTTGCTGCTGCCGCTGCTGACGAGTGCGGGAAGGAGGACAGAGAAAGCTCACGCACCGAACGAACGTGATTGCAATATTGTCGTTCGTCAGAGTGAGCAAGTACTTAAAGTATGTATGCATGTGTGTATGTGTGGCCTCGATGGAACAGCCGTGGGAAACAAACAATATCAAAGAAATGGAGGGGAGGGGGGGAGGGGGGAGCAAGTTAATCAGAGGGGGAAGACCGGGCCGGCGCAGGTCTCGAAGAAATGAGACAACGGGGTTGGATGGGATGGGGATACTTGAAATCTGGCTGTTTATGAAAGGGCGCGACATTGCTCATTCGCACATCCACTCTATCCGGGATACGGAAAAGAGATATACGGATTGCTGCACGGCTGGACCGCCGCCGCCGCTGCGATGGGGCACATCGGCAGCAGCAGCAGACGTCGGAATTTCTTTTTTTTCCTGCGAGTTACTGCTGCGGTGGTGGCCGCGATGGTGGGGGGTGGTTGTGTTGGAGGTGTTGGTAGTGATGGTGGTGGAGGTGATGGTGAAGGAGGTGGTGAGGGGTGTTGTTGTTGGTGGTGGTAATGGTGGTGGTGGTGGAGGTGGTGGATGTAGTGGTGGGTGACCGGGAATCTTTATGCGGATGGTTCGCCAACGGGCTCAAAGCAGCAAGTAGGTAGCGAGTAGCGAGTAGCAGGTTGCAGGCCTGAGATGGGGCCAAGATGAGTTCGGACGATTGATAGGATATCTGGATCTCTAGAGAGCTATGGGTGCGGGAAAGGGCTGGGGGGGAGGAGGCAGGAGGGAAGCTGGAGGCGCAAATACTGCCGACGAGGCATGGCACGAACGACTGGGGGCAGCAGTGGGGGGTGGGGGGTGGGGGGGGGGTGGGGAGGGGGATATAATAATAGGCAGGATCAGGATCAGGATCACGATCGAATAATAGGGGATTTCGGACGGGGCGTTTGGTCCATGACTGACTGTGCGACTCTGTGCACCGAATTGAGATCACTTCGGTACTCTACTCTACTAGCAACCACCACCTGCTTGGTTACCGTAGGCTTGTGATTGCCGTTGCCGTTTACGCAGACGCAGACACCACACACCACACACCACACACACACATAAAACCCGTGTAGGCGGGGGCGGCGGGCCAGGGCAGGCAGGCAATGCGCAGATCGATCCCATCGAGGGAAGAGGAAGACGAGGAGGAGGAGAAGGAGGATAGCAATCGAGTGACGGCCCCGCGACCTAGGGGCGAGCCTATGCTATGCGATTCTATGCCACCACTGCCTGTCTGCAGGCTGCAGCGCAAGGTTGCCTGCGTCCAGTGCAGCGCGGTGCGGTACGGTGCGGTGCGGTTCGGGCTTAACATATCTGCTCTGGTTTGCATGGGCGATGTCTCACCTGGTCCGTCTCACTGGAACTCGAACCGTGGGGACCCATCCGCTAGGTACATACAAACTCTACCCACAGACTGCATCCTTGCCCCCCGTGTGTGTGATGTGCCCATGGCCGTCCGTACCCCATGAGGCACCCTTGCCATGATATGATATCGACCGTAACTCCAGTAGGTACGCATCCGTCCGTCCGCCTGAAGAGAAAGAGAGAGAGAAAGTGTGTGTGTGTGCTCAGGTAGATATGCTAGGCAAGTAGTTCCGCCCGGAGTGGGTGCGTGTGTGAGCATGTGTGTGTGTGCACGCTCAGGTATCCTCTACTAGGTAACAAGTAACAAGTACCTGGTACTACTCTATAATTCTGTCCACGACTGCTCTCGTTATGCCGTGGTGAAGGTTAATGACCGGGGCGTTGCATTTCCACCAGCAGTAACAGCAGCTGCTGCTGACCGTGGGCTGACCGCCTACTGGTCCGGTTGCGAACGCATCCGTATCTCTGACGGAGCAGGTAGAGTATGGTAGGAAGGTACCTAAGGGAGTAGACCCGTAGATGGGACGAACTTCAAAGTGAAGCTGGGACGGTACCTACATAGGACTCGAACGACGACGATGATGATATCTACCTTATATATCCACAAAACATTAGTATGTACGTAGTACATGGGGAAACTGGCAAGTACGTATGCATGCTCACTCGAGTAGGTAATTATCCGTTCCAGACGATTCGGCAGGTGGGGCGAGCATGAATGAATGAAGGCACTTTGGCGCATACTAGCATACGATCATCATCATCATCACACATGTATCAGGTAAGTGCTCGTGTATAGTAGAGTAGTGGTGCCTTTATCACGTACCGATGCGTATCCACAACATAGACGCCTTCTTCCGTCCTTCCTTCCTTCCTTCGTCCTCCCTTCCTTCTACCTTCCATCCTTCCTTCCCTCTACCTTCCATCCTTCCTTCCGACCTTCCCGTCCCTCCCGCGCCCCTTCCCTGCTTGCATGCTTCCCCTCAGGCTTCCGTGCATTGTCTGATTGCGAGGAAGTACCCAGGGAAGGACGTGGCCATGGTTGCGGCTGGAGATTGACCGCCCGACCGGTCTGCCGCTGTCGGTCGCCGCCGTCGGACTGAAAGTCTGAGACCTGGCTGTCCGTCCGTATGTACATACCGAAAGCTCGAGGCGGAACCGAACGGCCCATATATCCCATGCCTTCTGTCCTGTCCTGCTCTGTCCTGCTCTGCTCTGCCTGCGTCCTGCGTCATCGTCATCTTCTGCACCTGCCTCTGCCTCTGCCTCTGCCTCTGCCTCTGCCTCTGCCTCTGCCTCTGCCTCAGCTTCAGCTTCATGTCCATCGTCTCTTCCCTTCCCGACTCGTGCCAGCCAGACAGCACTCATACATACGGCCATGCGATGCCTTGCCTTGCGTGCTTGCTTCCTCCGTTCGCACTGAACTGTGCCAACTGCCTACATGAGCACATACGCAATCCCTTGTCTTGTCTTGTATTGTCTTTTCTGTCTGGCTGGATGAGCACGTACGATGTCGGTATGTAGTATGTAGAGCGAGTATCATCGATCGCCCAGTGCAGTCCAGTGCAGTCCAGCGTGGGCCAAAAGCAAAGGAAAGGCAAAAGGAAAGTGTCCACTACTACCGTATACTCAACCGTGTACATACCGGTACCCAGGTGTAGAGTATACGTACCGGTAGTAGGGTAGGTATACCCAGATGTAGGTACAATGCACGCCGCTGCTCTACGGTGTTGGTATGTACTCTATGTAGAGAGGGATGGAGGGAGGGAGGGTGTGGCTGCAACGGTCAAGGGTGACCAGGAAAGTGCTTGCTTGCTTGGTACATAGCCGACTAGGAACGAGCGAACGAACGAGCGAACGAACGACGACGCGTGGATATGCGAACGCGAACTGAACTGCGATATACCGTGATTACTCTAGTGACTCTAGCAATTGTATGGTAATGGTATGGTAGTTATAGGTAATAGGTACCTATCGTATGTACCACACATAAATGTCACTCTGCACCACTTGCAGCGGCAAAGCCGTCCCCTCCCCGTCGTATCGTATCGTATCGCATGTAGGTTATCCAGGCTATCGTCGTGGTTAGTGGCCGAGTGGTGGCCGCCGTGGACGGAGAAGGTCCTGGCTGGCGCACCGAGGTGAAGAAAGAATTGCGTGCCCACAACGAATTTTCGGATTTTCCCAACGCTCGATTCTGCGTAACGCCCGTGTGCCAGAGAGTAGGTTGTGTACCGAACCTACCGTACCGTATGTAGTCGGCAAGTTTCACGGTTACAGTAGATACAGTAGGTATATTCTACCATGCCGTGCCGTGGACTGCGGATATGTACCGTATGTTCCGTATGTTCCGTGTGTACCGTACCCTACGTAACGTACCTCTGACCTCACTTACGTGATGCGACGGACACGGGGGCAGAAAGACGAGCTCGAGCTCGAGCTCCAGCGCGCTTCTGAAGGAAGGGGAGAGGAGTCTTCAGCTTCAGAGACGAACCCGAGTTCGAGCGCGCCTCTAGAGATTCTTCAGCTTCTCGGTCTCACTCACCAATATCACCACCACCAATATCACCACCAATATCACCACCAATATCACCACCACCACCACCGACTCCATGCCTCGCCGTTCGCGCCTCTTTGGATTCCTCAGCTTCCTCGGCCACTCCTTCACCACCAGGCCTCTCCCCGTTCGCGCCTCCGCCGCTCCCTAGCAACGGAATCGACCTCCTACCGTCCGTCCCCCCCGCCACTCCACTCGACGCACCCTCCCTCTCATCCTCTCCCATGGGCCGCTCCCGACTCCTAGCTCTGCTTCCTAGAGTAGCTCCTGCCGCTACTCGGTCCTCCTCCTCTTTTGACTCTGCTACGGTAGAGTACCTAGAGTACTTCGCCCTCAAACCTCCCCCCCCAATTCGCGCGCCACAGGGAATTCCAAAACACAAACTCTCCATCCGCTCTCCTGCAATCGTCTACGGTACTCTATGTACCATTGCTTACCTGCCTATACGTCCCCCCCCTCCCCCAACCCAAACCCAAACCCACACCCATCCATCCCCCCCAACCCAAACCCCAACCCAAAACCCCAACCAAATCAGCTACCTGCGCCGCTAAATTCGCCATCCACACGCAGAAAAAACAAATAAACAAAAAATATATAGGTAAATCCCTCCCTTGTCAGACCCGCTTCCCGAACGAACGCAACTCTGCTAGTAAGAGTACTCTAGTTGCGTTCCCATCCATCCATCTACAAGTTCCTCTTCCGCTCTCCCCCAACTGTTCGCTCCCCATAAAAAATTGCCTCCAGAAACCTCACTCACTTGGCCCCAACTTCCTCGCCCCTTCTCATAAATACTTATCATCCCCGCCCCACCTCCTTCGTTTACGATTGCTCTTCTTGTCCGCCTTATTCTTCTTCCCAATCTCACCTCAACACCCTCCCTGTCAGCTGTATTGCCCATTGTCATCCTCCAGCAATACCCAACCACCACCTCGTCGACATCTCGAGCCCCTTTCGAACCAACGTGGAAGAACATATACAACCTACCTAGCTCCAGCAAGCTCGACACCTCCCAAGCCGATCCAGTACACCACGCGAACAACATCGACAACAACAACAATAACAATAGCTCCTCCCAACTCGGCCCAAAGTAGTCAACCATAATAATAATAACTTCTCGACAAAAAGGAGCGCCACCTTCTTTCATCCCTCCTTCGGCTGGTCTTTGTTGGACGTGACCTGTTCCCTCCCTTATTTACTTCGACTCGGAAAGAAAAGAAGAAGAAACCCCCCTTCCCCATAGGCTTTCATATTCCGGCCCAAATGGACCCCATAGATTCGAGCCATCCTCGCGGCCACGCCGGTCATGAGAGACAGCCGTCCATTCACTTCCAGGCACCAGCAGACGGTGAATACGAGGCCAGCACGAGCACAACAGCCCCCCAGACCATCGAGATACCTGATTCCGGGCATGTTGGTGGTGTTGCGTCGGGCACTTCAACCCCTGGATACGGATACCATCAGTCGTCGGTCCCAAGTCCTGCGCCGACAAAACGCTCGAACGACTCGAAACCCACATCCGACATCAAGCCCAAGCGTCTGCGAGTGGACGAATCCACGCCGCCCCCTATCACTGCCGCCAGCAACAATAACACACCTCCTTTGTCTCCATCTTCGGGCTCCGAGTCGTCGGCGCCGTCCGATTCGGTCGCGGACCGATTGTCGAGTCACCTCCCATCCAAGCCCCTCGGGCGGTCGAGATCGCTACCCCCTACATTCGGAAGGAAGAGGAGGAGGGCGCAGGACAGCGTGCAGCAACATCTGCCACCCGTCACTCTGCACACGTTACGCGAGCTGGATCTGAGCGAGATCTACCGGAATCCAAAGTTGAGGCACGACGTCGTGTTCGACGCGCAGCTGCATTTCAGACCGAATCTGGATGGCAGTCGGGGGAGGAAGAAGCGGGAGCAGGCCGACATCTACTGGAAGCAGGTGCTGCACGAG
The DNA here is from genome assembly GCF_024521635.1 of Tricharina praecox. Taxonomy (NCBI): domain Eukaryota; kingdom Fungi; phylum Ascomycota; class Pezizomycetes; order Pezizales; family Pyronemataceae; genus Tricharina; species Tricharina praecox. Next base: position 454,003 of record NW_026250429.1, on the reverse strand, counting down.
TGCGACATGCTCTTTGCCAACGTGAGGAACCGGCAGACAAGGGTGGCTGGGATGGCCGTCAAGCTGCTCACACTGTTCAAGACCATGAAGGAGATACTGTCGACATTGGTGCCCAAGAGCGACAGGGACGACGTCGAGGCGGCGCTGGATGAGGGGTTATTGAAGCAGCAGCTGGAGTACGGTGTGCTGGACTTTAAGAAGCTGTCGGAGTGGTTGGCGGGCGTGTTGAAGGCGCATTGCGCGCCGATGAGGGACCAATGGGTCGAACAGATGGTTGCCCAGGTGGCATTCGGAGTCGACAACGGCAAGACGTGGGCATTGCGCGACGGGCTGAAGATGGTGTTTGGTATCCTGGAGGCGATGAAGCTCGTAAGTCTCCACTCTATCGCAACAAGGTTGCCGAGTACCCTTTTTTTCTTTCTTAGTTTATGCTAACCTTCCATCCAGGACGTCGCAAATCACCAGATCCGAACACTGCGACCACATCTCGTCTCCACGGCCGTTCACTTTGAGCAAGGATACTTTCAGGAGCGAATTGAGTCGGGGCGTCTGGATATGAGGGAGCCGAGGATATGGTTCCAAAACGCCATCAAGGACAGCACGGATCCGTACAACTCGTTCATCCGCGCTACCACCGAGATGTTATCGCCATCGAAATACTCGGCTTATCCGGCTACCTTCACATTCGACTTTGAGCGGTTAGATGCCATCAGGGACGACATCCGTGAGGCGACGTGTCTCAAGCTCGCGCTGCTGTTTTTCCGGCAATTACTGCACCAGTTCAACTGCAAGCGCGACATGGACGCGGCAACCGTCGACAACCTGCGCGCGAAGCTGCTGGCCATCCTCAGCGAAGAGGAGGGACCGTATCGCTGGGTGAAGGGCAGCAACGCGGTGGCACTACACCTCGCACAGGCTGCCTTCGAGTTCAGCGGGAACACGGGTCTCGTCGACGCCTCGACAGTCAAGATGGCCGAGAACTGGTTCCAGAAGCACCTGCGCGTCGATTCGTCGATATACGTCCACGTAGAGGTGGGCGTCGTCAAGGACGTCACCACACTCGTCCAGCAGGTGATGAAGAGCTGGTCGTCGCTATCGACCTCCCCGATATTGCAGGCGGCAGATCTTACCGGTTCGTCTGTGGAACTGGCTTCGATCGCGCAGCGGATAGCTCACATCGCCTTTCTGCACTGGAGGATATTTGGCAAACTCTATGCCGCCAGCTCGTGAGATTTCGCGTCGATTGCCTCCTTTCTTTTCGATACTCTTCTATCCGGACCGGACCACGTCCACTACCACGCCTCCTCCACCCTCCACCACTACCACCACCATACTCCACCCTCCACCACTACCACCACCATCCTCCACCACCTCCTCCATCTATAATGTGCGCGCGGTCTGGACGTCATCTTGCTATCACCCTACCAGTTTTTATTTTTGTTTTTTATTGGACCCGCCTCTACCTATTGCCATAAGTATACCACCACACGCACACCACACACACAAACATACACACACACACCACACGCACACACACACACACACACTGTTTGCATGTTGTGTTATGTTTTTGTTTTTGTTTTCCTAGAATCGTAAATTTGGTCTCTCGTCTTGCTTGCTTTAGGGGTGGGGTTTGTTTTTCGGGTTTTTTTTGTGTTTTATTATATCCGGATTTTTGGTATTTCCTTTTTTTGTTTCCTTTTTTTTGCTTTTCGTTGTGTTTTTTTTTTTGTTTTGTGGTTTTTCCAAGTTTTGTTTTTGTTTTGGGGGGCGTCCATTACATAGAGGCAGTTGTTGTTCTTCAGGAAGTGCTTCTCAAAGTTCATTTTGTGGTTTTGGTTTTGTGGTTTATTTATTTTTTTACTATTTTTTGCATTTTTTCGTTGGTCATTGGGGAGAGAATCGGCGGCGGCGTGGGGCGTGGAAGGTTAAAAATGCCATCCATTCATCACTCGGCCCTTCATTATTTTGACCTCTACTTTACTTTACCTTACCTTGCCTTCTCGGTGTACTTTGAACCTTTGAATCTTTGATCTTTAATCTTTGACTTTGGCTTTTGTTGTTGTTGCTCCCTCTTTGTGTTTGTGTTCCTCATTCCATTCCCAACCCGTGCGTGTGTGTGTGTGTGTGTGTGTGTTCCTCATTCCATTCCCAACCCGTGCGTGTGTGTGTGTGTGTGTGTGTGTGTTTGTTTTGTCTACTTTATTTGCGTTTTCGTTTATTTTTTTGTGTTTGTTTGCATTGCTGTTTTTTTTCCTTTTTCCTTTGTTTATTTTTTTATTTCGGTGGATACTACCTGCACATGCACATGGCTTTGGTTGCTTGCTTGGAGATCGGGACAGCGGGAGAATGGGAGGGCGCGCGCGGAGGACGATGATGGGGACGGGGACGGGGGGAGGGAGGGAGGAGGGATGGACGCGGACGCGGAACTGTGTTGTAAATAGAGCGGTGGTCAGCCCGTTTACTTTACTCTAATACCTTACCTTACCTACCTACTCGACGTACTTCCTGTGATGATGGTGGTGGTGGTGGTGATGCGACAGACAGACAGACAGACAAACGAATTCGGAACCGAACCGAATAATCAAACGGGCGCGCGCGGCCCATGTACGGCCCATGTACTCTGCGGACCATGATGGGATGATCCGCAATCTTTTGTGTGACTGGGGGCCGTCCGTCCCTCGCGAAAGAGAGAGTGTGTAGAGTATGGTACATGCAAACAGAAGTTGTGCTGGCAGTCGCAGAGGCAGAGGCAGAGGCAGAGGCAGAGGGTTTGTTCTGGGGGTGTGATGGCACGTTGGGTGGCCGGGGGATATGTACGGTATGTATGTGCTAGGTAGTGGTTAACTAGGACCCTGCATGAGATGGAAGGGGGCCGGGGAGGGAGGGGGGTGGAGGGTGGTAAACGAACGAACGAAATGCGCGGTGGTGAACCTGGCAGAGGACCTGGCAGGGAGATGTAGAGTACTCTGCATAGATACAAATGTTTCCAGAGTGCGTGCGCGGTGACTTGGCGGGCACAAGTACATAGAGTACCTGTACCGGTACTCGATGATGGGGAGTGAGGAGTGGGGAGTGGGGAGTGTGGGATGATGGGATGGTGGGAGTCCGTACCTATTCACGGTGGTGGGGTAGGTACCTGGTACGGCAGGGTACGGTAGGTGACGAGGTAGGTGACGAGGTAGGTACGGTAGGTGGATGTGGATATTCGCTGCCGTCTATTGGATCAAAGACTCGAAGACCTGAAGACTCGAAGCGGGCTGCAGCTGGGCTACTTGGGCTGCACGTATATGAGTAGATCGATAAGTAGATCAGCTCGAGTGCTGGATCTACCCCGAGCTCATCTTCGCTCATCTGCAATCCCGCGGAGACACCTGGGTCAACGCACGCATGGGATGTTCGGGCCGCGTGTTGCTCTGCGTCTGTATGCCACGGATCGGTGTTCCGTCGTCGTCGTCGAAACCGTGGACCGTGGGTAGTGTATTGCCGTAACTGCCGGTATCTTGCGGGGGGATTGCGGTTGCAAGTGGGATTACGGTTGCGAGTGGGATTGCGGTTGCGAGTGGGATTGCGGTTGCGGTTGTGGTTGCGATTGCGGTTGTGGTAGGGCTGGTAGGTACAAGGTAGGCATGCAGAGGTAAGTAGCGATACCGGCGGTGCCACTGTACCGTACTATACATACCGGCACATACCGACTGGCGACCGCAGAGGGTAAGAAACACCGACTGGGTGGATATGTAGCGGGCCGGGGATGAGGACGGTCCTCGGTCCTTGGTGGCTGTGGTAGCGCTGTGGTTGGGGACGGCTTTGAGGCAGACGGGCTTGGAGACACACGGGCTTGGAGACACACATACTGAAGCACTGGGGAGTCGGGACGAGATGATCTTCAGAAAACCTTGATTAAAGATAGAAAACCGATTGTATTCGACTAGAGAGAGAAACGACAATGAAAGAAAAGAGCCACCTGTGTTCTTCAGGTGATGAACCTCAAGTACCCCGCGAGTTGAATGGCGAGATGAGGATGAAGATGCATGCGCAGATGATGAGAAAACAAAACAACCGGTCAACAAAATAAACAAGAGCCCTTCGAACGTTTGGCCCGCCGTATCGGGTCTAGCCAAGTCGGCAAAAGTTGCCCGCTCGTGCATCCCTCAACTCTCATGCCCGCTCCCAGCTCAGACAGAACCCGCCCTCAACCCGCTCTCGAATCGAATGAAAACAACCCTCTCCGCCCTCAGTCACACCCCCAGCCGAGTTGGTCTCAACAAGTCCCAGTCCGTTCACAACTTCTTGGCCATCGGTCTCTCCCAGTCCCAGGTCCGCAGCTCCGGGTTGAAACGACGACGATGACGACAACGGACGATACGGCACGGTACGATACGGCACGGTACGATAAGGTAATTACGGTATACACACTGCCGACACAGCTCCTTCGGCCCCACGCCCACGCCCACGCCCAGTGGCCCACCCATCACTTTCACGGAAGCCTGGAAGATCACCACTCTTTTTGTTTCTATTTTTATTCGATATACCTAGCCCGCTGCCAAGCCCCCTAGACAGCTAAGCTTCTCCGAGCCCTCGTGCCAGGCTCGTGGACCAGTCGTAGTCGCGACTCGTCTGTCAAGCGCACCCGCAGAGCCGCATCCGATCCGCAGAGCCGCAGTCCATGTGCGCCAGCGGCCAGCCATACGTGTATAGATGGTGATCCATTATTGTTGAGGAGGGCACGACTGCCGTCCGTCCGGCAGACACGAGCTCACGAATCACGATATGTACGAAGGTCTCAGCTTGATGCGCCTCGAGCACCCCACGCCGCCCCCCACGGCCGGCACGAGCAAACGTCGTGCGCGCGGGCGGGCTGGCTGGCGGGGGCGGGCGCAGATGCAAACCACTGATGCAAACCACCTAGGTAGGTATGCAAACCACATTTTTTCCGTCCGCGATCCGCGATCCCCGCACCGCATGGGACTAGGTACGGTATTTATGCTAGGAGGTACCTAAGGTACCTCCATCGCTGCTGCGGCGAATTCGTGCAGTGCAGTGCAGTGCGGAGGCCTGTGGAGGCCTGCGGCTGCGAGAGATCTCGGTAGAGGGATCCGTCAATAGTCCTACATAGAGGCTACATAAGCTACATAAGCTAAGATGTTTGTGCCCCCAGTACCCCCAGTACCCCCCCAGTGCCCCAGCAGTGCCGAGTACCGACATCTCCCTTCCTTCCTTCCTTCCCAACAACGCAATGCGACACAGCACGGCACAGCACGACACAGCACGACACAGCACGACACAGCACGACACAGCACGACACAGCACGACACAGCACGACACAGCACGACACAGCACGACACAGCACGACACAAGTACCGATATGTACTGCGAGCCAGAAGTACTCTAGGTACATACATACACAGCACGACACAGCACGACACTGCACGACACTGCACGATACAGCACGACACAGCACGACACAAGTACCGATATGTACTGCGAGCCAGAAGTACTCTAGGTACATACATACATAGCCCATCTCAGAGTCTGAACTACCGGTACCCTACCCTAGATAAACGTAATCGGACATTCGGGCGACGCTCGATGGTGTTTTCTTTTTTCTTTTTTGGGGAGGACTGGGGTTTCCTATTTCCTTTTTCCTTTTTCCCCGTGATATTTGCTGCTAGCAGTACCATGTCCCCCCCCCGGAACACCAAGAAATGTCGTGCAGTGCAGGAAGTGCAGTGCAGTGGGGTGGCGGTGGTGGGTGCAACTGGGAGGGATCGCGAACCTTAATCGGTTTTCGCTTGCGGACGGACAGACAGACTCGCCAGACTCGCCTCGATAACGCGGAATGAATGAAAGCAAGCAAGAAAAAAAACAGGGTTGGGTTCCGTCCGGATGTTCGTTTGCACTGGTGACTGGTCTTGTTCGCTCCCTCCTTACTCCCTCGCTCCCGCGATTTTATCTGGGGTTATGTATGATGGGGTGCTTGGTGCTTGGTGCACATACGGGGATCATGGGGTGATCCGTCTGCCACGGCCGCTGTTTGCAGTGTGCAGTGTGCAGTGTGCAATGTGCAGTGTGTTCGCCCGAGGTCGTATGTAGATTTGCACATAGCAGAGTCATATGCATGCGTGCAACGAGTGGTTACCGGTCCATGTAGTTATGCCATCCACTGCCATCCGTCCATCCATTGCCATCCATCCCTCCTGATTCCTGATTGCCGAAGATGGAGCATAGCAAGCTTGGGTCGGTGGCCATCGGTGGCTTGGAGGAGGTTCCCGTCTCGTCTCGTCTCGTCTCGTCGTGGCCCGTGGCCTGTGGGATCGACAGACTCTTCTCTTTTGTTGTCGTCCTTTACTCCCACCCGCCCCCCCCTAAAAGAATGCCCCGGCCACTCCCCGTCACGAGCCACGAGCGAACTCGACGATCGCAGAGTACAGGAAGTAAGGGTTTGCACTTCTTCACTTCCAGTTCTTCACTTCTTTTTCTTTTTCTTTTTCTTTTTCTTTTTCTTTTTCTTTTTCTTTTTCTTTTTCTTTTTCTTTTTCTTTTTCTTTTTCTTTTTCTTTTTCTTTTTCTTTTTCTTTTTCTTTTTCTTTTTCTTTTTCTTTTTCTTTTTCTTTTCTTTTTCTTTTTCTTCCTTTTCCTTTTTCTTTCTTTTTCTTTTTCTTCCTTTTCCTTTTTCTTTCTTTTTCTTTTCTTTTCTTTTCTTGTATTTTTGTTTTTTCCCTCGTTGCATTTTGTTTGGCCGCCTTGTTTGCACCAACGCTGGCTGGCCCATAGCCCATTCCATTCTCTCTCCACATATTCACTTACATACGAGACAGACAGGAAAAAACTCCCTGGCGGACCGCAAATGTGTGCGTCCCACACTCCCACTCCCACTCCCACTCCCACTGCCGCCATCGCCCGTCCCCCCCACCCCACCACTTCCGAGATATTGGTCCTACGTACCTACCCACCGCGTGTCCTCTTCCGTCCAAGTCCAAGGCGTTCGTTCGTCCCGACTCCCGTTTGCTCTTGTCTGTCTGTCTGTCTGTCTGCGGCCATCCCAGAGTATGTACTGTACATGCTCTGTATCATTTGTGATGTGTGCGCTACGTTAGGTTACATACCGCGTCGACCGGCGACATCTGATCTCCTGCAAAGCCGGTTGTCGCACAGGGAACGGGAGGCCTGTTTGGGGGATGGGAGCGCTTCCTCATCGGGCAAATCATGCAATCGCGCAATCAATCAAATCAAATCAATCAATCAATCAATCAATCAATCAATCAATCAATCAATCAATCCACTGTATGGACTACGCTACGGTAGTTGGTAGGTGTACTGTACTGTGCATATCTGTGCTGTGGGTGCTGTACTGTAGCCTGGGTGCTGTGGGGTGTGTGTGCTTACTCTGCCGTGGCCGCGGGTTGGCGATACTACTACATACTAGCACCCTCCTACCTACCGAACAGTCAGACGAACGCATCGTGAGCTGGACACCAGATCATTGGCCGCACTCGGAACACGCCGCTCACTCTCGAGCATTCAATTGTGGCCAATCACTCTCCCATCACTCTCGAGCATTCAATTGTGACCAATCACTCTCCCATCACTCGCGAGCTAGACCCGGAGCGTAGTGTTTCGCCAAGCCTCGCGCACGCGTATCGAGATCCATCTTAGAGACACCCTGTTGGCTCCCAGACCTGAGACCATAGCTCCCGCCTAGACTCAACAGCGAACACCCACCACCACCAGCACCGACGGGATGTCTTCACCACTACCACCACCACCACCACCATCCGCAGCCCCGACCGAGATGCTAGTGCAGCTCCCGCAGCAGCCCCAGCCCCACGGATCCTCCACTAGCACCCGTATCTCATTGCTGCTCGCCTGCTTGGTCGTCGTCGCCGCCCTGCAGTATCCAATGCTCGTCTCGTACTTCCAACGCCTCAGCCAGGCCACCGTTTCCTCGTCGACCGCCGCGATTGCCGACAGCAGCTCGGGGGGCATCGATCGCGGCAAGCTCCTCGCCGCGCTCGCTGGCATGTCTCGCTACAGAGCGAAGACCTCGGTGACGTGGAAGAAGAAGCGAGCAGAATACAACAAGCTCCCGGCATCGCAGAAGCTAGTTCGTGCACCCCCTTCCCCCTTTCTCCTCCCCTTTGCGCACCCCCACCCATCCAACCGCCACGATGTTGGATTTAACTGCAAAAGCAGCTGCTTGGCTCGACGATAAATTACGTCTCGAAGATCTCAGCGGTCGCAAACGCAGCGGCGATGAACGACGTCACGGCCCAGGCAGTCCTCGAGCACGGTCTGCGGTACTACGGCATCTCGCCGTTCGAGCTGCAGAGCTACGCCAAGATCCACCGCAACGTCGGCGACCACTCGCAGGTCGCGCAGGCGCTGAAGCACTTTGTGCGCGACTGGTCCACCGTCGGCCGTCACGAGCGCGACGCAATCTTCCCCCAGATCCTCGAGACGCTGGTCGATATGTTTCCCGCGCCGAGGAGCGGTGTGAGAGTGCTGGTCCCCGGGGCTGGGCTGGGGAGGCTGAGCTACGACCTGGCCGCCGCCGGCTTCGACGTCGTCGCGAATGAATTCTCGCCGTACATGGTCCTGGCCCAGCGCTACATGCTCTCGCTCAAGAGCGTGAAGCCCAACAGCCTGACGTTCCATCCCAACCTGGAGTGGTGGAGCCACCACCGCAGTACCGAGTCGCTGCTGCGCGCGGTGCAGTTCCCCGACATCGTGCCCGATGCGCAGGTTCTCACCCGGCTGAAGCTGGTCGAAGGGGACTTTGTGACCCGGTTCCTGCCGCACGAGCACGGCGCGTTCGATGTCGTCGCAACGCTGTTCTTCATCGACACGGCCCGGAACCTGGTGGACTATCTCGAGACCATCGCCAAGGTACTCAAGCCCGGCGGCGTGTGGATCAATCTTGGCCCGCTGCTGTACGGCACCGCGCCACTGGTCGAGTTGAGCCTCGATGAGGTGTTGACGGTGGCCGCGAAGTTGGGATTCGAGTTCTTACCCGCAGACGAAAAGTGGGGCGAGGACACGTTCGCGACGGATGAGGGGTGGAGGGGCAAGGTGCGCGGAAAGCTTGCCGGCTACAGCTGGGACCCGAACATGCTCACCCGCAACGCGTATCTGGCGCAGTTCTGGGTGGCGAGGAAGGTTGCGCCGTAGTCATTGTACACACCTAAGTAGTCGCGCGCAGCCAATCATCGAGAATCACAATCTAGAATTTCATCAGCTATGGTTATGTCCTCCGTGCTCTGCCGCTTTAGTCCGTCCACCGCCCCATTTGGCAACCCACGCAACCGCCTTTTCCCTCAGTACTCTATCCCTTTCCCTCTCTTCACCCCCCCCCTCGCCACCCCCCTCCCCCTCCCGCTCGCCCACCCCCTTGACCAAAACCCTCTCCCACGCCTCGCGCTCCAATCCCACAGCAACAATCCTAACAAACGCCCACAGCGCCTCATGACCGGGCGCCACAACCGCAAACTTCAGCACCTCGGCGAGCACACCCTCCCTCGCACCCGCACCCGCCCCGACACCGGCAGCGGAGCGCTCAAGTACCCACGCCAGGAACGTCCAGCCGCTAACATCCGAGACGTGTTGTCGGCACCAGCGCAGCTGTTGCGCAATCATGTCTGCGCTCATGTCTGCGCTCGTGTCTGCGGTGTCTGCGCTCATGTCTGCGGTGTCGGCGGCGGGTGTGTCGGCGCCGTGGGTAGTGCCAGAGCCAAAAAACCCCACCGCCCACCGTGCATGCTCCCACGCGTAGTAGTTCTTCGCGTGCTGTTCCGCCGAGGCCCTGACTATGGCGAGCTCCCTACCTAGCTTCTCACCGAGCTCTCTATCCACTGCGGCGGGAAGAAGAGTAGTGCGGAACGTAATAAGCAACCACCTTCGGTACGCCCATATCGCGGGGCTCTTATTGTGCCGCATCAGCGCGCTGGTGAGAAGGCTGTGCGTTAGTGATAGTTCTAGCTGCGGCGTTATTGCGGGCGGTGCGGGCGGTGTGGTAATGGGGGCATCAGTGGCGGAGAGCAGAAGGCGCTTCCGCGCGTTAATCGCTGTGACGTGCTCGCTGCTTGCGAGGAGGAGGAGGAGGCTCGCTTGCTGCCTGACTACATCGTGGGCGGCGGGTGGGGCGGCTGCGGGGGAGGCGGGGAAGAATAGCGCGTGTGCGTGCGCGAAGGCGTCGAGGAGTTGGCGCTTTGGAATACCGAGGTGGGGTGGGGTGAAGAGGATTGAGGGGGTGATGGAGGGCAGGAGAGATATCTCCAGTGGCGTGGGTGAGAGGAGGTATGTGCTTAGGAGCGTGTAGGCGTCTTCGGAGGAGGGGGAGGAGGAGGAGGGGGAGGAGGAGGAGGAGGAGGGTGGCGGGGACATCGTGCGTGGGAATGTACCTGGGTGGGTGTGGCGGGGAAGCGCTATGCACTACGCTCCCGGGGTTATGACGTAGACAAGGTAGGGAGAATAGCTTGTGAGGGGATTTACGCGCCGTATCACTCGCATGGGAGTGTGAATAGAGGTAGGTAACTTTTCGAAGTCGGTTGAATGGCCGTTTGGAGGGCAGCGATGGGTGCATGAATAGCCCCTCCCAGGCTACATACTTGCTACCTACTTGGAGGAGAAGGAGCTGGGCGTGTCATTGACTGCCACCCGGTCTTGGAACTATTTACTCAGGTTGATGTATAACCATAACCAACACAGAATGACCCTCAGGGTGAAGGAGCTTATGCTCCTCTCCAAATTTCCAAATCCACGCTTCCTCTAAGCTCCAGAGAGCCGAATGAAAAACGTGGTATCTACCTCGTATCACGAGCGTCTCCGCTGGCCCGCCTCGGACCGTAATCTCGGTCGGTTTTCGACCGGCCAGTCATAGCACCGCAAAGTTCAAACCCTCCATTTGACCGAGTACGGCGCCGGTAATTAGTATGTAGGTATGTACTTAGAAACACGCAGCGGATTGATGTGATTCCTCGACCCACTCCCTCTGACGGCCCACGGGGTGGGATCATACGGTAGGTATCAGATGTGGTCGGGACATGATCCTCGATTTGGCACAATAATCACATGCCCACATGCTCATCCATCAGCCCATCCACATGCCCATCAGCCCATCTTGTGACTCGTAAGATTACCTATTCGTTTTGTTTCGTTTGCTTCATTTCTTTACTACCAGGTATATGTACTGAGTACATACTGGCGAGCTGCGGTGTTACATACACACGGCCGGACGAACGGCCTTCTGCTACATAACGTCCGACGTGGGTCGGCGTGTGTCGACGTGATATCATGTGATGCCATTTGCCATTGAGTGGGGGCAAGCGCGGTTTAGTCTGTGTGGACTGGACTTGACTGATTGTACCAGTACCATACGCGTTCGTATTTGGCACGTGTAGGATAGGTACTACCTAGCACAGTCGGTACTCGTGATAACGCGTCTGGGATCTCACTCACTCACTCACACGTCCGGCAGCAGCGCGTCTGGCAGTAGTGATGTTCCCAACCATCCCATCCCATTATCAACGCTCGTGTGTAGTAGGTACTACTACCAGTACCAGTAGTTATATCAAATCAAGCAAAGTAAAGTAAAGCAAACTCCCAAACTCCAACCATGCCATCCCCCCTCCCTTCCTCCTCCCCTCCCTATCCCCATCCCCTACGCCAACCCACCCTCACCCCCCCCAAATGCCCCTACTCTCGACCTCGACATCCCCCATCGCGTCTACGACCCTATCGAGCTTCGCAGCGACGTCCCGCACACCGCTGGCAACCCTTCCAAAATGCGCATCACTAGCCAATCGCTTCTTCTCCCAAGCCGCCGCGCCGCCCGCACCCTGACCGCCCGCACCACCCACTCCCCCTGCCCCGCCCGCACCCACCTCCCCACCGCTAGGGGAAGAAGTAGCATCACTCATCCACGCCTGCGCCAGCGCCATCTGCGCGATGCGTAGCTCATCGAGCGCGCGCGTGTGCGCTGCGGTGAAGAATACATTGCTGCCGCTGCCGCCGGAGTGTCCCGGGAGCGTGGAGAGCGTGGACTGCATCGTGTGCCACAGCGGGTCTGTAGTGGGTGCGGGCCGCGGTGGAGATGGCGAGGCGTGGGTGTGCGTGTGTGAGGGTGTGCGCGTGCTGCTGGGCGAGGGGAGCGTGGGCGTTGGTGTTACGGTCGCGGTGGGTGTTGAGGTTGAGGTCGACGGCGTGGATGGGGGTGGCAGCGGCAGGAGGAGGCGCGGGTTGGTCGTGCGGCGGGTGGGGGGCATGGTGGTTTTGGTTGTTGGTGTTGTTGGAGGTGTGGTGCGGTGGGGTGAGGTAGGTGAGGTGCGGTGAGGGTTGGGTGGGATGGTGCAGAATAGTTGGTAGGTAAGAGGTAAGTACCGAGCTGGGGTAGCTCTTGAACATGAGTGGTCACTCGCGGAGCTTTTGCGTGGGGGCCATTGGATGAGGAAGAAAAAACCTCTGTTACCAACTTCTTTTTGTTTTTGAATAATAATCATCATTGAATTCGACCTTAGTAGATCATGGTAGTTGTGTACATAAGTTATAACCGGTTCCTCCCCACTCTGCCCCGCCCGTTTCCTCCCCACTCTGCTCCGACCGTTTCCACGCCACTGTCCAACCCTACTTTCGTCGAGCGTCCCGATGATAAGGATCGAGATAGTGCGCACCAAGGAAAGAAAGCTGCGAAATAAAGGTCCTCCTAACACTCCATCTCCCCCTGCCTCTTCATCGTGAGGCGCGTTGGCGCGAATGCCGTCCACTAGGAGAGAGGTCAGTGCAGTGTGCTTTGCTATGAAGGAATGCTTGTTACAAACCGTAATGAGGATGTCTTCCGAGGCGCAATGGTAGGAGTATTTGGACAAAGCTGGAGAATGTCTTCCCAGGTGTGCTGATTGGAGTACCTGGGCAAAGCTCGGCGATATCCTTCGTCGTGTCCGGGTAGAAGGACCCTCGCATAGTTGAAGGATGTTTTCCCAGGTGTGCTGATTAGAGTACCCGGGCAAAGGTAATCAATGCCCATTAGGATGTCCGGCTAGCTGTTCTTCCATGGACCTCACGGGTGAGGAAAAGAATCCTTGAATTACTCGGATGGCGATGTCGTCACGGCCGGTTGTCTGGAGGGACTTCATCTCGCATTCTCGCCAATTCGGTTCCGGCTCTACCGGCATTAACTAGTATCAAACTCATCAGCTCTCACGTCTTCGTCAGCAGAGGGAAAATGGAAAATAATATCTTTCTCAATGCCCGCAGTATACAATAAATTTGGAAACGTGAGACGATGGTTCAAATACAGCAAAACTAGACCGAGCCAAAACAAAAAACAATGATGGAGTGATCCATAGTGATCGGCAATTGTGGACCGAGCCACAACGAAAAACAATGATGGACGGATCCATATTGATCGGCAATGTGGACGGAGCGATAACCAGACGCAATCGTACACCGAGACATAACGAGACGCAATGTTGGACCGAGACAGTCAACGAAAACCCCATGAACTGTAGCGGGTATCGTCCCAATGGAAGCCGAAGGTCGGCTTAGGTCGTCAAAGCGATCGGCGTACGACGATAGCGCGGGGGGTCTGACATGTGTTCTCTGTCTGTCTGTCAGCCAACCACTCATTACGCCATGCATCGCACTCAACTGAAGCGAAGTACATACCTTATATTACTGCCGACTTCTTCTGGCAGTAGGTGGAGGGTAAGCCGCAATCTCCATAGATCACACATGTAGTCGTTGTGATCGTTCCTGATGCCGACCAATCCTCCACGCCACCGCCAGGCGTAAATTATTCTGACTGCGTCCCCACGTTTGGTGTTGGGGGAGCCGAAATTATTGGATGTTTGGACTAGTGTCCCCGTCAAAGCCGTAGTCGTCGTGTACCGTAAAGTATGCTCTATCCAGAACAATTTTGAGATTGCTTTGGGTGATAGGGATACCGCAGATGAAGATTGAGGGATAGGTAGGGAGACAAGAGCAAGTATGTTTTATCCAGAAGAGCTTAGATACGACCCCGAGTGATAGGAGGACCGATGATGAAGATTGAGGGATACTTGAAGAATTTAGAAGTTCGATCCAGAACAATTTGGATACGACTCTGAGATAGGAGAACCGACGATGAAGATTGATGGATGGGTAGAGGACACAGTCAAGAGAGAAGAGAGAGAAAATCAAAGGAAAAGGAAAAAGGATATGAAGAAGGAGAAGGCGAAGAAATAAATTTCTCATCACAAACGCATAGGTGCATACGAAATTAAGATTTCGGAGAGAAGGAAGAACTAAAGGATATAATAGAATAGAACGAGGAAACGACACGCAATGAAGGCGTGTGTTGTCTGTCCCGGTAAGGCCAAATGGCCGAGGAGTAGCCGACGAGGTAGATACAGTACGAAATACGAGTAGGTACCAAGTCAAGGTAAAGGTATGCCAAGAAGGTGAATGATCTCGTGCCACCGATGCTCTGGGATGGTTGACGATGGTCGGCGATAGGATTGAAGAAGAGAGATGAAGTGATCGTGAGGAGTGATCGTGAGGAGTGATCATAAGGAGTGACTGTGAGAAGTGATTGTGAGGAGTGATCATGAGGAGAGAAGAATGAGAGATGAGTATGAGGGAGGAAGAAGGAAGAGAAGGAGCGAGAGAAGGGGGGAGGGGGGGTTTAAGTAGCCATTGTGGGCTGCAGCTCCGTCGAAAGGGCATAGCCGCAGCACGGCAGAAAAGCAGTCGCAAAGAGCGAGAGCAGCGAATAACGTAGAGAACATCATCAGGTCAACAGGACAATGCCAAAATAAATAAACAAATAAAAAAACGCGTCCCAGGTCTCAATAATCCCATTTTCGACTCTGGCTTCTGGTCCCGATACATTCTCCTGTTCATGACCTCGTAGACCTCGTAGACAGCCTCGGTCGTATGTGTGCAAGCTGCACGCGGAAGACAGCGAAGGACCCCTGGCCGATAGCAATGATGCAATTACAGGCCCAAATAGGCCAATCACATGAGATCACTCGGATGGTGTTACAGCCCCATCCTGTGCGGCTGTGGCTGGCTGGAAATTGGCATTTACTATCGGAAGGGCACTAATTCACCTTCGGGAAAGAGGGAGAGGGTTCGCACCAGCCGGAGTGGCCGATCAGTGCGGCCTCGTCATCGCGGGCTTGTTGACGTAGGCACCCCCGGACCGACAACCATCCATTCTCGATTCCGAATGTACAGGCGGTAGTAATCAGTCGGCAAAACTGTCACCGAGATCTGGTAGAGCTTTAGGAAGACGGCTTTGAATTTTCTTTTTGTGGAGGTGTACCGCGGGTCGCCCTACTACCACTTTGTCTGGCGCCGCATTCATCTTGTCCAGCCATCGGACTACCGATAACACGACGTCACTCGACTACTGAGTGAGATAGTAACCGCGCACAAGCCGTATCCTCAGCTCCGGGTGAGCCGGATTTCTCTATTTGCCTAGCTCCTCCGCGTATGAATGGGACGCAGCGAACGTCTATTTACTGTTACACACGGCCTTATTAGACTGCCTACCTATGCCGACCACAACCCGACCTTTCCTGCCCTCTCCTGCAAGCTCCTCCAAGCTCGGCGAGGGTAGAGAGCAAGCCCCACTGCCCGCTACGGCCCGTTGCTGTGCCGCTGCCTCCCAACCAGTTTTACAAAGGAAAACATGGTCACGCTCATTGTCCACACCCAGCACAGGCAACACCTACCCTGCCGGATACTCCTGTACGGCTCCAGAGGCACCGCTCCCCTCCTCCGCCCGAGCGTGAATGGCAAGCAAACTCAACACCCGATCCCCGACCACCAGGGCCCCTACGTAGTGATCGAGAGCGTGAATGGCAAGCTCATCACCCGATTCCCAACACCAGCCTCCTGTGTAGTGATCGAGAACGGTATTTGACAGGTCACCGCGGCCACTGCAAGTCTGCAACCTGGCGAGTGCAATTGACCCTTGACAGTCCGCCCTCGACAGCCCGCCTCCTTGACAGCCCACCCTCGTCAGCTCACCTCCGCCACCCATGAATCGAGCACCTGTCAGTTGAGCACCTCCATCCCGAGCCCGGTTGATAAGTCCGAGAAGCAAGCCTCGTGCACAAAACCCACATTCGAGTGACATAACCTATGACTCGTGGTCGAGCACAATTTTTGGCAGGTCACCGCTGGGACTGCAACCATTGCCACAGGTCGCATGCAATCAATGAATACACAAAAAAAACAAAGGCACTGCAAGTCTGCAACCTGCCAGGCGCAATTGACCTCGACAGCCCTCGATAGCCCACCTCCGTCACCTGTCAGTCGAGCACCCTCTATCCCGAGCATGATTGACAACTCCAACAAGACAGCTCCGTGCATAAAACCCGCGATCGAGTGTGTTAGGTCACCGCCGCCACTGCAAGTCTGCAACCTGCCAGGTGCAATTGACCCTCGACAGCCCTCGACAGCCCACCTCCTCCAGTCGAGCACCTCCATCCCGAGCATGATTGACAATTCCAAGAAGCAAGCCTCGTACATAACACCCGCGATCGACGGTGTTAGGTCACCGCCGCCGCTGCAAGTCTGCAACCTGCCAGTGCAATGGCCTTCGACAGCCCACCTCCGTCGCTCTCGTCAGCCTATCTTCGTCACCCTCGACAGCCCACCTCGGCAACCCACCCCCGTCACTTGTCAGTCAAGCATCTCCATCCCGAGCACGATTGAGAACTCCGATCCGAGAAGACAGCCTCGCATGTACATAACACCCGCGTTTGAGTGACACAACCTGTGACTCGTGGTCGAGCACGGGTTTTTGCAGCCCACCGCCGCCGCCAATGGCCACTGCAACTTGTCAAGAGCAATTGTCCCTCGACAGCTTCTTTACATTACATGATCACGTGGGGTTGTGTCGAGATCACTTGTGGCTAGAATTGAATAATGCCGTTGAACTCGGAGATATCAAGTACTTTAGGTAGGCATTTATGGGCACAGATCATTCGAACATCAGTGTAAGTCACGAAGCTGCATCTTTATTGCAAAACCAGGCGGCGCATTTGAATTATATGTACCCGGATATCTCCCTTCAACTGAAGTTTCACAGCTCGCCACCCTATACGACGACTTCGGCCTCGACTCTATCCGCCTTCTTTGCAGCCGGCGCCTCAAACTCGTACTCAATGCCCTTCGCCTGGAGTCTCGAATTGATCCTCTTCCGTTTCCGGTTCTCAGCATCAACTTTCTTTACCCATGCCTCCTCAGGCTTCTTCTTCTCCATAAGCGCCTTCGCAATCTTTGCTGTGGGCCTCGCCTTGAAGCGCTTGTTTGCACCCTTGAACAGCTGCTCGACGTACTCGATGTTGTCGCGCGGCACGGTTTTGCACTTGAGGATGTGGCCGAATAACAGGTAGTTGTTCATGGTGTCGGCCACGATCTGTGCTACCTCGTCATCGGAAAACTCGATGAATGCGTAATGTTTTGAGTGTCCCGTCTTCTTGTTGCGGGAAAGGCGCAGACGTGTTACTGTGCCAAATTGAGAGAAGTAGGAGCGCATCTCATGCTCATAGAAACCGTGGGGGACACGACCGAGATAGATTATGCCGGGCGTTGACTGCGCGCATGAACTCCGTTAGCCAACTGCTGGTAAGGGAATGCATGAACGAAGGAAGGAGCAATTCGGAACGCGGGGTATCAGAGAAAATAAATGTGAAACCATGTAGATGTCTTAAAGACTAATCGAATTTTCTTGACTCATCATTGTATGCGTCCGGTGAAGAGGGAATCGTGGAAGACGGTGAAGAACCAAAAGCGCGGATTGGAGAGAACGTACCCTTTCCCTCCCCTTCAAACTCTCCAACTTCTTCTTGACCTTTTTCTCATCCGGCATCCCCGCCTTCGCCAACTTCTTCGCATCAATGCTCTCCCCATTGGCGGCATCCTCATCCTCATCGTCACTGCTCTCAAAGCCCTGTAGCAGCCTTGTGGTCTGATCACCCGCCTCGGACTCAGCCTCGGACTCGGTGTTGGGGCCGTCATCGTTCAACGAAATCTCATTGTCATCCTGCTCCTCCTCCTCGGCGTCTTTCTCCTCCACAACAGGTTCTGGCTCTGGTATCGGTGATGCAGCCTTGGCTTTCTTCACCTCTTTTTTCGCAGGCTTCTTTGCGCTCGCCTTCTTCACCGCCGGGGCCTTAGTTGTAGGTGCGGCAGCGGCATCATGCTTCTTTGCGGGAGCAGCAGCGACTTCCTTTGCGGGAGTAGCGACGGCCTTCTCTTTCTTTGCGGGGGCGGCCTTCTTTGCAGGGGCAGCGACGGCCTTCTCCTTCTTTGCGGGGGCAGCAGCGACGTCCTTTGCAGGAACAGCGACAGCCTTCTCCTTCTTTGCAGCGGCAGGGGCAGCGGCAACCTTCTCCTTCTTTGCGGGGGCAGCAGCGACGTCGTTTGCAGGAGCAGTGACAGCCTTCTCCTTCTCTGCAGCGGCAGCGACGGCCTTCTCCTTCTTTGCGGGAGGAGGAGCGACGACCTTCTCGACCTTCCCCTTCTTCGCAGCGGCGGCAGTATCCTTCTTCGACTTCTTCGCCTGGGGGGAGGAGGCTGGCGCAGCTATATTATCATTGTCAGCACATACTCCGTCAATCCAATTCAATTCCTCTCATCCGTGGTGCTGTGAAGGTTGTGCATACCCTTGCGTTTCCGTAATTCGGGGCCCATTTTGTATGTGTGCGTGTGGGTGTGTGTGGAGGAGGAAGTTGTGGAGGAGAGGGAGAGGTTGATGGGTTGGGGACTGTTCGGGCGTGAAGATAAGTTAGGTTTTTTTTTTTCGCGACCTGCGGGCTTTTGGCTAGTGACTAGCGCCATCTAACGCCAAGGATGGGACGGCGGGGTGTGGCTTTGCACACGGCATCACTCGGAGGCAGGGAGGGAATGCGGTTTTCTGGGGGTCGGGTCAAGCTCACTCGTGGAGACACAAGTCGAATGGCCATGCAGATCTCGTTGTCATTCACTTTGATTTGTCTATTCTTTTGTATTCATTCTTTTGGCTACCGTCGCATATCGGTGGTAGATGTCTTGGCAGGGGCCCTACTTGCACAGGAGCTCACCCCGGCACCTTCCACCTAAGCACAACCATTACACACGCTCCTCGCCATGAACCTCTACGTGGGGTAGGACCTCCCTTCCACTCCCCTGCACAGACGGGACTAACACCTTGCAGACTCCTCGTCTTCTTCGTCCCCGTCCTCTACCAAAAAGCGCAATTCCTGTACCGCGGGCAAGCATCGACGATCCCACTGCCGGCAACGACCAAACGCCTGCTCGACATCCTCTTCCTGAGCTCCATCCTCTTCCTCGCGCTCAGCACGCCCTACTTCGCGCCCGAGAACGTGTACCTCGCGACGAAGACGGACCTATCCACGCACGCGTCGGATGTATTCACCGCGCTATCCACGTACCGCAACCTGACTTCCGTGGACACGACACTGCGCACGCTCCTCAGCGCGGCGGAAGGCCGCCTGATCTACGCGTGGGTGGGGCCGACGCCATTACTGCACTGCAGCTGGTGCAGCTTTTCCGCGCCACAGTCCTTCCTGATCTACGCCGCGCCGCGGATCCTGCTGCCGCATCTCCTCCACGCGGCGTTTATCGGCGTGCTGACGAATGGCCGCTTCGGCCGCTTCGGCCCGTATTGGCGCTTCTACGCTTCTGTCCCCATGCTGGCCCTGCCTGCCTACGAGCTCTGGCGACTACAAAAGTATCAGGATAATATCGCTGTTTGGGGTTGGCAGACTAATTGGACGACTGTTTGGCATTACTGGAGTATGAGGACCGTGCGCTTGGTCGGCTTTGCGGCGATAGATGCGCTGCTGGGGCTAGTATTGTGGTTGAGTGCGACAAGAAGGTGGATGCTGGGCTGGGAGGGCGTCATAGCTGAGGAAAGGGTCGACGAGGCGCTGAAGAAAATTCAGAATGCGGCTACCCTTATGCAAGTCGGCGGGCTGCTGAAGCAGACGGTCATGAGGGATCCGGAGTTGAGAGGGAAGTCTGTGGAGTGGTGGATCAAGGAGGATTCCGGGGGTAAGGAGCTGATGCGAGATGAGGAGGTGATGGAGGTCAGGAAGGAGAGGTTGCCGAATAGGGTAAATCTAGATTCACTCCGGGAAGAGGCGGAGGGGGCGAGCCGGAACTGGGTGAGTCTCATGTCCAACTTGGCGCGGCAGAGAGAACAGGCACAGGGAAAACCTCACCAGCAGTAGAGATAGTGTATATTTGGTTTGGATGGATTGGATGGCGTCACGGCGTAATAGACTGATAGACACCAAGAGTAGAATCGGCAGGTATTGCCTATATGATAATGCTCACCACCCCTTAACTCTATGATTTTATGGCCCATGTCGCCGTCTATTTGCCATGATATCCCGCCGTGCCATGCGCTACAGTGTCCTCATTCGCTAGTGCTTCTCCAGTCTTGCTGATTCTGAGTTGCGGCTTTTAGACCTAATATGTCGTGGAGACGCTTTTACAGCCGCTGTTGCACGCTTCTATTAACCACAGCAGACCTAATGGTGATTCAGCGGAGGTCCATCGTGTGGTCCAACTCCGATCCCAACTCCAATCCCAACTCCAATGGCACTGCCGGTGTCGGCAGCGTTGGTAGCACCTCCAACTCCAACGGCATCTTCCCCTCCTGCAACCGTCTCCTCCCTTCCTGCCATCTAAGCCACGCAACCGCCTGCAGTAGACAATCCGCCAAATCATCCACCTTCTTCTCCGCGGCTGTAACCCTCTCCCCACTCAACTTCTCGGGACGCCTCGTTCCCGCCAGCAGCAGCAGCTCCGCCGTCATCTCCGGCCCGTTATCCCCCATCATCACCACGTCTTCCTTTCTCAACCACTCCTTAACAACCTCCTTCTTGAGCGTCTTGACAGCCGCCGCAGTCGTCCTCTCCTTCTGGGGCACCCACAGTCTCGCCACCCTCCCTGGGTCCACACTCTCCACGTGCCCATCCCAGTTCCCGGCCAGCCGCTGTTCCAACAGCGAGGTGTGCAGCATCGCCTCAACGGTATTGACGCGGATCGTCCACTCCTGCACTCCGGGCCCGCCCTGGGAGCGCCATCGCTGCCGCTCGATAAGGATATGCGACGGGGCGTGGTCTCGCAGCAGCTCTGTTGCCAGTGTATGCGTTGCTGCCGCAAAGGCGGGGAGATTGATTGAGGCGCCCAAGCTGTCGACTGAGAGCGGGAGGACGATGCGGGTCCAGGTAGTCAGCTTCGGCAACGGAAGCGTGTTTAGGTCCAGAACGCAGTAGGCCAGGTTGCGGATGCCCATGTCGATGCTCAGGATGCGGGTCGGTGGGGTCGGCGTGGGGTGCACGGCCGTGAGGGCGTCGATGAGCGCCGGCTTCGCGCCAGACATGTTGAGACCCACCAGGCAGGAGAGCCGCCGGAGGCTGGGGAGTCGGAGCGTGCTCAGGCCAAGAGCGGAGACGGACATTGTTGTGCGGGGAGGTTGTAGGCGAAGGAAGCTGCGGGGAAGGATTCGAGGTCGGAAAAATGTTAGCTATGTAGCTAGCGTGCGGGGATCTCCGTGAGTTGGAAACACTCGGACTCGGGTTTCTCCCATGGAAGCCCTCGGTCTGAGATGTCTCTTGCTGGCCGGCCACTCACAGCCAGTGAGTGGTGGCTTCCCCGAGCCAATCCACAGCACGTTCAAGATGCATCCCTACATCTTCATGCACCCCAGCTACCTAGCCAGGTACTATCCACTCTAGATGGGTATCTCCGCCTGCATGTCGGCACCCGTTCGCGGCACTCAACGAATCAAGCATCACATTGTATGTACCGGTATTTCGGCACCGGAGAATACCTGAGTAATGCGCCGTCGGCGTCGGCAGATTCTCCGGTTCGGACTCGGAGCTCCCATGCTTGTCCTCCGCGCGTTCCTGTTTGTAATCTCAGTTGCACAAAGCCTGTAGCGCTCGGGAAATAATGTGCGCGCAGTCATGACAAATGCCACCTAGTACACGTCGGCGGTGACGGATGATGTGTGAAGAAAATACCCCGCCATCATACATTGTAATCATCCGACGCACCCACCCACACACACACACACACGCTCACTCACGGACCACGTTTGCCCCCCACTCATACCTATCTCACCGCCCCTCCCCCTCCTCCTGCTCCTCTCCACTGCAGTCAAACTGTCGTCCCTACTATTTAAATCCCTTCCCGCTGCGCGTTTGGCTTCGTTGAACCGCCAATTCTCCACATCAAAAGCAGCGATGGCTCCGATAAAGCAACATTTCGACTACCTCGTCATCGGCGGTGGTAGTGGAGGCCTGGCGAGTGCCCGTAGGGCGGCGGGGATGTATAATAAGAAGGTGGCGATTGTGGAGAGCGGAAGGCTTGGTGGGACTTGTGTGAATGTTGGGTATGCTCTCCATTTCCCGGGTGTGATGACGAGGGTGGAGGTGAAGGTGGAGGAGGAGGTGGAGGTGGAGGTCGAGGTCGAAGTCGAGGTTGAGAGAATCAGACTGGATATTGATGTTCCCCAGATGTGTACCAAAGAAAGTCACCTGGAACGCCGCGACAATGGCCGAGACCATGGCCGAGGCGAAAGACTACGGCTTCGACGTGGAGGTCAAGAACTTCGACTGGAAGTACTTCACTGCGAAGCGTGACGCCTACGTGAAGCGCCTCAACGGCATCTATTCGCGGAACCTCAACAACGACTCTGTCACGTACCTCCCCGGGCGCGCAAAGCTCCTCAGTCCCACCGAGGTCGAAGTCGACGAGCAAACGCCCGAGGGTGAAAAGCTGAACAGCAAGACGGTCTACACCGCTGATCACGTTTTGATCGCTACCGGTGGATACCCCGTCGTGCCCACCGACATCCCCGGCGGCGAGTACGGAATCACGTCCGATGGCTTCTTCGACATCACCGAACAGCCCAAGAAGGCGGTCCTCGTGGGCGCGGGCTACATCAGCGTCGAGTTTGCGGGAATCTTCCAAGCGCTCGGAACTGAGACGCATCTGATGATCCGTGGCGACACGTTCCTCCGCTCGTTCGACCCCATGATTCAGGAGGTGATGACGAAGCACTACGAAGAGGGAATGGGCATGAACATCCATCGCCGGTCGAAGCAAACCAAGGTCGAGAAGAATGAGGCGACCGGAAAGCTTACCGTTTACTACGAGGACATCAATGGTCCCGCTGTGCTCGAAGACGTCGATTGTCTGCTTTGGGCTATCGGACGGAAGCCCGAGGTTGGAGACCTTAACCTCCCTGCTGTGGGTGTGAAGCAGGACCCCAAGCACAACACTATCGTTGTGGATGAATACCAGAACACTAACATTCCCGGCGTTTACTCCTTGGGTGATGTCTCTGGCCACGTCGAGCTGACGCCCGTTGCCATCGCCGCCGGCCGCCGCCTCGCAGACCGTCTCTTTGGCGGCCAGAAGGAGGCAAAGCTCGACTACACCAACATCCCCTCTGTGGTCTTCGCCCACCCCGAGATCGGAACCATCGGCCTCAACGAGCCCCAGGCGCGAGAACAGTACGGCGACGAGAACGTCAAGGTCTACAAGACGTCGTTCGTCGGAATGTACTACGCCCTGCTCGAGCACAAGGGCCCGACCTCGTACAAACTTGTCTGTGTCGGCCCCGAGGAGAAGGTGGTGGGTCTCCACATTATTGGCCAGGGCTCCGCAGAGATGCTGCAGGGCTTCGGCGTGGCGATCAAGATGGGTGCTACCAAGAAGTAAGTCGCTGCAATCCGAGCAAACGGGTGATGATGCTAATGGGGTCGTGTTTGATAGGGACTTTGATTCGTGCGTCGCTATCCACCCGACTTCAGCGGAGGAGCTGGTCACTTTGAAGTAGATGCGTGTGTGTATAGACGGCCTGGGGGCTTATGATGAACAAAGAACTTTGACCCAGCACTGGGGCATCATCGCCGTGTGTGACCTTCCCACAACTACTCTAATTCCCATCAATCACCACATCACCACCGTCCTGGTTACCGCCAACAATGCCATTCAGCAAAGCCCCGTGCATCTTGACCATCTACAAACCCCCATCAGTGACACCATACAGCTTGTCCAATGACAGATGAGAGTACGCACCTCATTCAACGCCTCCACCCTGCGCCTCAACTCGGCAATCTGCGCCACGAGCAGTTGTATTTCCGCCAGTATCCTCGCCCTCGAGAGTATCAGGTTGGCGGGCTGTCGGATAGGCTGGTTGGAGCGCAGAGTGGAGCCCATTTTTGTTGTGGGCGAGTGTCGTGTTGGAGTGTTTGGTCGAGCGGTGAGTGTAGTGGGGTTTTGGAGGTGATAGGTATGGGTGTGATGTTGATTGTGAGCTGTCGGCTGCCCGTCCGGAGACTCCCTAGTGTCGGTCGCCAAAGCGAACCTGTCCGTGTAGTAGGTTTGGTTCTCGAAGAGGTCGGGAGCTCTTTTTAGGTTGCGAGATAGAGAAAAAGAGAGAGATATTTCGCCTACAACCTTTCCAGGCGATGACGAAGTTGAGTGAGTGAGACTATATGAGCCCGTGGGAGGGTGAGACTTATGAATGATAGAACCCGCTAGATACAATCCCGTGCCAGGATGTCATCAACCGACCCCAGCCAGCAGCAACGGAATAACCCGACCACCCTCAACAAAGTTTCCGCGCTGGCCTCTGGTGTCACCGTGTCCCATGCGAGCCAGTCCTTACTCTACTTATAACAAACAACCCTTCGCCTCCGCCCGCACGCAATCCACAAACTCCACCACAACCACCCCGGCCGCCGCGATCATGTCGCTCCTCCTCGTCGTCGTCGTCCTCACCGTCGCTACCAACCTGTTAAGCACGATCGGGGCACCCGCGATCAACGCCGTCGTACGCATCCTCCCCCATCCCCCAACCCTCCCTATCCCCGTGGCCATCATCCCATCCCATCATCTCTAACACACCGCCGCACAGCTATGGAAATTGTACACAGCTTTGCACCGCACGTCTCCCGTCGCCGCCGCGATCCCCAAAGCCGCCGCCGTGCGGCAAGAAGTGCTAAAACTCAAGACCGAGCTTGCCGCCACGAGCAGCCAGGACGAGTTCGCGCGGTGGGCAAAGGTGCGCCGCACACACGACAAAAAGGTCGTCGAGCTCGAGAGCATCAGTAGTTGCCCCCGCCCGCCCTCCCCCCTCTTCCTCCCGTCACTAACCCCGGTCTGTCTACAGACGCCTCAATCGCAACTTACCGCGCAACGTTCGACTCGCGCGCGCGCAGCGCGCGCTGGCTGCTGACGACGGGCCTGCGCCTGTTCCTGCAGTTCTGGTACTCGAAGTCGCCGATGTTCTGGCTGCCGCAAGGTTGGGTGCCCGGCGTGGTCGAGCGTGGCCTCTCGTTCCCCCGCGCGCCAAGGGGCAGCGTCAGTATTCAGGTGTGGAGCTTTGCCGTGGGACAGGTCGTTACCGTGATCATGCTGGTATTGGTCTGGGCGTGGGCGCAGGTGGTCGCGTTGAGGAGGAAAAAGGCGGTGCCGGCGATGGGGGTGGGGATGCAGGCGGAGAAGAAGAAGGCGTGAATGTGGGGAGGCAGGGAGGGGGGAGGGGGGAGGGGGGTGTATCATATTTCGATTACCTTATGGACGGATTGCACGGACGCACGGGAAGGGACGAGACGTGATGATGGAGGTTATGAATGCGGAGTTTTTTCTGTTTCTTTAACTTTTTTGGCCGGGTGCGTTTGGGATACATGTTTGCTATGACGATGGATGGATTGGATTATACTACCTATGGTGTTCTGCCCCCCGATACCTACTGCTGCAATAGAGACGAGATACGCCGTTGGCTGGTATGATACCTGTCACTCGGCCTGGAGTAATAGTGACCCGGAGGACGACTCGTCTACTAGTAGATCTAGTCCTACAGCTACAGCTACAGCTGAAACAGCCAGCCAGCTTGCGAGAAGTGACTCGAACATACCTATGCCAGTAGATGGGAAACACAAGCAGAACGGACGGATGTCGTTGGTATAGCACGGCCACCAAACCGCCAAACCGTCAACCCGGACCCGCATCCAGATAGGTACTTCATCACTCAACTCGAACTCCAACTCGAACTTCACCGCCGAGATATGCACCAAAAACTAAGCCCAGGCGGCGGTCAACCACAAGATACGAACCGACTCGGCAAGTAAGGCAGAAGCAGAGGCAGGAGCATCAAGTAGAAGCCATCCACCCTAATTGAAGCATCAAGCAGAAGCAGAAGCAGAAGCAGAAGCATCAAGTAGCATAGAAGCCCACCCCAATTGAAGCTCCCACCTCCTCCGCCATTCAACTCGGCCCTCCCGTCTTCCCCCTCCCTCCTCGGCATAAAGCCATCGCCCACCGACCACCGACTCACCCGCCCCTCATCCGCTCTTCCCATCCATCCCATCCACCCCTACGCATCCACAAGTCCCATCCCTATCCCCGTGCCTACCCACGAGTCCCACCCCCTACGCATCCCCCCCTTCCCCTCATCCACGAGTCCCATCCAGCAATGCCCATCTGCCTCATATGCCGCCGGCGAATCCAGCACGCAGCGCTGAAGTCGTTGATGCCTCTCCCATGCGCCTGCCCCGGCGCGAGCGTGCACCGGGAGTGCCACGCCGCCACGCCGCTGAGTACACGCCCTTTCTGGCCATGTCCTATTTGTAGACGGCATGTTACCGGGGTTGGGTCTGGGCCCCGATGAACTTTGAAGGGGGGGGGGCGAGTGATGGGGTGATGATGGGTTGAGTGAGGTTAAGGGGATGGATCGTTAGGGGCTGGAGAGGATGAGTGACGGGTGTTCATGGCGAGGGAGGGGTAGCATCCGACAAAGAACCGCGAGGTGCCCAAATTGACCCACGAGGGCCAGGGCGCTAGGACATGCAGTTGATTTGTGGCTTGAAAATCTGGGGTTGGAGCATGCTTAGAACGGTTCGATGACGTTGATGACAAGTTAGTTAGGCATGGTAGACTGGTATAGGTAGATAGGGCTGGTGGAGAGTTGGAGCTTCGCCAGCGCGGCGATTAAATTATCAACTAGGTAGCAAACATCACAGGGAAACAGCATTGCGACCCATCACGGACCGGGACTTTGTATTCCCATCGTTGATTCAATTTCAACCGTTTGAATGGATGGCTGCAGTGCCCGGTACCCGAGAAAGAAATGACCCCACATCGCCGTATACCAGTTTAACCTCGATGGGAATACAGATGCAAAAAGTCGCAGAACTCCAGTTCGTAAAAGAGATTTTTATTCCCAGACCATCAACCGTTTACGATCTAGGCTTCTCCTTCTTCTCGGACCACAGACTGTATCCCAGCATGTCAGTATGTGAGCGGTAGCGGCGGCGGTGGCTGTGTAAACTTACGCGTGAAGTCCGACACCGGAAACCTTGACGACCTTGAAACGGACTCCGGGAATATCTCCCTTCGCCTTTCCCTTACGACCGAAACCGGCGAGGAGAACCTCGTCGTTCTCGTCGACAAAGTTCAGACAACCGTCATTGGGAACTAAACGAGAGGGGCATGTTAGTCGTTGCTCTGTCGTCAATCGTCGAATGCCCTCCTCCTCCTCCGCCTCAACCCCAAGCTCGTCGCCCGCTTGCATCCACTCCCGCCACCCAGCTTTCCACCGCAATTCGAGATTCGGGAGAGAAGCATACCGAAAGCAGTGACCTTCTTTCCGTTCTTGATGAGCTGAACCCTGACACACTTTCGGATAGCGGAGTTGGGCTGCTTGGCCTCAACACCGACTTTCTCAAGGACGATTCCCTTGGCGTGCGAGGATCCTCCGAAGGGGGACGACTTGAAGGCGGTTCCGAGAAGTCTCTTCTTGAAGGAAAGATCGGCCCAGCGACTACACAGCTGGTCAGTTTACTGTCTCGAGTCGATTTTGGCGGAGTGCGACGGTCGCGATGGGAGAGTCGTACTTATCACGGCGGTGATTGCGGAGCTTGCGCGCGGCGTTGAGACCTCTTGGCTTTCCTCTGCGAAATTGTCAGTATTTTGTGTTGTTTTGTTCCCCCGGAATTCGGGAACATGAGGATTGCGGGTGGTACGCACTTTCCCATCTTGGCTGATTTCGTTAGTTGATGAGGGTTCGGAGAGTATCGTCGTCGGGCGGGTTGTGGATGGCTGCTCTTGATGCGACGTTTTGGCGTGGGGCGAACTTGTCGGAGCTGTGCTACGAGGGCTTGGTTTTAGTGTGCCCTAGTGAAAAAGCAGTCACAAAAGTGGGTGCCACTCTTAATTTTCAACGCAGACGAAATTGAGCCGCATGATGTTTATCTTATCTGATCTGAAGTCCAGAGGATGTCACTCGCTCACGTGAAATTTCTCATTGCAAATTGGCCTGCACAACAGCAACCTGACAGGTCGTACCCATATGCGACAATAGATTGATGTCTCTCTCTCATACACACACACGACAACCAACCGCATACAGGAGAAGATAGCTGACAGCTGCTATGAACTCTGCGTCCAATGAATTTCAAAGGTGGTATCTTCATCCTCTGACTTCCATGACCGTCGCGCCGCAAACGCAAGTGATACTCCGGGCAGTGCTCCGCGCTTCGAATTCGCATGGATATCGATAGCTGCTGATCCTCACTCGCAGATTGCTACATATCCCCATCAATGTCGTGCGCGCCCCACTCTACACGGGTCCGGTATCGAAGAGGGATTATCTGGGGAACCTTGCTGTGGTGATGATTACATATGTCTCGCTGTAAAACATCTGCCGGCATCGTCCAATCATTTTTTCTCCCAGACCCTGCGCCCTCTCGTGTTTGAGCCCGTTGACGCGCACGACGCCAAAGAAGATGCAGAGCTTCTCACATGCTTTGCGGTTGCGATAGGTTATGTAGTCCCATCCCTATGTGACAATCGAATCAGCCTTCTCTGTTCGGGCCTATTTTGATCCAGAAGGTTGTCCGCCTAAGCACACATCCGCCACAACCCGAGCGGCCGCTACGGACGCATCGGCCCAAGACTCCGCCGGCCACGAAGCTACTCTAGCCGAGCCTAGAGTCTTACCTAATGCACTCCACTCGCACGGTTCGGCACCATCCGAGAGAGCAAGAGCTCGAACTTCTTCAAGATGTACCGGGTATCATATGTACCCATCCTATCCTACTCGAGACTCGAGTACCGTAGTCGTCGAAGATCCACTTGGTCCCGTATAGCACCTATTCCACAGTATCGCTGAAAGTGGACAGGTGTGGATGGGTTGCACCCTTCCTATGCGGGCACTCAGTCTGGATGAAAGAGAACTTCCGTTATCGATAACCTCCTACAGCCTGATGTTTCAATCAAACGGCGAGGGCCCATGTGCCGCAACAGATCAAAATTTTTCACACGCAGGGCCGACATCCCCGAAGCCCGGCATGGACTCTCGTTCCAAAGTCATAAGCAGAGTGAGCAGCGCAGGATGTGGTTCAGCTCGCTTGAAATTGAACTGAAGAATAGGTAATAGGAGGTATTTCGATATGATATGTACCAGCCGGAGTCCCTTCGCCGTCCGTCAACTACCGTGCGGTGATTGGGGTGACACCGCGTACGTCGGATACCGATACCACCTATATGTACGGGTCGAGTAGGTACTTTGGTACTCCATCCACGCTCTCCGCGGAGGTCTCGGGCCTCACGGGCTCAATTGCAGCGAAACGGCCAGCCATCGCCGCCGTTCACCGCTTCACGAGGACCTGGCCCCGTCAGAAGCCGGCCTTCTCGTCGGCCACTAGATTCCTGCTCTGCATCACTCACCCCTGCTGCCATGATGATTGCTCTCGGCGCCCTAAAGTACGTTCCGTTAGGCGTGCCAATTACCTTTACGCATACCTGGGTGAACTCCATACAGGTGGTACATGCGATGAGCGCGCATACGACCAAATACCAAGTTATCTCGCCTTCTACATCTCCCGCTCATGCCGCTATACATAGAGCACCTCTTTGCCATCCCACGCGACCGTCTGCGCTCGCTCTCCATTCATTCGCGCTGCCACTCGTCCTCTCCAATTCTTATCATCTCCCCAAACCCTTTCATCTCTTATCGAGGCAGGTGCGCTCTTTAAGTAGCTCTATCTGCCCGTGTCTCGGCGGCATTCCGTTCATCTCGACACCCTTCTTCGGCTTTCGCTACTCTAATTTCGCGCTCGACGCCTCTCGCTCCTCGCCTCTCGCCCTCGCCTCCCAACACTGTGCTGTTTGCGTCACTCTAATAGCCTCACGGTTCTGCACGACCGCAACCCTCTCATCGTCTACCCCCTCAACATCTCCAACAACATTACCACCAGCGACCCGCTCGTAGTCCGAAAATCCGCCGCACCTCCACCACCGCCAGTCGATCACCGCGAACCCCCCCGATGAAGTACGGCGAAGCTCTACCATTGCGTTCGGTTCAAGAATGGCTTCCTTGTGAGTCCCGCGTACCGCTCACTGCCTCAGCCCCCGACTGCTTCAGCCCCCGACGAGCCACCCCCACTGAGTTTCCTTTCTGACCGGGGCCGGCCCACACAGATAACCTTGACTACAACGAAATCAAGCAGCTGATCAAACACTATACGACAAAGAAAAGTCCAGTCGCCAACGGCGATCCCACTCCGTGCGAGGACGAGCTCTTTGAAGTTTTCCTGGATCAATTGGGAAGGGTACATATGCATCCCCGGGGGCGTGGTAGTCATGGGCGTGGTGGCACAAAAGAGATGGGCGCGAGCCGTCTTCTGTTTGGCTGGAATTAGATTTGACATGCGAAAATCTTAGATCGATCTTTTCGTGAAAAGCAAAGCCGGCGAAATCGATCGACGCATAGGTGAGCAGCTACCGTTGTCCCTTGAGTCCTGACCAATCGTCGGAGCACGTGTTGACAGCCCGCAGCAAGTTGCGAAAGGCAAATATTAGAGTTGCAGCGGCGCGCGCCCTCCGCAAAAAGCTCGACGAAAATTGCTGCACGGTATTTGAAGATCGAGCAGGAGATCGAGCGGTATGTTGCTGGTGGTGGTGGTTGCCCCCATCCCATGCAGCCCTGTGCTGATGAAGGATCGCGGGAAAACAGAGCTGGTCACGATGTTCAATCGCTCGCCCGTTTTGTCAACGTACAGCGCACTGGCTTCCACAAGCTCCTGAAAAAGTACCGGAAATGGACCGGCTCCAGCCGCCTTCCCGACCGTTTTCTCATCCTGCTGGAATCGCCGACCGCCTTCCACCGATACGATTTCGACCGGAGCGTCCTGGTAGTTTCGGAACTTTTGGCTACGGTTAGGGACAGAATCAGCAACCTCTCCGACGATAACCACGAGGCCGTGTCGGCGCCGCCCCAGCAGGGAAAACCTTCGACCAACGATGGCTTTTCGTCTGAAGAGACCGTCCTACAGCTTTATGCGCCTGCACCTAACCCAAAGTCCCGATTGGAGTGGGATGCTGCTTTTGGGGCCTCGCGTATCGCTAATGGCGGCGGTAGGGCGGTCTTTTGGGTTCACAATGACCAGTAACCTCACCACCCCTACCCGTTCCTGACGCAGTGAGACGGAAAGCTAACTTTCGGCAGTGTGATCGAGTTGCAGGTATTCCTACTGAAGCATCTCACGCTCCAGGCGTGGACACCGGCATGTAGCATTCCCGCTACCCCGCTGGCTTCTAGGAGAAACTCGGACGCGGGCCTCTCGGGGTATGGAGATCAAGTCGGTCACGTGGTTCTTGACGATCTCGGTAGCTTTTCGGATATTCAAAACACCGTTACCATCGACCAGGTTTCCAGGGCCGTCATGAGAACTGCCGGCCAAGTGCGATGGTGCTCGCGTGACTTGGATGCGTCCGTGGTTGTGTCTGATTACTCTGGTGCCATCCTGAACACCGAGGACTTGCCAAGTAGCGAAGTGTTGGCAGTGACGACCAGAAGAAAAAACGTCGAAGCCCTGCTCAATCCCAAGGCCGAGACGACCAGTCTCAAAGATGGCCAGTGTATGCAGATAAAGCAAAGTATCGACAGGATGCGCGGGTGGTTCAATAAGCACCCCGACGTGACGCCGCTCGCGAAGATTATGTCTCGCAAAACGCGATTCAGCGGCTCGATGGCCGATGGAGAGGCGTGGGCTTCCCTTGACCGGGATATCGTGATGAGTGCGAACGCTGGCGAGCCCGGTTGGGTGGCATCGGACGAAGCGGGCGCAGGCAAGCTCGTGGAATTCCCGCACGCGGTCGTTGAGATCTTGTGGGATAGCAAACAAACGCCCGCGTTTGTCGCCGAGCTCATGCAAAGCCATATTGTATGTAAAAATTTGCTCGAACCAGATCCGGAATGCGAGTTTGCTCATGATGATTCGTGTCTGTCCAGGTTGAGAGTGTCCCAGGGTTCTCTCTAGATGTCCATGCGATCGCGGCTCTCTACGAGCCGAAGCATATGTTGCCGCCATTCTGGGTGAGTTATCATGGTTCCGTCTTACATGTATCTACTGGGGCCGCCAACTAACGACCCCGAAGCTACCAGCGCTAAGCAAGGACATTCGCAAGACGCCGACCACCACCAGGCCGATGCATAGTCGCAGGAATTCCTCGCGCGTGGTCTTTTCCAACTCTTCATCCAAAAACTCGTCCGTTGTCACGGGCGACTCGGGACTGCAATACCAAATGTCGACACCGGCAACGTCGGATGCCGGCGCACTGTCACGGGAATCCCGGAAGAAGAAGAAGAGAAGGACTAGCAGGCCCTACGACAAGCCCGCGGCCGTCAATCGGTACTGGAGCGAGTTTGACGACGAGGAGCGCGAGACGCCCTACACCATTCTTGTGCGCCCTTCATCTTCCAGCTCGATGGAGGACGACGACACCGACACGCTTTCCGCGTACATTGCGCATCCGGTTCTGAAAGCCGTCTCGCGGTTCAAGCACTTTGGGCGGAAGAAGAGCCACGTGCCGCGCGAACACTCACCACTCCTCCGGGAGCCGGTAGGCCCAGACAGCGAAACCGACAGCGAGACGGAGATGGGCGGCGGCGGCGGCGGGCTCAATGACTTCCACGGGTACTCGACGTTCAAGACGCACCACCCCAGCACGGGAAGCCGGGCCGCCTACAAGGCCGGGCACCTGGGCCTCCTGCTCCTGTCCACCTTGATGCTGCTCGTAACTGGCGCCCTCGCTATCGGCGAGTCCCTCTCCGGCCACAAACGCCGCAGAAAGAATATTGGAAAACACATTGTCGTCGACTTGAGCGTGTTCGTGGGCGTCCTGGTGTGCATAGCTTCGGGCATGATCGGACTCACTATCTTCCTTGCCGGTGGATCAAGGGCCAGCTGGCAGCATAGAGTCGCCGTGTGGACGACGTTTGCTATGGTCTGTACAGGCTGCGGCATCATCCTCACCGTGGCGAGTAGAGATATTGTTGGAAGTGGTTGAGGATGGGGAATGGGAACGGGAATGGAGGTTTGATTTTTGGTTCTTTGATTTTTGGATTTTTGGATTTTTGGTTTCACTCATCAGTTTGTTGTTTGTTTGTGCATGCTTGCGTCTCTGCGTGCGTCCCTGCGTGTTCGATTGATTGATTGATAGGTACTGGAGTTTGGGGGTGTGCTTGCCAGCGATATCTTGTGATTGGATTGGATTGGATTGGGATTATGCGAGTTTGATGGATGGATGGTGGGTGATGGGTGGGTGATGATGGGCGAGAATGGGCGAGAATGCAGCCTTTGTGAGTATGCGGTAGTCCGGGTCTGGGGTCGGTAGAAAGGAAAGGAGTACTTGGGTACTTACCTAGTGTGATGATGAGGAGAAGGAGGAGGAGGAGGAGGATGGGAACTTGGGAAGGACCTTTTTGATGAACGGGAGGGAAGGCTGGGAATGAGAAGAAGGACAAGGACGTTGTATATATAGCCAGGCCAGGTTCGTAGCTATAAGTCTGTAGGTTTGCCGATCATGAGATGTCGGGATTTTCACCATATGTGGAGTACATATCATACGAGGTTGTGAGGATGTGAGTGAAATGCCTACCTACACACCTGTCGATCGTCAGTTATGCCCATCGTGCGTGGGTGAGTGATTGTGATTGGCCCCCTATGTATCACCACAGAATGAATGCCGAGACACCTCCGGTTATCTAGAGTATGTAGAGTATCGGGGAGCGAAGGGCTCTTGTGGCTGGTCCAATCATGCGTGCAACCACAAAGTAATCTAGAGTACTCCACATACTCTACCTACTCTACCGGCGAGCCGGAGCGCAAGTTCGCAACGGGGAGTACGTGCGTCGGAGAGTACGGGCGTCGGGGAGTACGCGGAGTATGCGGAGTACATACGGGGAGCACCTATCGGAGTGGCGAGGTGAGGTGAGATGCTATTCTGTACGGTGTCTCACCCAGGTGCCTCGCCGTCCGGCGTCGACGACCAGTCTCCTTCAGCAGCGCTGCTTACGATCCCCCCCCATTCGCACCTTGAAGACCTACATACGCGTATCACAAGCTGTGTTACCTCTCCAAAGTATACCTAGCAGATAAGGTATGTATGGTGCCTACGGTCTATGTATTGTACATAGAGTGAAGATTGGTCGCCACTCGTGAGTCGTGAGAGTTTGGTGCACTGGAGCTTGATTTCCATGGATACAAAACCCTGTGTTTCCTCTTGTCAAAGATCTTCACATCAACATCGGACCAGGAATCTAAGGTTGGGGGGAGGTACATACTATACATAACCTCAGCCTTTTTCACTCCCCATCATTCATATCTGCTGCTGCTGGCTGCCAGCTGGCCTGAAAATAGAACCGCAAAAAGATGGCCCTTCAAAAGCGCAGGCCCCGCAACAAAGATGTATGTGTGCTTTTGTTTCGTCCGGACCGCGTATCGTATGCAGCGCAGCAGTGCAGGTGGGTAGGAAGTACGGTATGTATGTTTTCTTCTTCCAGTTCAGTTCTACTCCATGTATGTAGCACGGGTGAAACACCCGCACATGCGGATGATGTAATTTCACCAAAGATGATAGGTGTTCAGAGATCGGCGCGGAAGCGACGTTTTGGTATCTTTCGCGACTCCTTCGCGACTCCCCCGCGAAGGATGGAGTCGCGCGCGAGTCAGCGGGCGGTGACGGAGATGGGCACGTAGTTATACTAGTATGCAAAATATGTACCCGAGAATCTCGAGAATCCCTCTTGATGGCCACTGGCCAGACTGATACCTACTCTACTCTATGTTGGCTCGGTTGAAGTTTAAGACGACGCGGCAAAAACCTAGATATGTACCCTGCGTGAGTCTGGATGAAGAATGTAAGAAAGTGAGACTTACCTAGGACCTAGGTAGAGTAAAGTTATCTAGGTAATCGCCTACGGCAGGCAGGCAGGCTTCATTAGAGCATACGTTGCCCACAGAAAGAACGCAGCGAGAGCACGGTCCCGTACCACCCACCCAACTCGCTGCTCCTCCTCCTCCGCCTGCCTCCCTGCCTCCTCCCTCGCTCCCTCC
This sequence comes from Tricharina praecox, assembly GCF_024521635.1. Taxonomy (NCBI): domain Eukaryota; kingdom Fungi; phylum Ascomycota; class Pezizomycetes; order Pezizales; family Pyronemataceae; genus Tricharina; species Tricharina praecox. The sequence goes on along the minus strand of NW_026250429.1, from coordinate 418,586 downwards.
GTTGCCGTGACGTCGCTTCCGCCGTGCTCCTTCTATTCGCCAGCCACTCACCTTCCCAACTCTTGCTGCCTGCCTCTCTTCTTCAAAATCAAAGCAGGATTGTTTCTGCTTCTACTCAACCACCCCAACCACATACTCTTCATACATCCCATCCGATTTTGAAAAAGATTCCAACACACTAGATACAGCCACTCCCCCCCTCCACCCCCCTAAAACCCACCACCACCACCACCAAAACACCAAAGATAACGACAATTGCAACTCGTCCGTAGCATCCCGACGGCGTCGAAGAAGGAGAAGAAAAAAAAGAGCCAAGAACACGAGATGTCGTCGATTTCCTCCGACACCGCAACGAAGCGTAAACGCAGCTCGCGCACCTCTGGCGAAAGCAGCAGCAGCACCACGGACGCCGTTATGAGCAACGCGCACCCCACGTCGGGCGAAGAAGCCGACGCCGAGCTCTCCTACGACTCCTCGGCCGCCACCATTCCCGAGGCCACCGTCATGACCACCGGTGCCATGCACCCCGCAAAGCGTGCCAAGCGGCAATCGCGGCAACAGCATCAGCAGCCTGATGAGGAGGCGGATGGGGAGGCGGAGGAGGAGGCAGAGAGTTCCGACATTGAGCGAGACAGCCGGGAAAGGACCAAGTCGGAGTCCGAGGCGAGCCTGAGGAGCCAGCCGGTCGAGACCGGCGCGATCCTGCCGCCGGAGGAGCTGGCTGCCCTGTGTCCGGTCGGCTTCTCGATGAACCCCCCGCCTACTGACCGCCCGGTCAGGGTCTATGCCGACGGCGTGTTTGATCTGTTCCATCTTGGGTGAGTTTTGCGGTTTTTCGTCACGGTCCCGCCCCCCCCTCCCCACGGGACGTGATAAGCGAGGGGAAGGGCCAATCGTGCTAACCGCGGCCCACAGACATATGCGGCAGCTCGAACAGGCCAAAAAAGCTTTCCCGAGCACGTACCTGCTCGTCGGTATACCCAACGATACCGAGACACACAAGCGGAAGGGTCTTACGGTGCTCACCGATAAAGAGCGCGCCGAGTCCTTACGGCACTGCAAGTGGGTGGACGAGGTCATTGAGGATGCTCCTTGGATCGTCACGCCCGAGTTCCTGGACGACCACTCGATCGATTATGTCGCCCACGACGATGAGCCCTACGTCTCTGCCGAGTGCGATGACATCTACAAGCCCTGCAAGGAGGCCGGGAAATTCATGGTCACGCAAAGAACGGAGGGAATTTCCACCACTTACATCATCACAAAGTACGTACCGCCATCACCGCCGCCGGACGGGTGACGGAAGCTGATTACCTTACCGCAGGATTGTCCGTGATTACGAGAAATACATCACCCGCCAGCTCAAGCGCGGTGCGAGCAGGCAGGAGCTGAATCTCAGCTGGCTCAAAAAGAACGAGATGGATATCAAGCGTCATGTTTCCGAGCTCCGAGAGACGATCAAGAACAATTGGTCGACAACGGGCCGGGAACTTCGCGACGAATTCAAGAACTACTGGGCACCTTCACCGCGGCCTTCAAGTCCTTATCAGTTTGGCACCACGGCTTCCCGGGAGACGCTCGCCTCTCCAGATAACGGAAGGCTGGCCCCGCAGTGGAGCCATCTCGAACCGCTATCGCGACCGCAGAGCCCGCACACCGAGTTTGCCAACGGTTACTCGCTGGGTCTGATTGGTGGGGTTCGATCTTGGGTAAGCTAGCAATTACACCCTAACGCTATATATCCCCGCTTCCTCGCGCATCCACCCGAGGTTCTCCTCTATGTATCTATGTACATCTGCACCAAAGCAGTGGGCTAACTCGGCATGTGCTTTTTTCTCCAGATGCGGAATCGTGCTAGTAGATCTGGCTCGTTGGCGGCGTCGGACGACAACTCATCGGACGAGGACGAATTACAGGACTTGCCTTCGCCCAACTCAAAGAGCCCGCCTGCTGTCGTCGCGACCACCAGCCCCACTACTGCCACTGCCACTGCCACTGCTGAACCGGTGAAGCCGACATTGAAGAAAAGCGACACAAACATCTCGATTGATTGATTGAGGGGTGGTACAAGCAACCTGGCACGGACTCATTGATGGGTCGCTTCGATCCGACGGACGCCTGCATACAATAAATAGTGGCGGTCTGGTGTGGTGTGGTGCCTGGATCTGTATCACGCTTTTGCTTTTGCTTTTCTTTCACTTTCACTTTCACTTTTCTGAGACGGCTGGCTGGGCTACGTGTACCTATCCTTTTGTTGGCGTCTTGAATTTTTCCTTACGTTTTTATGTTTCGATTTTCCTTTTTGTGATGCATGCCTTTTTTCTTTGCTTTCTTTCTGATGCTATTGATGCTATTGGTAATGGACAAAATGGTTATCGCTTATCGGTTAAAAATGGATGGAAAATGATGGTGATGGGTGAAAATGGTTGTGTGGACTGGATTGCGCTGGATTGCATTAGATGTAGTGGTGATGGTGGTGGTGGATGTGGCGTAGGGTATATGATATATAGGACAATTAGAATCCTTTTCTCTTTTCTCTTTTATTGTCTCGACGGACGGACTGACGGGCGAATAACGAATGACGAATGACCGCAGGCTGTGGGCTATGGGCTGTGGGCGTGGATATGTAATTGCATATAGTACAGTAACATGAATGGGTGAAAACGATAGGTACCTACTGGGCGGCGGGAGTGGTGCCGCCGCCGTGTTGAAAGTCTGTGATGAGTCGGTATCGGCGGGTGGGGTGTAGGAGGCATGACAATATATTGCTGTATCTTCTGGGAGCCTGGTAGCGATTTCACTTCACTTCACTTCACTTTCTGCCAGTGCCACTGTAATTACTCTACGGAGCTGGAGGTACTCTAACTTACTTACCTACCAGCCCGATCTGATGCTCGCAGTCTAGGTACTTTCGTAGACTCCGAGTCTTCGAGTCTCCGAGGCAGCGATGGTTTTCCAACTTCCAGGCATCACCGTACCTAGGTAAGTACCTGGGTAGGTACCTAGGTCGTGTAGGTCGTGTCACTCGATCGCGGGTGTGGGTGCTATGTGTGCATGAGGCTTGCTTCTCAGCTTGGGATGGAGGTGCTTGGGATGGAGGTGCGCGGGATGGAGGTGCTGGGGATGGAGGTGCTCGACTCGACTGAAAGGTGGAGAAGGTGGCGGGGAGTGGGCTATCGAGGGTGACGGAGGTGAGCTGTCGAGGGCTTACCCGAGAACAAGATTCTTTCAGTAGTAAACTGCGATCGTCGTCGAGTGATAGTACACGCAACCAATCCCATTCCATAATCCCAGTATCGCTACCATCATCTACAAAAGCCCAGGAACAACCGCCTTCCTCACGGGCGCCTTATCTCCAAACTTTTTCAAATACCACCGTCTCCCCTGCAGTGCCCGGGGCCCCATAGTCGCAATCTCGTTCACTAGGAAGATCGCCGCAGGCACGAAGTTGGCCGGCCCGCCGCCCGCAATCATGAAGCCTGTCCATTCGATCCACTCTGAGAAGTACTGGTGTTGTTGTTGTCAGTATCGGGGATGGAGGGATGGGGGTGGGGTGAGGTGGGGTGGGGGGAATACGTGTGGGTGCCAACAGTACGCAAACAGGCCTCCGTGGGGGATCTTATAGACCCGCCCCTCCTCGCTGACCACCGTCTCTCCGTCGTCCACCTTCTTCTCGCTCCCCGCCGTCTCCCGACGAATATCCCTTAGCACCTCCTCGTGGTAAACATTTCCCCACAAGCCGGCCAGGAACATAGCACTTCCCAGGGCGATCATCCAGCTCGGCGTCTCCTCGGCGCTTCCATACCCCCCAAGCCACGCGCCGATTGCGGTGCCATTGAGCAGATTGAACGCGCCCATTGCGACGGCGATGACGATGTGCATATCTGCCATTGCGGGGTTGCGCAGCGGCGACAGCAGCGCCCGGTGGAAGTAGTGCATCAGGTACAGCGTTGTCAGCCACACGTGCGATCGTGGCAGCGCGAGCGGACGCGTCGGGTTGCTGTAGATGCTGTACAGCAGTGTCGAGGGTGAGAGAAGCTCCATTAATACCCACGCAGGTTTGCCCCGAACGTTGAGGAGGGAAACGGAGCTGGTTTTGCCCATCGGGTACCAGTCCAGCAGCAGCTGGAGGGGCAGGACCTGGGAGGAACGTCAGGGATGCGACGCATACGCGTCGGGTGCATCGGGGGCTCACCAAGGGGAAGTATTTCCAGCACGAAAGGAGAATGTGCCAGTTCTTGAGGGTGAGCGGCGCGATGCCATTGTCGCTGAGAAAAGCGCGGGCTGTGTGGAGGGCCGAAAGGGCGGTTTCGAGGTGCAGCTGCAGGTTGTCCATATTGCCGGCGATATTTTTCGCGTAGATACCTATGACGGCGGTTGATGTGGGAGAGATGGAGGTGAGGAATTTGGCTCCTGCTAAGCGAGGGCGCTCGCTTCTTGCCTTACCGACAACTGAAAGAGTACCGTAACCTAATTTGCATTACCCAGTGCCACCCCGCATTCCTCGCATTCCCAGCATGGCCCTCGAACGCGAAGAAATGCTGTCCGCCTTCCGCAGCGCGCTCAAAACCTTCGCCGTGTCACCGCAAACCTTCCTCCATCTCCCGCCCTTGCCGCCATCAGCATCATCAGCATGCACACACGTGCACGTCCTCGACTCCTCGTTCAACCCGCCGACGCTGGCGCACCTCTCGCTCGCTTTGTCCTCACTCTCGTCACTCTCCGCCCACCCCCACCCCACACCCACAAACCCTAGCAACACACGGCTCCTGCTCCTCCTCGCGACGCAAAACGTGGACAAGCCCACGTCGCCCGCGCCCTTCGAGGACCGGCTAGCGATGATGGCGCTCCTGTCGCGGTCCCCGGCCATCTCCGTGCCCGTGGACATAGCGCTCACGAAGCACGCGCGGTTCCTGGACAAGGCGCGCGACTTGGCGGATGCGTATCCCGGCGCCGAGCAGGTGTACCTCATCGGCTACGATACGCTCATTCGCCTGCTAGATGGGAAATACTATCCCACGGGCATGGGGGAGCTGGCGAAGTTTTTTAAAAGGAACCAGGTGGTCTGTACCATGAGGGAGGGTGCCTGGGGGGAGCAAGGGCAGAGGGAGTTCTTGGAGAGTGTGAAGAGGGGCGAGAGGGAGAAGGAGGGGTGTAGGAGGGAGTGGGCGCAGAGGATTACGCTGGTTGAGGGGAGGGAGGAGGGGAGGGGCGTTTCTTCGACTAAAGTTAGGGAGGCGGTGAAGAGCGGGGATGTTAACGCGCTGGAGAGGCTGCTGACTAAAGAGGTCGCCGAGTATGTGCGGGAGAGGGGGCTCTATACTGATGTGTAGAGGGCCCGCGGGATTTGTAGATGTGGCTTGCGGGTGTGTGGGGATTTATACGGCGTTATGCGATACCGGGAGTGTGCTATTTGCAGATATTGCGGACTGAAATCATGGAGCTATGGAAGTACGTTTGCCATTGACATCCTCACGGGTTGCTGTAGGATTGTAGCATCCATCGGCGCTTTGGAGCCGTTCGGTGCGGACCGTATCTGTGAACCGACGTAAGCTCAGAAATACGGTCCACTAGTGCGTAAAAGACTTGGCGCCCAAATATCCCAAATATCTGTTCGGCAACACCACTTTCTCCGTATTTTACACTCGCCAGCCTCTCTACGCCACACTGTACCATACTACTTCCAGCCAAGATGAAAGTTGAAACAATTATCTAGTATGAGGGCGCGCAACATGGAAACATGGATAGACAGACACAGCGACGCGGCGACAGAGCAACACAGCGACACGACGACGCGACGACATGACAGAACTACACCACCGCCTCTACTCAACTACTTTCTCGGGTCCTTCTCCTCTTCCCAAGTCTGTCCTCTCTACTGCATCGCGTCCTGGTGGGTGAAAATGTTGAAGCAGAGACAGAGATACCGTACAGGTGACGGACATTAAGGGATAGCAATAGGAGGAGATAGGGGGTTGGAAATGGGAGATAGACAATGGGGGAAGATGGCAGGCAGTGGGCAGCTTTTGATTAGAGTAGCTATTCTACAGCCCACAGCAATGCCCGGTCCACAGTGTGTTCGCCTACTCAATTACAGTGTAAAGCTCTACCATCGCGTCGAGAACGTTATTAAAGGTACGGCTGATCGTGTTGCCGCTTCGTTGAAATGACTCTTATGCCATACGGTTGGACGCGTTCTCGCCTACGGTTTTGAGAAATATCGCAAGCTGCTCTTTTACTGACATATACCGCGTCGGTTGCCGGCGGACATGGTGGATGTTGTACGGATTCAGGGGATTTGGTGACGAATGCCAGCGTCGTCTATTTTTTGGTGGAGGCTCAGAGAAATACGCAAGAAATACGACGTGGCTGAGTTTTAACGATCGTATTTTCTAAAAGACGTTGCGCCGAACGCTCAGCGTATCTTTGAACCGACGTAAGCTCAAATTTGTGTGGTAGCTACCAGATACGGTGCGGTACCGAACAGGCTCTTAGACATCTTTCATGCCGTACGCTACGTTCTGCGGACTTCTCGCTGCCCAGAGCTTCATGGCCCCTGCCCCAGGGTGGCGTGGGGAAGCGGTACATCCCGTCGTTAGCGCAGCACACGGTGTCACCACGCGTAGTTTTCCTACAGCTTCACTCCCGGTCACCACACCTCTGCGGAATGGCCTCCCTCGACCGCGCCACCGAAGCCGAAGGCTATGTTCCCACCGCCGCTCCGGGTTTCTACCGACCGTCCACCACGCTCCCCATAACCGCCCACAAGCGCGCGCTCATCTACGCGATCACCACGTACCCGGTCACGATCCTGATTGGCGAGACGGGCTCGGGCAAGACCACACAGCTGCCGCAGTTCCTACACAGTTTGGGCGGGTTCACGAAGGACGGGAAGATAGTGGCGTGTACGCAGCCGCGGCGGGTGGCTGCCACTTCTGTCGCCGTCCGGGTGGCCGAGGAGATGGGCGTCAAGGTTGGAGATGAGGTGAGGTGTGAGTTCTCCGCTTGTTTGGAGTGGGGCTGATTGGCTGACGCGGATGTGCATGTGCGGATGTAGGTGGGCTATTCGATTCGCTTTGAAGACATGACGGGCCCTACCACGAAGATCAAGTACATGACCGACGGCATGCTCCTGCGCGAGGCCCTGGTCGATCCGCTGCTGAGTCGGTACTCGGTTGTTATGGTGGACGAGGCGCATGAGCGCTCGCTGGCGACAGATGTGCTGCTGGGCGTGCTGAAGAAGGTCCGGAGGAGGAGGAAGGATCTTAGATTGGTCATTTCGTCGGCGACGCTACAGGCGGAGGAGTTTTTGAGGTTTTTTACGGATGGAGAGGGGGAGAGTGAGGTTGCGACGATTGTGGGGATTGAGGGAAGGTGCTATCCGGTCGATTGTTTGTACCTGGAGGAACCGACGGAGGATTATGTGGAGAAGTCGGTACAGACGGTTTTTGATATACATCTCAAGGTATAGATGATCGATGATGGGGTACGTGTGGTGGGATTGTAGGGCTAATGCGGTCTTAGGAAGGCGAGGGAGATATTTTGGTATTCCTTACGGGCCGAGAAGAAATCGAACGGACAGTCCGTACCATCGCCGAGCGCTCCTCGGAACTACATCCACGCGCGCCACAGCTCCTCCCACTCCCACTATTCGCCGGTCTCTCCAACGATGCACAGCTGGCGGTCTTTGACGCCGCCCCCGAGAACTACCGCAAAGTGATCGTTAGCACAAACATCGCCGAAGCATCCGTGACTATCGATGGTATTGCCTTCGTAGTAGATAGCGGCTTCGTCAAGCTACGCGCCTACAATCCCCACACCGGCATCGAGACACTCACCGCCGTACCCATCTCGAAAGCCTCCGCAACACAACGCGCGGGCCGTGCAGGCCGTACCCGTCCCGGAAAGTGCTTCCGCCTCTACACAGAAAAAGTGCACAACATCGTCCTCCCGGATGCTAGCATCCCTGAGGTACAACGTAGCAACCTCGCGCCGACTATTCTCCAGCTCAAAGCTCTGGGCATCGATAATGTCGCTAGCTTTGGCTTCGTCACCCCACCCCCCGCCGAACTAATGGTCCGCGCTTTGGAGCTCCTATACTCCCTCGGCGCCTTGGACGACTATGCACGTCTCACCAAGCCCCTCGGTGTCCGCATGGCCGAGCTCCCCGTGGACCCCATGCTCTCGCGTATCCTCCTGGCCTCCGTCGAAATGGGCTGTTTCGCGCAGATCCTGAGCATCGCCGCCATGACGACGGTGCAAAACGTCTTCATCGCGCACAACTCCGACAGTAATAGTAAAAACGTGTCGGAAAGCAAAAAGCGTCTCTTCGCCGTCGAGGAGGGCGACCACCTCACTCTGTTAAACGTCTACACCGCATTCACCACTCGCGGGCAGAAAGCCGCCAAGTGGTGCCACGAGCACTACCTCAACTTCAAAGCCCTCACCCGTGCAGTGTCGGTGCGCGGACAACTATACCGTTATCTCCTCCGGTTCTATCCAGACCTCGCGTCGCGAAACTGCGATGCCGCGACAGAAGTCGAGATTCGGAAGTGTCTGGTAACGGGGTACTTTGCGCATGCAGCAAGGATGCGGCCCGATGGGACGTTCAGGATCGCGGGGCAGGAAGATGGTGAGGTGCTTTGGGCTCATCCTACTAGTGTCATGTTCAATCGTAAGGTGGACTGGGTCGTGTTTCATGAGGTCGTCGAGACTGGGAAGAAAACGTTCATTAGAGATATCACCAGTGTCGAGAAGAAGTGGCTGCTGGAGGGCGCGCCGGAGTATTACCGTGTTAGGGAGGGGAGGGGCGTATAGTAGTGGTAGTGGACCTGGAGGTTGGGGCGCACATGAAGATTACTTGAGGACATTGTGTCTCACTCGCATGAATAGATGAGAGTAGATTTATGGTTCAGATTCTATATCGTATTCCGTGGTCGCCATAGTCTGTAAAAAGCCGTATACGACAACAAACCGAACTTCTCTCTCTCTATATCGCATTCCGCTCCCGCGCCGTTCTAGTAAAATACAAAGTCCAACTAGTCCACCAATGCCCAGAACTTGACCTCCCCGTCGTCGCCCGCACTGATGACGATCTCATCGTCCTCGCCTCTCTTGTCCTTGTCGTATCTTTTGCTCCAAGTGACGCTGTTGATCTCATACACGCCGTGAGCCCCTACAAACTCAGCAATGACCTTCCATGCTTTCCCACCCTCTGTACCCTCATCCTTTCCATCCTCCTCCGTTGTGGTAGCAGCGGCTTCCTTGTCCTCTTCATACACCACGATCTTCCCATCCCCACCGCAGCTCACGATCCTCCCCGTTCTTGGGCTCCACGATATCGAGTAAATACTCCTCTCGTGAGCGTTAGGGAGCACCGCCGTGCATTTCCAGTCCTCCTCCACCGGAGCACCCCTCAGAATACTCGGCAGCGCATCGGAGCTCTTCCCCGACGCCACCCCACTCTGACCAATCCTCGACCAGATCCGTATCGTCTTGTCGTCTGAGCAACTCGCCAGCCTTGCGTTCCTGCCTGCCTCATAATTCGGCGCCGACAATGGCTCGAACACCACGCACCAAACAGTGCTCTGGTGCCCATTGAGGAGGGTGCAGCACACCCAGTCGTCAAGGTCCTCACGGTACAGCCGGACGGTGTCGTCGTAGCTCGCACTCGCCAACAGTGCCTCCTCCGGGTGCCAAGTAACACACTTAACATCCTGTGTATGTTCCTGGAGTACCGCGACAGTTTCGAAATTGTCATCATCCATCTCCTCCCAGACCCAGACGCTCTTATCCCTCGAGCAGGTAGCGAGGAATGTGCCGCCGGCGCTCCACGCCACAGATTTGATCTCGCTCTCGTGGCCGTCCAGGACTACGGCGAACCGCCACTCCTCGTCTTCCTCGTCGTCGTATTCGCCGCCCGTCGTCGCGCCGGCGTCGTCTTCGTAGCGTCGCCAGATCCCCGCGGTGGCATCGAACGATCCGGTCGCGAGAACGGACTCGCCCCGCGTGTTGGGCTTCCACGCCACAGAGCGCACCGATCGCTTGTGTCCGCCGTCGATCGTCGACAGCGTCGTGTATTTTAGTAGCGAGATTATTTGAGAGCTTTTATCGCCGCTGGCGGTCGCCACGAGGGGCAGAGTCGGGTGCGGCGCGCATTGCCACACTCGGTCGGTGTGCGCGGATACCGAGGCGAGGTTGAGGAGCGGCATTGTGATTGTTAAGGCACCCGGTGGTGGTGGTGGTGGTGGGAGTGCTGGTGGTGAATGTGGATGCGGCGGGGTATGCATCGCCTGGTGGAGTTAAACGTCATGCGCAGGCTGCGCTAAATGTCTCGCCTCCGGATTCGGGAACCTTATCACTCTATTCAGGCTCACAGGTACAACGCGTTTTCCACACGCGCGTTAAGTCACGACCCCTTCACGCCCACCTCCCATCTCTGCGCATCCCCCCACCATATCCGCCATGTCTCACTACCAAGCCGCCTTTTTCCCGACCTCGCACCACGAGCTCTCGCTGCACGCCTACATCTCACTCCCGCGGCAACCGCAGCTGCTCAAGATCCTCTCCGGCATCACCGGCATGGCGCCGGAGAGCTTCTTCAACCACCACCTCGTGTTCAAGCCGAAGCTGCCAAAGATCTCGCCCGTCGCCGCCGACATGTTCTACATCCAGCTCGTGTGCCGCGTCGCCGAGGATCCCAAGGCGCGAGAAGACACGTACAAGCCCCGCGAACAGCGCTGGACTATGCGACTAGACGATTTCCCGGAGGTCACGAGGAAGCCGGTCGTCGCGAGAGCGGTCTATAGCGCTAACACGGGCATGGGCGATGTCATCGAGTTTGCGGAGGAGCTGGGGTATACGTAACACCCCCCGCCCACTCACATCCACCTCATCCGTCCGTCCGCTGGCTGGCTGGCTGACAGGGAAATGAAATGGCAGCCTGCAAACCCCCTACTTCACCGAGAACGACCGGTTCATCCACAACAACGTGGTCATCACACTGACGCGGACCTATACTCCTCCTGCTCCTCCTCCTGCACCGCATCCTTCTGGCGGCGGCGGCGAGCCAGCGGAAGACGAGCTCTTTGGCAGTCCGTTCCCGCGCGAGGCGCTGAGCATGGTGGACCTCAGCGGGGGATGGGTGCTGCAGGCGGCGGTCAGGGTCGCGAGTAATACCGACGTGGAGAATATCAACGTTGGCGTGGCGGAGCTGCGCGCGCTGAAGGAGAGTCTGAAGGGCGTGTGTGAACTCGAGGTTGTGGAGAGGTTGGCGCTGGATACTAGAGTGAGATGAGGGGGCAAGGTGGAGGTGGAGGTGCGGTGGGATATGATGGGGATATTATGAGTATTATGAGTGGAGCGGGATAGGTGTTATATAGGCGTTCTTATTACTTCTTGCTTCTTCGTTCTACACGTATTAGGTCTTGGGGTGCCCATGGCCAACCACAACCACGGGGAAACCTATGGCTCTCTTCGCACTGCCAGCAAGCGGGCTGCGGGCTGCAGGCTGGCCTATGCGATGGAAGGAAGGCCACTGAAGAAGCTTACTCGTGCAAGGCGAACTTGAAACTGCGAAAATAGTTTCCGTCCTATATGTAGAATATACCATCTGTCAGCTAAGACTATCTCCCAGGAACATTACGAGCATGCCATCTCATGTCTGGCCCTTTCTTTCGTGCTGAGAGTCTGGGAGTCTGAGATAGGGCTTTCGTGCCTATGCGCAGAGGCTCCAGTGGACGAAAGTGGAATGCTATTTTGATCTTTTGAGTGGCATGTGGAGTAAGAGTGAGATCCTGTGAGTGTGTGGTGAGTGATATGGAGTGATGCAGTTCCGGTTCTCGAGTGCAGGTGAGGCGGGGCGAGGGTCAAGGCCAATGTCATCGATTATCCGCTCTACATACCAGCAACAATCTGCTCGTATCATCATCGTCCGTGGGAATGTCATTCAATTCCGTGGTCGTCGCTAAGTACCTAATACAGTGTCCCATACTTGTTACTGAAAGCATGATATGATGGTACCAGATCCTCCAACCCTCCCACACGCACCCGCCTAAATACCCTACAAGTAAAAGTACAAACTCTATGAACCTTACAACCATACATAAGAAACAAAATGAACCCTCGCAAGAAATGAATATGTAAACCAACCTACTATATCGCACTACCCTGCTTGCGGACCCGCGGGCGAAAACCTACGCCCCACAGCCGCGACTTCAGGAGCAGCGAGCAGCATATGACGGATACGGAACTGAACTCACATTAGTTGAGAACGCGGTAGAGAAGCAGGCGGGGGCGGGGGGGAACTTACGACAACGCCATAGCCAGGGCAGCCCACACGGGCTCCAATCTCACCCTGCCAGGAGTAACCGGAAACAGCAGCCCCGCCGCCAGCGGGATAGCGACAACATTGAACACGCAAGCCCACAAAAAGTTGAACTTGACCCTGCGGACGACTGCACGCGAGAGGTCTGTCAGGATCAGGAGGCAGGTGAGGTCCGACGACACCAGAATGAACTTCGACGTCTGCATCGCTATGTCCGAGCCAGAGCCGATCGCGATCCCCACGTCCGCGGTGGATAATGCCGGCGCGTCGTTGATCCCGTCGCCCACCATGGCCACGATGGCGCGCCGTGGGGGCGCGGCGCGCTGGAAGAGCGTGAGGAGCCGGCGAGGGGTGGACGGTGGTCGGGTGGTCGCAAGGCTTTGCAGGGAGCGGACTTTTTCGGCCTGCGGGATGTTAGTATGGTAATAGTACCTAAGTGGGAGAATGAGGGGGGTGGACCTTTTCCGTGGGCAGTACTCCGGCGATCACTCGGTTGTGGGGAATGCCGACTTGCTTTGCAACGGCCGAGGCGGTGAGCGGGTTATCACCGGTTATCATCCACACGTCGATGCCACTTTTCGCCAGTCCTTTGATGACGAACGGCGCTTCTTCACGGATCGGGTCGGTAGTCGCAAACATCGCCGCCAGCGAAAACTCGGGTCGGAATAGTGGGCTCGAGTCGGATCGGATGGCGAAAAGTATAACACTCTTTCCGGTTGTCTGCCATGAGGCCAGCTGCTCAGAGTAATTCCATGGTACGTCAATGTTGTGCTCCGCCATTAGCCTCTGGTTGCCGATCAGTGCTTCGAAGTGGGCGCCGCTGACGTCGATGGTGCCTTTCGAGCCCTTACCAGCAATTTCCTCCGTAGTCACGATGCGGCCGTTAGCAGACGGCTTATCGCGGAAGTAATTGACCATTGCACGAGCGAGCGGATGATTTGATCCCTCCTCGAGCAGCCGGACAGCCAGATTGATGACCACGATAGCTTTATTGTCCTGGAAAAGAATTTCCTCGTCCGTAACGACCGGCTCAACTCCGTGTGTGAGAGTGCCAGTTTTATCAAAAACGACGCAGTCCAGAGTCGACGCCTCCTGAAACGCCTCGCCACCTCCCTTGGCCAGGATCGCGTGGCGGGCTGCAAGCCCGGTGCCCACGTGCAGCGCACACGGCGCGGCCAGGCCGATTCCGCAGGGACAGGCAACGACGAAGACGGCGATGGCGAAGCTGAGCGACCACAGATACCAGCCACCCTCGTTGATGTCGAGGTAATCCTCCGGCAGCGAGCCGGAGGTCCCCAGGACAAGCCACACCACCCACGTAGTGACAGCCAGGAAACAGATAACGGGGACGAAATATGCGGTCACCCTGTCTGCGATGCGTTCGATGGGCGCATGCCGGTTCTGGCCCTCGCGCACGACGTTCACGATCTCGTCCAGAAGCGTTTCGCCGCTGATCTTGACGATGCGCGCGTTGATCACTTGGCCGATGTTGATGGTCCCCGCGTACACCATGTCGCCGTCGGCTTTGGGGACGGGGCGGGCTTCGCCGGTCAGTGATGTCTCGTCGAATGTGGAGATGCCCGAGATGACGACGCCGTCGGCCGGTGGCGAGGAGCCTTGTGCTATCGTCACGATGTCGCCTACCTCCAGGAGGTCGGCGGTGATTCGCTTGGTGGTGACCGGGCGGGCGTCGGAGTAGTCGGGGACTATCTCGGTGATTTCTTGCGATGGTGAATTTTTGACGGACTTTTCGATGTCCACTGGTGTTTTTGCGTCAGTCGGCTCTACCAACACGGCCTCCTTCGGACGCAGGTTGGCCAGGAGATTAACGCCGTCTGCGGTCTTTGCCTTGCTGTACGCCTCCAGGTAGCGACCTTTGGGTTTTGATTAGCACCGGAAGCCAGGTCAAGAGGATCAGAGCACTTACCCATCAAGAGAAACATGGTCAGGAAAACCGTCGAGTCGAAATACGTCGTTGTATGTCCCTTTGCCATCCCGGGATGATGCGGATTACGATGGGCGGCGAGAACAAGCATCGCAACGCTCGAAAAGTACGAGATGGAAACACCCAAGGAAATCAACAAGTTCATCGAGCCGAAGCGATAGAACCGTCGAAAGACGGGAACTGGGCTTCCCGGCCGCCAAAGCGCCATGATCTCGCGCGCAGCCCTCAAATGGAACGGATTGGCAGCATAGAACATGACCGGCGTGCTGATGATCAACAGGGCCCATTCGATCCGCGAGACATTTCCGGCCCACATGGCAGCCTCCATGTAGATTCTCATGGGATCGTCGCGCGACACTAGGGCCATCCACACCACGCCGATGAGAAACGTCGGGATGGCACAGATCACGCAGAAACATAGCCGTAGGAGGTAGTTGTTGCGTTCTCGGAGTTGGATTTCCCGCGAGCGCTCCTCGATGGTTGGCGGGTGGTACACGGAGACTTCGAGGACCGGGTCGATGCATGAAATGACTTCGATTATCCTACGGATGGTGATTGTCGGTGATTGAGGTATGTAGGAGATGCGTAGTATTGGCGCGCGAACTGTTGGCTGCGCTTCGATCTCCAAAATGTCTGGGAAGGCGGTCTCCAACGCCTCCAGAATCTTTCCCGTACATGCTTCGCAGAACATCCCTCGGACCAGTAAGGCGACTTGTCTCTCTCTGCTCCATGCATCGTCACCGTCGGTCGTCTGAGGGGTCAAGTTAGTCAGCCGGTCCAGGGCCCCGTCGTATCCAATGTCTTCCACCTCTTCCACCAGCTTTGCTGCCTCCTCTTTGCCATCCCCAAAGGCCTCGAACTGCACCAGTCCGCTGTTGTTCATGAGGTTGATGTTGACTTCCTTGACGAACTCGAAGGCCTCAAGACTCTCGGCCACTTTTCCGGTGCAGACACTACATGTCATGCCACCGATGGATATCAAAGCTTCGTAAATGTTGCGAGTTGGCGGAAGATTTTTGGCCATTGGTCTCTTTAGTTTTCGCGATTCCGCGAGTTCAAACTCTTCTCTGTTCGCACTTCCCAACGACTTCTCGATATCCACGGAAGAGCTGAATCTCCTTGAATTTCTCGTTGATAACAGGGCCGATTTTGGCCGCGCCGGTGATTCAGCGGCCTGTTGCTGACAAAGCTCACAATTGAAGAGGTGTTGATACCCCCTCCGCTGGACACTCCTCCGGACCACATCCTTCATGACCTTGCGGGCCTCCTCCAGCCAACCCCTCGCCTCAACGGGCAGTAGGTCTGCGGCCGCTGCTCCGCCGAAAACAAAGTCCGGGTCCACGGCCTGGGCGTCGTTACGTAGGTCTATACTATCAACCTCAAACTCGGCTTCCATCAGGGCCCACACGATGTCGCGGGGAAGCAGGTCGGGCCGGTGGATGACGGTGACGATCCGGCTCAACACGGAAGTAGAAACGCTCAGTGGCGAGGGCGTGAGCCGCCATAAAAGCTCGGATATCGTGCGGCTGCACGACGGGCAGTGTAGGTTCGAAATAAGCAGGATCGTGGTGACCGGTGTGTTCGTCTATGGAGGCATCGGAACAATCGGTCAGTAACAATGCTATGACGGTACAAATTTGGAGGTGGCAATGTAGTTTAGCTAGAAATATGAAGACTCACTGTCATACTGGTCATAGTTCTGGTGGAATATTGACGATACCGTCGATATCGTGTACTGAAAACGGATGGTGAAGGCTGCAATTGGTAGAAGAAACGGCCCTCCCTGCAAGACGGGCTGGCAGTGAGGCTTCGGAATTGAATGTATGGGCAAGCTGTTGCCGTATACTATCTGATGTCCTCCTGAAAACAGCTCCAAGGATCCTCACTCCTTTATCTCGAACAGGGGGAGCGTAGGTTTATGATTGCCGTTGCTTGCGCACGATGTTCAATGGTGATATATCCTTTGTATGATATAAATGGAATATCACTGCGAGGGGCGCGTGGACAAGGGCCAAGAGCTCCGACTTGAAGAAACGGAGTAGATAGATGAATGCAATGTATCCGGGATGTCTGTCTATATAAGTAAGTCCACCGAGGCACAAACGGTGGGGGGATATTGAATCCGGGGGAGGGGTTACCATTAGAATATATGGCCGGAGTCCCCAGACCGGAGAGCCGCTTGTGCGGTCCATTTACCGTAGTGGGTCTCGTATGCGGACAGAAATCCATAGAAACAGCTATGGGCGTTGCCACCTGACTGGACGTTGGGAAGTCGCGATTCCGGAGGACGTTCTGATTCGCGAGAGAGGCCAAGTGCATATCGGGATTGTCAGCACCCCCCTCCTCCCGCCACCAGAATGCGGCCGGCCAGCTAGGTACTCTACACGAGCAGGTACGCCCATCGAATACTTCGATGCCACATTGGTACTATGTACCCACGCAGGCCGTTGTCATCAACGCGATACTCCCGTAGCGGTGTGTCGTCATCGTATGGTGGGTGGCTTAACGAGGGCCCGTAGGATTTTAGCTAACGGTCTTCCACACAGTGTTAGCTACCAGGATGTTGCTGGGGATCATCGGCCCGTCCGTTGTCCAGCAGCGAGCGGGAGCCTTAGCCGCCGGCCCACGCAATTCAACCGTCGCGATTAGATCCGTAACGAAGGCTGGGCGCGGTTGACGTCGTCGAGCTAGGCTAGAGACGGGAGTCTGGGGGAGGAGGCTAAAACACGCCAAAACCTCGCACCAGTCGCCAACCCTAACACGACGACAAGCCTTTACCTAGAGTATCCTGCGATATATTTGCGGGAATGGGGCCGGCGAGCGAGGTTTGGGATCAGCTGGATGGCTGCAAATGAAATTTTCGTCGTGGAGGGGTCCATGACTCCCTCAGACAGGAGAGTTTTGAAAGTGAAGCAGCAGAAGAGACGCACTACCGTTTCTACATGGTCATTCTTTTGGCCGGCAACTCCAACCTTCTACTACCAGCACCTAGAATAGGCCAGGAAGCTCCCAGTTCTCTTCAGAGTCCGCGTTATAGTTCGGCACATGGACTCCGCAATTGGCTCCACCACAGAAATGGACCGTTCGAGTGATTTGGCCGTTTTGTATGATGTATCATACGTCTTTTGAAGACCATTCCGGTCAACAAGATCTTTATGGACAATGTACAGTCGTCAAGCAACATCATGACATGCCTGCTTGATCGTTTGCACTCGTGCATATGATAGAAGACTTAGTTATGTAATTGACGGAACCTCCACGTCCACTCCGCAGAGGCGGATAGAAGTTCTAGCCATGTGATCTCGCGAACTATTGAATCTGGTCATTACCTGTCATGATTGTTGGATCGTCGTGACTCCGTCTCGCTGCTATAAAGCTTGGCGCCAGCAGGACGGACAGGGCTTTCACTCGATCTCTGTTCGGACACGGTTGTTGATATTATGCGTCTTATTACCTGTGCCGGAGTCACTGCTACTTTCCACTGTCATTTCTAATTTCCACTGTCCTTTGCATACTGCCCTCATCTCATTCCTGGCTGCTTAGCATTGTCCATGGATTCTCATTAGAATCAGCCTTGTCAGCTGAAAGTCTTTAAGCCACCAGCAGCGAGTATGCGGCGGCGAGTATGCGGCGACGAGTATCGTTGCATCCTCTGTCTGAGGCCCGACCTTCTCCCTGTCTACACGAGCTTGTTTCTCTTATAAGTAAGTAGTCTTCTTTCTCTTCTTTTTCGTACCAATACATCAATCAAGTCAAGTTCTTTTCCAAATTCCAACAGCGGTACTTTGGCGGTGGGGACTGGGACACCTGAAATCTGGACCACATTGGACTCTGGAAAGTGTTAGGGGCTGTTTCGTGAAACGATCTCTGTCCACCTTGCGGTACTCGAGTTGATATTTAGGGCTTGCTCGGCATCTCCCGGGATCTTTTCCCAATTGCACAATCGCAGCCCTCCTGGAGGAACCGCATGTGTAACAGCCACAATCTACTGAGGTCGAATGCGGAGACGGTTGAACAAAATCGCAGCCCTCCATTCCACCATTCACGGATTGACCGCCATTCTTAGTCAAGTTTTAACATCGCTCTGCATATTCGACTGCATGCTTCTCCGGCACTACGATCTGGAGACTCCACGTCGACAACTAATTTATAAGGGCCTAGTGGCTTGGGCTACCAAAACACGCACAACGCCCTCAACTCCATACTGGTATTGCGCACTCACAGATCTCGCCAGCACAAAGTGTTGCTTCTTACATGCACAACCTCACTCCGTCTACATACTGCAACACTATGCGGAGCTCTAAACCAGCGGACGACAAGCCATGAATGGAACCCAGTGGAACCTACCAGACGCCCGTGATAAATCCTGATTTTTCGTCAGAAGCCGGGAATGCAACCACCTTTGCAACGTCCATGGGTTCGGTCATTCTCCTGAACACGGACTCAGCACAAACAGCGCAGACAGGAGGAGGGTCTGGACTGACCCAAGCGGCACGCTCTTCCCGAACCGCTCTCGTTTCTCCGGCGTATCTAGCACACCACTGAACTTCTCCAGCAAACCGGTGGGTGCACGCAGTGGGCACACGGGGTTGATCCGCACGCCCTTAGTGTCATACTCAGATGCAAGGCCTTGCGTGATGCGGTCCATATACCTATGCTTTTGTTCCACCGTACCACACCTGGCCTTCGCGGACTCTGGTACCGGCCACTGACGAGGTGTTAACGGAGGCGCCCGAGCCCCGCCCTACGAAGTACGGCATGATCTCGGAGACGGAGAGGTACACGCTCTTGATGTTGACGTTCAGCAGCGTGTCGAATTCGTCATCCGTTACGTCTACGGAGGGTTTCTTGGGGCATGGTGCCCGCATTGTTCACCACGATGTCGAGTGAGCCGTGCGAGTCCACGGCGAGCGGGAGCGCAGCCTTCCAGTCGGCATGTGATGTGACATCTGGCTTGAGGATCAGCACCCTCCCCCAGCTTGCCAGCGATCACCACACTAGAGTAGTTACTCACCAAGCTTTACAAAGGTAGCACCATGGAGCTTTACTGCGACGGCTTCCCCGCTGGTCTGGTTGATGTCGCCTACCAGCACGACGGCACCCTCCGCAGCGAATTTCTCTGCGATGGCGGCACCGAAGCCACTGCCAGCTCCCGTTACTAGTGCAATATTTCTCTCCAATTTGCCCATTGTCGGGGGTTCTTTTTGCGGGCGCGATGCGTTACCGAAGTGCTGTAACTGCTGTTGATATCGTGGTCGTGGAATGGGTACGTAGTAACTATTGCTTCGGTGCTATTTCGTTTTCGAAATGACGAAGGGGTCTCGGCCGCATGAGATCTCTACTCCTCTTCGGCCAGGCTAGGCCAGTGCATAATTGCAATCAATCAAGACGATAGTTAAACTATTGTGGAAGCCCGTGAGCTCTCATTCCATCCTCGTTCCGGTGGTATCCCAACTCCCGACATCATCACGTTGTACAATACATGCCATTTCGCCTGCGACATGCATACCAAACATGTCTCCGTTACCGAGGTCGCGGAACCTGGATCATGATCGTCACCAAGCGAACGCAAGCCTCGGGTGCGTGCGGGGAACGGGACCTCAAACGCCGTACGTCCATGCCCGCCGCCGTCGTCGTACCATCTCTCGCCTATCCCAATATCCCCCACGCGCACAATCCCACCGTCCCTCAATCACGTTTGCTTGTTGGATAGGTAGTTTCTTTCTTTCCAAACTGCCATTTCCGAGGTTGTTGTCGGTATCATCCTGTCGCTACGATGGCAGTGACGACAATGCCGTCCGATCCGTCGTTCGGAGCGATCATAGTCGGCGGCGGCAACGCCGGCTACAGCGCTGCCACGACGGCCGCCCAGGCCGGCGTCAGAAACGTCCTGCTGATCGAGAAAGGCCCCGTGGGCACCGGGGGAAACACCTATTTCACCGCCGGTGCCTATCGCACCGTCTTTGCTGGCCTGGCTGACGTTCTCCCCCTGGTGTGCAATGTGGCTCCGGAAGAGGCCGAGAAGATCGATATGGAGGCGTATACGGAGCAAGACTTCATGGCGGATCTGAACCGCATGACGGAGGGAAGAACGGACCCGGTGTTGGCGCGGACGTTGGTGCGCGAGTCGAGAGACGCCGTGGGGTGGCTGAAAAGTGTCGGTGTGCAGTTTACGCTGTCGTTTAATCGCCAGGCGTATGTCGTCGATGGGCGCCAGAAGTTCTGGGGCGGGATGGTATGGACTCTGCGATCCCGGCCCGCGGTGGGAGTGGTGCGATGGCTGAGAGGTACACCGTACATATAGGTCCTCAGTGTGAAAGACGGCGGCAAGGGCCTCGTCCACGACCATCAGACAGCAGCAGCGGCGGCCGGGGTTACAATCTGGTTTGACACGCCCGCGCTCTCGCTTATCACCTCCGCCAGCGGCGCGGTAATCGGCATAGAGGTCCTCCACTCCGGTGTGCCAACGAGACTACTCTCGCCATCGGTAACCCTCGCATGCGGCGGCTTCGAATCCAACTCCCGAATGCGCGCACAGTGTCTCGGGCCGGGATGGGACTTGGCCTACGTCCGGGGCACACCGTACAACAACGGCGACGGCTTCGCGATGACCGAGAACCTGGCCCAAACTGTCGGTAACTGGAGCGGGTGCCATTCCACTGCCTGGGACGCGGCAGCGCCAAAGGACTTCGGTGACCCGGTTCTTACGAATGCATACACCAAGTCCGGGTACCCCCTCGGAATCGTGGTGAATGCGGAGGGGAAACGCTTCGTCGACGAAGGTGTCGACTTCAGGAACTTTACGTATGCCAAGTTCGGCCGCGAGATCTTGAAGCAGCCCGGTGGCGTGGCGTGGCAGCTGTGGGACGACAAGACGATCGGCTGGCTCAGGAGCGAGGAGTATGCGGACGATGTCGCGAAGCAGAAGATCACGGCGGCCACACTGGAGGAGCTTGTAGGAAAGATGTTCGCCGCCTACTCGGACCAGCAGGCCTTTCTCGCCACGCTGGACGAATACAACCAAGCTGTGCAGGCAAACCGCACGGAATTCCCAGAGCGGAAGTGGGACCCCGCGGTCAAGGACAGCTTGTCGACCCAGTCGTCAACCAGGCGACTAGCCCTGCCAAAATCGAACTGGGCGCTGACGATCGACAAGGCGCCGTTCGTGGCGGTCAAGGTTACGTGCGGAATCACGTTCACGTTTGGAGGGCTCAAGATCGATCCAGACACTGCGGCTGTCATCTCGAAACATACCGATGACCCGGTTCCAGGGCTGTTTTGTTGTGGCGAAATGGTCGGAGGACTGTTCTGGGGGAATTATCCAGGTGAGTACATAGTGTGACCACGAAATTGCTGGGCGGATTCATACCCTGACTGACTGCCTGCGTTGGAATAGGTGGGAGTGGGTTGACGGCTGGCACGGTGTGGGGACGCAAGGCTGGTAGGGAGGCGGCGAAATTGGCCGCCGCCGCGGGGATGACGGCGTGATGGATCATGGATCAATGGTACATACAAATCACCGAATCCGCTCTATCCCACCAATTTCATACATCTCACTGGTGGTTACGAGAAGCAGAATGAACAAGACGGTAATCAGCCACAAGTAGCTATTACCGTGGTCCCTAGACACCGTTCCCCCCATAACCTTCCGGATGAACATGCGACCAAGCACCTCCACGCCCATATTCGTCAGTTCCCCCACCCTCCGCAAATGCGTCTCCGCCGCCTCCCTATCAAGTCTATCAACATGCGCACACCTCTCCATCCCCGTGTCTTCATCCATATATCTCGCAACCCTCCTGTCCCCCGTAAGAACCCTCCCATCGTGACAGCAATATTAATCCGCGCCCAGAAACGCACACCGCTCTCCCTACAGCCTCACCAGCCTGACCAGCAAATTCAGATGCCCGGGCAAATGCCCCAGTGCATCGACTACCCACAGAGCCGTTGCCTCGTAGATCCAGCGTGCGTGCGCGTAATGGTCGGGAGTATTGTGCTCGCTAGACAGCGCTGCACGGAGGGTGGGTACCTGCGCACGTCCTGTCGTAGGCCGAGGTCGAAGAGGACGTACTCGACGTTAGGTGAGTGTGTGGTTAGCAGGTAGGCAGCTGTACGCCGGGTACGGCTGGGGAGGAACAGGGTCCGCCGGAGAGATGAAGGTAAGAGGGCAGTGAGAGGTAGTCGGTTAGGAATGGAGTCACGGTGAAGGACCGCCTGAAGTGCGTGCGGGGAGGGAGGGCATTGTGAATTTGTGATGGACCGTTGCCGCGGAGCGGAATGCATGGGCCCCGAGGAGGAGAGTATGGGGGCTTATTTGTAGTAGTAGGAGTAATGATGGGCTGTAGGGGGTGAGGCCGAGGTCCTACGGCTTACACTGGCCACGGGTGGGGATTAATGGGTACCATATAGCAATCGAAGATCTTCACCCCGCCCCACGGCCGGTAGGTCTAATCCTTGGATGGGATCTGACATCTGGCGCCTGTCGACAACTGTCCGAGTCTGTATCTCTACTCTGGGCGCAATGGTTACGTCTGGCCTGGAAGTTTGATACATTCAGAGATCAGAATCGAACTAGGTATGTAACAGACCACCGGCCGAGTCCTCCGGAAAATCCGCCTGATCCGTCCCGAATGGCAGCGAGATCCATGCTGCCAACTCGCCTCGAAACAAAATTGGAACCTCATTCTCAAGAGCAGACGTTAAACATCACGATTCAAAGGCATCTTGAAAGCTGAGAGCACGGGCATAGGAAAGAGAGGAAAAAATCAATTATTGTCGCATACGGCCTTATTAGACTACCTATAGCGACCACCAACCCAACATGGCTAGCAAGCTCCTCGGCGATAGAGAGAAAACTCTGAACCTGACCGATTTGGAGAGCCCGTGACCGCCTTGAATCTCAGAGCTGTCCGAAACCGTAACCTCGATGAACAAGTCTCCACCGTCCCTCAGAGCCTCCGAAAGCGCCACCTCAAGCTCCTCAGAGCTATCCGGAAGCTCTTCAGAGCTGTCCGGAACCGTAACCTCGATGAACAAGTCACCGCCGTTAACAATTGTTACGATCTGATCCACATTGAAATGGATCGAATCCGGTAGGAACTTCTTATGGCTCTAGAGCCGGCGAGTCGGCGGTATGCCAGACCCGCATGTGGACCGTGGTCCAAGAGACGTTCTTTCGTCACAAACGGACCGTGGTCCATGAGTCGTTCCTCCGTCACAAATGATGTGTTGCAGCATCGGATGCGAGCGAATTCCATGTCTCAGTCGTCGAGTCGTCGGTGAGCTGTGGCGTTGGTGCCAAAATGGTTTTGTGTGCGTCCATTGTAGCTTTACCACCGTTGTAGATAGGCGGTTCGCTGATAGTTTCGTTCTCGCTACCTCCTGAGGTGGGAATGTCTGACATGTCGGGGGCTGTTGTAATGCTAGGTAGTACTGCAGCGGCAACTTGTCGTTTGTAGGTATCCGTGATGCGCTCTGGTGTTCGCTCCTCCGCTGCAAAAAAAAACCCCCCATGACCGCACTCTGTGCAAGTCGTCTCGCCCCACGGACACAGTCCGCACACACAGAACCCTGTCGGGGCACGTATGCCCACCTCCAGGGGCCTCGCCCCTGTCCCCACAGCTTCCTCTCTTGTCGGTATTTTCTTCCCACCCCACCCCCTCCGGAGCAGTGCTGCCCCAGCCAACAGTCCGACAACGCTCTCTGGCGAAGAGCTCAGCCACGGTTTTCCCGTAGCTCTTCCTGAGGCTCTTCGGGTCTTCTTTGCCCGTAGGCACTTCCCAAGGCGGCTTGGATTGAATCTCTCGAGAGAGTGATCCGGGCGATGTCTCAGCCGCGGACTTTCTTCCTTCGATTCGCCACCGCGGATCTCCCACTCAAGGTGTGATAGGGATGCCAAAAGCGGGATCCTTCGTCGTCCGCATATTTTGCGGTACATATGGAAATCATTCCATGCGACGGTGGTCGAGTTCTGGTTCTGGTTCTTCCAAGGGGGGTTCTTGCTCTTCTTGTTCTTCTTCTTCTAAGCTGGTCTCTTCTATGGCTTGTTTAGCCCAGGCCCCGGGCCCCAGGCGTTGGTTTCATCAAATTTCTCCGTCCCGTCGTGTTTCGGACATCACCGGATATCGATGGGGGGTGGATGTGATGAGTCACGCCCACTTTGTCGAATCTGCACTGCTTATAAGTGCCGATTGCCCCCAAGGGCGGAATGTTGATGGTTGAATGTTGATGGTTCCAAGTAGACCGGTTGGTGTAAGCCCTCGACTGTTGTGGAGTGGAAAGGAAGGTGGCACGTTCATCGAAACTGTCAACTGTTGTGGAGTGAAAAGAATGAAAGAAAGAGAGAAGATGTCTTTCGGACGTGGTTGTGGTGGTGGTTTTGTGGTGGAAAACCGGCGAAAATGTGCGCTACCGTGCTCCAACGCTACCGTGCCCTAACTAAGCCCCGCTCAGATACAGCCCTACTTCAATTCAATTAAAGCCCTGGATAACCAAATTGTACTGAGTGAGCAGTAGTAGTGCTACTAGTAGACAGACATTCAATACATTGCAAGGCTGGCAGCAGCACCACATTGTGCTGGCTGGTATTGGGGTCTTAACCCCCCACCGACCAGAGTGGGCAGGAATGGAGTGCGACAGTTCGCCATAGTTTAGATACATAGGCTACATGCGAAATAAACTGCAGATCTCTCTCTCGAAACATCGCAATTCAAATTTGTGCAATTTGTTCACTGCATCTCACTCGTATTTTGGACCCTTGGTAGGTAGATTTTGCTCACACCTTTTTGCTCGGCAACAGATGCATAGGCTCATCTACCTACGAGAACTGTCTCTATTACCAGAAGCTGTTGATATAAGAAGTATGGTTCACGTCGGGCGAAAGATTCCCAGCAGCAAGCATCAGATTCAGCAAAAAGATAGGTAAAGGCAGACACCCGACAACTCCTAGTACAAAGGTGAAAACAAGAAGCAACCATCACAACTCAAGTCCACGTCACACTACACTAATTTCCCATCGACATCGACATATCCAGTGGAAGCGGCGGCGGTAACGCCGACAAATCAGCGTCTTCATCTCGCTGCATGCCATCATCGCTCGTTGCCATTTCCGCAGGCCTACCCTTCGGACTCTGGAGTTTTTCAGTGACCGGTGAAGAAGACAGAAGACAGGGGAGGGGGTCACAAACACTGGGCCCGGTGCTTCCGCTCTTTGCGGCTGCGGTGCTGCTGGAGGTGGAGGCTTGCGCGATCTCTTTGCAGAGATTGGTAGCTTTGCTGATCAGTTCGCGGCGGGTTACACGTGTCATTTTTGCACGCAGGGGGAGGTCCAGGTCCAGTTTTGCCCCGCCCGGTGGTGCTCCTGCCGGGTCTGTTGCTGCGGCGGGATTGGCGGGTTGCTGCGGTGATTGCGGTAGTACTGGCGGTGGGGCGGCGTCGAACATCATGTTCTTGAGACTCATGGGGTTGTGTTGAGACTTTTCGGCTTCCATGATGGCGGGTACTAGCTCTTGCCAGAGCATGGCGTAGGAATCGGCGAGCAGGTCGTCGATGGATGAATGCTTTGCCAGGCCGCCGTTGAGCCGGCGGAGCTCGAAGACTTCGCGGACGGTGTCGAGGACGGGACATTGGGTGTCCTTGAGACTGTTGCAGTGAGTGTCTAGTTTTTGCGAGTAATTGGTGAAGTCGTCGAATGACACGTCTTTGAACACTTCGTCCTCGATACGGTATGGAATCGAGCGGCGGAGAACAACGATGTATTTCTCGAAAACGAAGTTCCACACATCTGGATGTCTGTATAGCCCGTGTGGCAATCTCCTCACTCGCTTCGCAACCGTCTCCATGGTCGCCCGGTCCCCGACATTCGCCAGGAGCTCAACGTGAAACATAGTGTACTGTGACGCGTACACGAAGTGACGCCCAGAGCGCTCATGTTCCGGTCTCCAGATGGCCAGTTGCGCCGATTTCGTGAAAAGCGACGAGATTTCGGTGCGCGCACCTGCGGGGTCCTTGAGTTCCACGTATCGCAGTCTGGCAATGCGGTTCGTCATCCGGTGGTGCCATTTCTGCTTGTCGGCGGCTTTCATCTTCTTGAAGACCTCGAGGACATAAAGGATGAAGCCGGCGCGGTCCTCGACGTGGTCTATCCCCTTCGAGAATCGACTTGCCTCAAGGATTTCGCATGCACGCTTTGGCTGTAACCTCTCCGCGAGTACGAATTTTGTAGCCGCCGAGACGAGCTTGTGATGGGGCTCGAAGATGACATCGCCTTTCTCGGGGCACAGCTTGATAGCATTGATGTAATGCTGGAGAATGTCTTCGACATCATAGTCGCGCCATTCGAGAAGCTTGGCCATACATTTTCCCATCATGTAATGGTTCTTCCAGTTGTCTTCGCATTCATCCGCTGCTCTCGAGAACAGGGTAAGAGCATAGCGCAGTGCGGTGTGATGATTGAGCTCACTGTGAGGGCGACTGGTGTACAAGCCTTGTCCGTTCTGGCCGGAAAACTGCCGTAGGAATCCATCAGTCCAGAAGCTTTGCATCAGCATTGGTGGTCGACTGGCGGAATAGATACGGTAGCCAAAGTCCGTATATAATTCAGCTATGATCTTGTTGGTTTCCGGTTCGTCGTCGGCATTCTGGATGGAATGAGACACGGCCATCATGTAGCACAGGATTGTCCGCTATAATTAATCAGCTAAGGAAAGCTTCGAAGGTGGGGAAGTAGCATTAAACATACCCGTTCCAGCGCCACAAGCTCTGCCCGCTTTACGTTCATATATTCTGAGTTCCAGGTCTGTGCATCCTCCATTTGCACCTCGAACGTCTGGCCCATACGGTACCATGTTTCCCACGAGTCTGGATTGCAAGCCAAGTCATGCCTAAGGTACTTGACTGCTGCCTCTAGTTCGTCCGTCTTCAGAGAACCAATCTTCTTGTTGTTTTTCAACTGGTAGAGCGCGATTTTTCCCTGGAGGAAGAACAAGCCCTTCGCAGCGATCGCCTTCCGTTCGCCAAAGATTTCGACCGTGGAAATGTTTAGATCGCCCCTTAAGCAACTGAACATTTGGAGGGGATTTATCGACGACTTTAGGTAGTTGTCCATGACGGCAAGATTGTGGGAAATTCTTGCCGATCTATCTCCCGCTCGCGGAATGCCGAAGACCTCAACCAGCTTATCCAGACCCATTTTCAGGTCTGATTTCTGTAGTTGGGCAATCTTCTTCTTCGACGCGTGAAACATGATGAAGTCCAGCAGTTTCAACGCCGTGTCCCTGTCAAGGACTTCGGCGATCGTCTTATGCTCGCAGAAATACCACTGATCCGAGCACAGAGTCAGGTGAAACCTGCAATGGATCACCTGCAGCATTTCGCTGTCGTATTCTCGATTGTTGAATCTGAGCAACTCATCAAACATCAACTTGAGGAAGAGATCTGGCACATCGCTAGGTTAGGTATTCGTCATCAAGCCTCATCCGTCAGAGAACTCACGATTCGACAACTTGCAGTAATGACGGCCCCCTAGTTCTTCATGGAGATCTCGGAGTAGGCCGGCAAGTTTCTCTTCCTTCTCTACTTCCGTCCAACCCCCCTCCTTGTCTGAGCCCATTCCCCGCTCCAGCATCGTTGCGTATAAAAGGTAAGACATGATCCATCCTTGAAGAAGGAGCTCCTTAAATTTCATGATCACGAGTCTGTAGGAGTGCAAATCGCTAGCCTTGGCCTCGGACTTCATCACAGCGTTTTCCCAGAAAGTATAGCAATGCAATATCCTGAGCATAGCCAAGATAGATTCCAGCGCATCTTTCAATTCGGCATTTGTAAGTTCGGCCATGTTCGTCTTGTCCATCGCCAGAACCAAGGCATTGCCCATTAGTCCCTTGATCAGTCGCATTGATCGGAGGAGCACGAATTGTCGGTGGTCTTGCGAGGAATCGATATAGCTGCGACTCTTCAATTCGCTCATGATGACTTGAATACACTTGTATGTGCACAAGAGTACCTTGGGAGGATGCTTGACCTTTTCGTAAGCAGCTTTCAGCTTTTCCCACAGATGGAGCTTGAACATTGCGCTTGAGCCTTCGAGGAACCTTCCAATCTCGTGCAGAACTCGTTCCTCTTCCTCATCGTAAGGCAATATCGCACCGGGATCCAGAACCGCTTCCAGTATCTCAATCACTTCTTCCGGAGCCTTCTCATTCGTATCCGATGTTGCCGCAAAGATCGTGCTGAAGAAATCCACGGTTTTGAGCTTACTAAGCTCGCGTTCCGCTCTTACAGCCGATATCTCTGGCATCACGCTGCTGTTCGGGAGATCGATCGGCGGAGCTTCCCGTTCAGCGAGCAAGACCTTGAGATCTTCGAAACATTCCAACCGGAACTCGCGCGACGAATACTCTGTGAATCCAGACATCACGGCTGTCGCCCAGATGTAGCGAAGTGTCAGTTGATCTTCCTCCAGTTGCCCGTCTGCGTCTCGGGGACGGTGATGCATAAGGTCCCCGACAAGGTATTTCCATCTGACCGCTCGCTCTCGTTTGATCTCGAGCTCGACATCCTCGCTGACATCGCTGCCGCTCTTGTCCCGCTCGGCGGCCGCGAGATCATCAATGTATAGTTCCAGTATGGTCTCCGCAAACTCGACATCCGCGTAATCTTCTGGCGTAAATTGATTCGATTGGTCATCTTTCGAGCGCTCGCTCAGCCTTACGTCCACGTTCTTGAGGTGCTGATAACAGGACTCTTCACAGTTGTCGACGGCACTGAGTACGGTGATTTTTAGGAAGTCGGGCCAGTTGTATTTGACCCAACTGCTCTGTCCACTGGAGACAGACGAACCTCGCGATTTCTTATTCCGAGAGTCCAGGTCTTTCCGGCAGAGAGCCTTCAGCCATTCAAACGCGGCCTGTTCTGCACCTAACCCTCTCGAGTTGATGCTCTTGACCCATTTCCGCAGCCCTTCATCGCCCGCAAGCAGTGGACGACTCGGGGTGTTGGCTTCGAGGTCCAGAAAGCTCATACCCTGGGCGGCTTCAGCAGGAGACTGGATCCCGTCACCGTAGAGTATCACGTTACCCTTATCGTCATCCCATGTCCGCAGAATGGCCTTGAAGTCTTCCAAGCACAGTTCATCGGTTTTGGGATGGTCATTATTTTCCGTGGAAACATCAGGGGGGCTAAACTTCAGTGCGCGAGCGTTTCCCAGGGACAGGCCAAAGGGAGAGAAGCAATCGTCGGCAGTATTGAATAGCTTCTCATCTTGAGCATCTTGCCGGACTTTCGCCCTGCTCTCGGGGGTCATTGCGGCCTCTGCTGCTGCCGCATCTGCTGCCTTTTTGTCACGTTGCCTCTTGCTCAGCCGCGACCTTCCCGAATCCGCACCATCACCGCCCATAGACGTGGATTTTCGTTTTCTGTTGGCGGACGCACTGCGCCGGCGGTCGTTCACTGCGGCTGTAGCCAGGTTCGATGCCGCATCGGTCATGGCGAGGTCGTCATTGTCATCGGCGACAGCATTTTCCGACTTTGAGGTAGAGTCCGGGGGACTTGGCTCATCCGGAGTGGTATGTCGAGACTCTTCTTCGCTTTCATAGTGCGGCAAGACGATCTGAAGGATATTCGAATGCGCAGGAACAACAACAACCTCGTCGTCCTCAGGTTCTTCCAGCAGCGAATCGAGGATGGCCTTCCCCACGGCAGCCCATGTCCTGAATGGCACATTAACCACCCTGCGTCTCTTCGAGAACTCATCGGTCATGGTCGCCAGTGTTTTCACACAACCGGGCAGAGGTGCTTGTAACCATGGCAACGGATTCAGAAACTTGACGAAACTTTTCTTCAACCTCCTGCCCTTGAGACCCTTGAAGCGCTCGTCGGACAGGCTCAGTGTATCGCCGAGGCCTTCCAGGATCTTGCGTAGTTGTAGCACGGCGAGGTGTTCTTCTGGATTCTGATTTCCGCCGATGACGAGTGATAACGCGTCCTTCGAGGCGTCCGTACCAATCGTTTCATGATCGAGAACCGATTCTAGTGCAAACCGAGCCAAGCGGGCCGACGAAAGAACGAGCGCCAGCTGTGCAGATTGCCGCCACAGCGCAGAATCGCCGGTGTCCCGATCCAACGCCGTAGCAAACCACTGCAGCGCCTGCGTGATTTCGGATCGAACTTCGTCTTCGCTCTGGGTGGAGATTGTCGCTTTCAGGCGGTCGAGTTTGAAGGCGCCCTGATTCTTGAACGACAGATATTGGACGAGTGGTAGCGACGACGAAACATTATTGGTGCGGCCGTGGACCTGGCGAAACCAAACGTGTATTAGTTTACTTCAACCGCGCCCACCCCTGTTCGTCTTCTGCCCTCTTTCCCGCGACAATGGGATAGGTACATACCTGCTCTTCAACATCAATCTGGAATATCTCCGATTGGAAAAGCTCCCCGTAGGCCTTCTGCGCTTCATCCCACTGGCGATCTGTGTGGTGACGCAATGCTTGCTGGTAGAGCTTCAATGCCTCTTCGATTTGGATTTCTTGGGTGTTATCATTCTCATCCTCGCTGTCCGAGTCTGGAAGTACGTTGATGGATTTGAACGTAGCCTACACGTAGAGTATGCGCCATTAGTTACGGATGAGGGGCGGGAAACAGCGAGGCCGGTGCGTGGTACCATGATTGGGATATCTCGGCGGTCTCCAATTCTCTTGAGGCTGCCCCTCCTCGAGACGCAATGAACTGGCTCCAATCCGATCAGTGGCGGGACTATGCGGAGTATGTGTTTGTTGCTGTTGGGTATGAGGAATGTTGGTGGTGGTATGTATGTTTAATGTTGTGCGCGTCTTTTCGTGGAAAAACGCGAGAAGCTCACTCCGCTGGCGGCAGCTCTGTGTTACTCTACAACTGGTACTACTATGTAGCAGTGATGCGACTAGCGGCTAAGTGAGTCTAGGTATGGTTGGATCCAGCGCGGGGACGGTTAGGGTTGAATTCTGGCTGGTGCAAGTACATAGAGTTGCTAGCAGCTATCAAAGTGACAGCTATGGCGGGAATCTGGAACTAGCCGAACTGTTGCCCCATTTGCCGATCGAAGACAGTGTCTTTGGAAGGGTCTGGATTGAACTGAAGCAGCGAAAGCATATCACGCATTATCGTAGAAGACAAAGGGCCGAGTTAAATATTTACAATGTACCCCTCAGTGAACTGCAGGCTCATTGATCACAAGTGGTTGTCTGCAGCTTCTCAAAGCAAGAAAGCCGGTCATCAAGCTCGCACATACTTTTGGAATGCTTGTTAAGGGGTCCTACTCCGCATACTTTGACACCAGAATTTTTGCGTGCTTCAGGTATCGCAGAACGGTCAGGAACAAGCTGACGAAGAACTACCTATTTGAAGGCATGTCCCGCAGCAGACATTGATACACCGCTCAGACTGTCCGTATCCCTCAACTACTCCAAGAGACACAGGCTTCCACTGTGCCACAAGCTTTCAAGTTACACCTTCTTCTTGCTTTCGTGGCACAGGATTGAATTATCCGACACAGTGAAGCACT
The DNA here is from genome assembly GCF_024521635.1 of Tricharina praecox. Taxonomy (NCBI): domain Eukaryota; kingdom Fungi; phylum Ascomycota; class Pezizomycetes; order Pezizales; family Pyronemataceae; genus Tricharina; species Tricharina praecox. The sequence continues at coordinate 386,780 of NW_026250429.1, read as the reverse complement.
CGCGCCAAGATTACTCAACATTCTCCTCAGACTAAACCACGTTTGGTGCGTGCATGGGAATCAAGACAACTAACTGGTGAGACTCCCAAACATCCAACGTACATAACCCACAACCCCGCCCCGGACCACGAGATATCGACTCCCATCGACCCCAGAGCTTAGCCGGAGGCACAGCTTCTCTTCCAATCGTATCACAGAACATACGGGGCTGCGATTCTGTCGACTCCGAGATGGTAGTCGTCCAGCCAGCCGTGCCGGAGTATGTGCTATACCCCAATCCACCCTATCTTACCAGCGCCTGAAGAAATCGAAGTTAACAACACCATCGCGGGCGCCGCTTACAGGATCGTCGAGAATGAGATACACGAGTCGATAAACGCGCGCACAGAATCGCTCCAGGCACTCCGAGAGCTGGGACCTCCGGACCTGGTCCACCTGATCAAGACGCAGCCGAAAGCAGCTGTGAAAGAGGTTAGACGAACTAGCTGTGTACGCCACGAAGCCCCCGCCGAATTGACACTTATCATTTCTCTTCTCCGTGCAGATCGGCACCTATCATCACGTCACCGGTGTAGATGCTTCGTCGTCGGCGTCGCTCGCTGCCTACATCAATACCCTGACATACTCGATCGGTGAGAACCAGCTCTGGTTCGGCAGACCGCAGGCGTGGCGCATCACCACGGGCACTTACTGGTACTACCCTGACCCCTCATACCCCGCGATGCCGATGGGCTCTTATTTAGCTTTGGCGATGTGTCCAGTTGCTACAATGCCTTCTCTCGATTGGACATGCGCGTCAACGTGACGATACCCGGAACCGTGGACGCCTACGCCGTCGACGAGCGTGGAGAGAAGCGCAAGGCGACCGATGCGCTCTGGCTCGAGACCTACCTCTGCAGTGTCCTGCGAGCATTCAGCTACGCCGAGGAGGGTGCGACGATAATCGTCGGTTGTCGCAAGTTTAATCCTATCACGAGCACGGAGGTCGAACACAAGTTCCTGGATGCCGCGGAACGGCTGTTCTTCAAGGGCTACCAGCTCGGATCCGATCCCGAAGTCCAGGTTCCTAACGTCGTGTCGAATCACCTCACCTCCGGCCTGTTGACGTACATCCACACGACTGGTCGCTTCGCCTCGGGTGTGAATCTGTTCGAGAAGCTTCGGTCTAAGGAGCCGGAGGTGGCATCGTTACTGGCACGGGTGTTGATCGATGCCGACGAGGAGGTCAAGGCAGTCCAGCTTCTGTACGACACCGTAAAAATCTTGCCAATGGACAACAGTCTTCTCGATGTCCAGGCAGAGTTCTGCATGAGCAAGGGGAGATATGACCTCGCTCTCGAATGTGCCAAACGTGCGGTCAACAGCGCTCCCAGCGAATTCACGACGTGGGAACGACTAGCGCAGGTATATCTGAAACTGGAGCAATACGAACTGGTACCTACCGACTCATCCACATCTCTCTCCGGTATAACTACTTACATAGTATAACGATCATGTGCAGGCTCTTTTAACGCTGAACTCCTGCCCCATGTTCACCTACCAGGATCGCGACATCCCCAAGATGCCGCCGCCGAACAAGATGCATCTCCCGATCCTGCAGGAGGCGATGTTGGAGGAGATGAACGAGGACCACTTCGATCCCAAACAGGATCATGTCGACCCGATGCTCCTGAAGCTCCCCGCCGCCAACCTCAAGGGAACCTTCGCCAAGGCGTACAAGATCCTCACCGAGATCACCAGCCAAATTGGCTGGGACACCCTGCTCAAGTGCCGTAGTTCGGTATTTGTCATGGAGGAAGAGTATCGGGAGGAGAAGAAGAATTCCAGTGTGGCTACATTACGCGGGACGCCACGGCAGAGCGAGGACCGTGTGTCATCCAACGGTACCGATGAGAAATCGGAGACAAATGGTGACGAGAAGTCGGAGGATGAGACGGATATTGGTGCCGCTAGCATCGAGAAGCCCGAGAGTGCGGTTCCGGCCGAACCCAAGGGAAGCGATGATGGTACACCCCCCGACGACGAGAGATCGCTCGCCGAGAAGTACACGCACTTCCAGAACAAGCGTCTCTGCGAGAGGTGGCTCGACAACCTTTTCATGGTGCTCTATGAGGTAAGAACCCCCTCCCCCCGTGACGACTGAAGCGGAAGGAAGGAAGGAACCATTGGCTAACCCATTCCATTCACTATGTAGGATCTCCGCGTGTACACGATCTGGCGGTCGGAGTACGCACAATACAAGTCCCAAGCGCTGCCCTATAAGAAGAACGCGACCGAGTGGGAGATCCTCGGCGAGCTCGCACAGCGACTCCACCACCATGAGGAATCACTCGAGGCGTTCAACGCCACCCTCAAGATCCGCTTCTCGCCCAAGGCGCTGAAAGGACTCCTCAAAGACCAGGAGAAACGACGCGACAGTCGTAATGCGCTGGACGGAATCATCAAGCTGACGGCCTGGCAATACCGCCGGTATTCCGAGGTGAGTTTTTTTCCCTCCCCCACGTCTACAGCTCGAATTGTGTTGGCTGACATGACGATACAATACAGTTCTCCCCCTCGCTGCTGCTGTCGATACGCAAGTTGATCGCCGAAGAGGGCGCCGTCAAGGTCCGCAGCATCGTGCAGTCAACCAACTTCCCGCAGAGCGTGCTGGACTTGACCCATCACTACGCGCAGTTATGTATGGCATTCCGTAGCAGCGGTAGCGACGGCTAGCTAGCCTAGCTGTGGATATATGTACTCGAAGGGTGGCTGGTTGGTGGGGTGTGGGCGGCACACGGAGGATGCAAAATAATGTTTCTACTACTACAACTTGTGTATTTGGACTTTGAAAGAAGAAGAAGAAGAAGAAGAAGACAGCAAGCAGGCAAGCAATTGCACAGCATAATATGTAAATAGCGTGCTTTTGCGGGGGAGGGGGTTGGTAAATGTGTGCTCTTTAAAGACTTTGTTGATGTGTTGCTTTTGTAAGTAAGTACGTACGGTACGCGGAGTTGTGCCGAGATGGATGGATGTGTGCTTTCTCTGTGGTCACGCATTGGTGCATGGACCTTAAGATGAGATCTGATCCTCCCTCCTCTTCGCTTCGCTTGTACTATGATGATGATGGTGAGGTGCATAGAGGATTCACGCTAGAAGCTAGTTCATATCTACTCCACAGCTCGAGCTAGCGATGGATCGCATCATCAACTTCAACGTCAATCAAAATACTAGTAGAGTACCGGTACATTATGGCTTTCTGACAAAATCCAATTGCGCTACATACACGCATATCTCCAGATCCAGATCCAGAACATCGACATAGATTCACTTCTGACGAAACAAATCTAGTGATTGTCAGCGAATTGGCCGCGTAACGGCTCACAAACAGTGGTCGTACCTATTTCTTGACGGCAGCAGCCGCGGGCGCAGCAGCTTCGTCGTCATCTTCCTCCTCCTCGTCCTCCTCGTCATCGCTGGCAGCAGCAGCAGCAGCAGCTTTGGACTTCTTGGCATCCTGCGCCTTCGAGACCTTGGCGGACTCCTCAGGAAGATCCGGATCTGTATATCGTCCGTCGTCAACACTCACACACACCTCTCACTGGGTTGGTTCGTTCAAGACCGGGGAGAAAAACATGCCATCATCCCCCTCCTCAACGTCGCTCCCCGCATCCTCCCCCTCCTCTTCCACTTCCTCCTCCCCCTCGTCTTTTTCGTCCTGGTCCTCATCCTCCTCCTCCTCACTATCAGCAGCTACCGGCTTCTCCACGCGCCGCCGCTTCGGCCGCGTCGCGGCGGCAGTCTTCTCCTCTTCGGATTCGGAGACCGAGGCTTCCGAGGCTGTTTCCTGGTACCTTTTTTTACACGCCGCGCGGTAAGCAAGTGAATTTGTAATTGAGCAGATTGGGGCAGCGCGCGCGGGGGGGGGGAGGGGAGAAGGGGGGGCGCAAACTCGTCTTCACTCTCGACATCCTCCTCGTCGCTGGGCAGGGCCACAAGCTCTTCCTCGCTGTCGCGGGCGGCGCGCGTACGTTTGGACATGTTGCGCTTGCTTTTTTGTCGGGTTTGTTATGGAATTGGGTGTGGGAGAGGTGTGTGTGTGCGAGATGTGGATGCGTGAGGTGTGAGGTGGGTGAGAGGGGAGTGGAGGAGGGAGAGGAGAGTGGGTGCGACGACGGAGGGAGGAAGGGAGATGGGAATGGGAATGAGCGAGGGTTGGGGTTGGCGTTACACAAGGCGGGCTCTTTTTCCGGACGTTCTCTCCCTCGGCCACGAGGACTGGAGGACTGGGCAGGACTGGGCAGACAGCACAGCACAGGACAGACTGAACGCGGTAGACTGGACACGACGGAGAGCGTTGCCGGGAATTGGGCGCGCAGTAACTAGAGTTACCTGTTACAAGAGGACTTGCCTATTTCACTACGCTCCACTCCTGCAAGTGAAGGGGCGGAGCCTGGAGGCAGCAATGTTTACTTTTGGACCTGCCTTTGTTTGCCGGGCTTGCGACTCGAGAGAGGAAGCCCGGACGGAGATGCGGTGGACACTGGACGGTTACGAATCCTCTGCTGCCTGGCAAGGGGTGCCACTGCATGCGATGTTGTGATGCATTTGCACTTCGATAAGTAGCTAGCTTCGTTGTCCTTGACAACGGCCCTTGTTGACGTGTTTAGTAGTACTCACCCTGGAGCTTGTCCTGCCAACTTCTGTCTTCTTTTCCTCCACTACGGGCATCCACAAACACATCCCGCTTTCCCTCCGCTACGCATACCATATACCCACGAGAAAAGATCTACACATACACGCAATGGACCGCCCCAAAACCCCCGGCCCAAGCCGCGCCAAAACCCCCGGCATCGACCGTGAGCGTCCCAACACGCCGTTCGACCGCCACCACACCCCCGCACAATACTTCCAAGTATACCTACGACTCCGGCCAACCTCAAGCCACTCCATTGCTTCCTCGCGCTTCATCACCGCGGGTCCGGAAGGCACCTCGATCCTGCTCACGCCGCCGGACCGCGCGCGCACCCGCACCGCCGAGAAATACTCGTTCACGCGAGTGTTCTCGGAGGCGTCGCCGCAGCTGGAGGTGTTCCGGAGCACTGTTCTGCCGCTGGTGCACGATGCGATCCGGGGGAAGGACGGGATGATGGCGACGCTGGGGGTGACGGGGAGCGGGAAGACGCACACCATTCTCGGGAACAGCGAGCAGCGGGGGATGATCCAGCTGTCACTCGACGTGGTGTTCTCTGCGCTGCGCGGGAAAATGGTCGACTACGAGCGACTGGATATGCCCTCGTTCGATAACTCCGATGCGGTCGTGATCGATGCTCCAACGTTCTTTGCCCGCGTCGCGGCCGCGATGGAGGTCATGCATGCCGCCGGCACGTCGAAGCGCGTTAGTATCGCGGCGACCACGCCGGTGGAACCAATGCTGGAGGGAGAGGAGGAGGTGTTGGTGGATGGCGACCCAAAGAGCGGCTATGCCGTGCTCATCTCGATGTATGAACTCTACAACGAGCGGATTTTCGATCTGCTGGACGAATCGCCGTTGGTCAACCCCGCTGCGCGGCGGAAGGCCCTGCTGTTCAAGAAGCCGAGCACACAGTCCCCCTGGGAGACATCGCGCGAGCAGAAGAAGGTCGTTGCGGGCCTGCGGAAGGTGTGCGTTAGCAACTACGACGAGGCGCTGCAGGTGGTCGAGCACGCGCAGACGTGCAGGAAGGTCTCCGCGACGAACTTGAACATGTCCTCGTCCCGATCCCATGCGTTCCTGCAGATCGAGATCAAGCGCTTCAGTTCCCGCGGGGTGGAGAAGGACAGTAGTTCACTGCACATCGTTGACCTAGCGGGCTCGGAGCGTGCACGGAACGCACAGACCGCGGGCAGCCAACTCGTCGAAGCGGGGAGCATCAACAAGTCGTTGATGATGCTCGGTCAATGCCTCGCGTCGCAGCAGCCGGGGAGCGCAAGCCAACCGCCCTACCGAAGCAGCAAACTCACCGAAGTCCTCTTCTCCAACACCTTCACTGGCATATCCAAGCAAAAAGCCGTGATCCTCGTCACCGCGGACCCCATGGGCGACTACAACCCGACGCTACAAGTCCTGAAATACTCCGCGCTCGCCAAAGAAGCGATCGTGTCGCACCCGCCCCCACCACGCAGTATCCGCACCGTCTCAGGCAGCACCGAGCTCCTCTCGGACACCGAGGGCCCCGGCGGCAGCGGCGTTGGCGGCGGCGTTGGCGGTGGCGGGCCCAACACGCTCAGCAAAGACGCGCTAATCCGCCGTCTCGTCGCCCAGCTGGAGGAGACTGAGAGCCGCTGGCGCGACGCCGAAGACCGCTGCCTGATGATCGAGCAGAGCGTGCGCGAGGAGATGGCAGACGAGATGGAGGCGCGGCTGGAGGACGCGCGGCGCGCGGCGATGGAGGCGCGCGTGCAGGACGCTGAGTGGCGCGATGAGTTCGTTGATGAGAAATTAGACATTCTCCGCAGGGGAATGGAGGACGAGCTGAGTGTCTACGAGGACGAGGACGCCACGGGTGACACAGGCAGAAGTAAACTCGACCAGCTGCAGCGAGAGAATGAGGCGCTGAGACGCGAGCTGGATGCCCTCAAGAGGGAGCGCGCGAATAGAAGCCCCACGAAGCCCACTACCTATATGCCAAATGTAGGCATAAAGATGGGCATGCATAGGTCTGCGGTTTTGGGCGGGATCGAGAACACTGTATAGACGGGGGGGGAATGGGGGCTGGGTGGGATTTTTTTTTGTTTGTTTTATTGGAATACCTACATACGGATGGCTTGAAATGCCTGACTACCTACTCACTCGTACGCGGTGGCAGGCTGGGGCCGGTTGCGTTTTGCTTTTTGTTTTTTGTTTTGGGTTCTGCGGGGCGTGAGGCGTGAGGCGTGGCTTGTGGTTTGGTTTGGTTTGGCTTGGTTTTTATACCCGCGGTTTGGGAGCGGCTTTGTTGGAACTTGGGGATGTGTTCCGGATAGGGATATGGATAAGGATAAGGAGGGGCGGTGGAGTAAAGGGACGCATGAAATGCTGGGGGATGGAATGGACATTGGATGCCATAGACGTCGTCTGTAACGTTACCTATGTTTGGAGGATTCGGGATTCAGGACAGGAGGAATAAGCGTTTGCTTACTTAGTTGGCTAATGATTAATTACGGATGGATGAGAAACCACCACCCGTGGTACGAAGTAGGTACTCATGATCATTGAACTCATTTCACCATCACCATCACCGTCTTTCTCACTCCAATACGTACCTAAACTCCCTGATCGCTGCGGTATGCACGAAACATCGGTCTTCAAAGTTCAAACACAGTGTTGATAACTTTACATGAGGAATCACTCGATCAACACTCAACTTGAACTCGAATATCTAGGTAGAGTCGGGGGATTACCTAGTACGGAAGATGATTTGGCCAGGAATCCTGCAGCTGTCTGCATTCAGTATTGTGATGATGATCGTAGTGGTGGCCTTATGCTGGGGGTGATTACCTGGTGGGGGAGATGAGATTCCCGGTCAAGTGACATGATAAATCACTCGACTGCGGATGATGCAGTTCGATTCTGATTTCTGGATGTAACAAATCTTCAGGACAGATGGAACTGATACACCCAGAGTAGGGATACAAGCTCGGACTGCTGGTCACAGGTATGTATCAGATGTCATCCTCGATCCAAGGATTAGACTTACCGGCCATGGGGTGGGGTGAAGATCTTCGATTGACATAGGTGTGGTACTTATATTAACCCCCAACCGTGGCCAGACCAGTAGAAGCCGTAGGACCTCGGCCTCATCCCCTCCAGTCCATCATTATCACTACAAATAAGTCGGCATACTCGCCCCCCCTCGAGGGCCATACCTAGGTAGGTACCCCCGCGGCAACGGTCCCACCATGCCCCCCCTCCCCGCACGCACGCACTTCCAGGCGGTTCTTCACCGTGACTCCATTCCCAACCGACTACCTCTCGCTGCCCTCCTCGCAGTCCCCAGAAGTGTACGTGCTCTTCGACCTCGGCCTACGACAAGATATCTGCATGCAGCTACCCGCACGCGCTGGATCTACGCGGCGATGGCGCACTGTACATGGGTGGTAACTACCTAGATGCGCCGGGGCATTTGCCCTGGCACTTGAATCTGCTGGTGAGGCTGGAGGGAGAGGCGTGGGCGTTTTTGGGCGCGGATTGCTGTCATGATGGCACGATGTGGCGCCGCTGCCCGCCTTGCTGCGATGTATCCGATATCAAATATCCGTGTACATAGCACTACTGCTCACTCACTGCAATTCGGTTACATAGGGCTATACATAATTGAATTTGCGTAGGGCTGTGTCTGAGCGGCTGCTCTTAGGGTTCGGCGTTGGGGCACGGTAGCGCACATTTTCGCCGGTTTTCCACCACAAAACCACAACCGCAACCATCTCCGAAAGACATCTTCTCTCTTTCTTTCTTTCTTTTCGCCCCACAACAGTCGACAGTTTCGATGAACGTGCCACCTTTCTTTCCACTTCACTCCACAACAGTTGAGGGCTTACACCAACCGATCTACTTGGAACCATCAACATTCCGCCCTCGGCCCTCGGGGCAATCGGCATCGGCTCGGCTCAGTGCCGATAAAGTTTACGCCGAAGCTAGATTCGGTTGTGGTAACCAGGTTCGCCCCATTAAGGGCTCGTACGGTAAGTTCTATTCCATCCACTGCACTGGTTCGCGACGTCTGTCAGTGTTAGTCCTTCCTTAGAAGCCGTGCTGATTGATTCAACAAAGTGGCGTGAAGCCAGCCGACAAAAATTTGTCCCCGTCAGAAACACTTTCAGTGTTCGACGGGGTGCGGCGGAAGCGGCGGCGGAGGCTGTCCAGAAAACTGGACCAAGAAGAAGAAGAAGAAGAAGATGATGACAGGTGATCTACCGGGGGCTATGGCCTCTGGTGGGTGGATTAACCTGCCATCGAGCTGAGGCTCCACGTTCACTCGCGGTTCGCGTGGCTTAATATTGAAGTCACCGAACGGATCACATTCCCCATCCCTATCGATATCCGGGGATGCCCGGAACACGAAGCGACGGATGATGAAACCAACGCTCGGGGCCGGGGCTGAGCGAGCCACAGAAGAGCCCAGCTTAGAAGAGCAAGAAGAAGAAGAACAAGAAGAACAAGAACCCCTGGGAAGAACCAGAGCCAGAACTCGACCACCGTGGCATGGAATGATTTCCATATATAACGCAACAGATGCGGACAACGAAGGATCCCGCTTTCAGCATCCCTATCCCACCCTGAGTGGGAGATCCACGGTGGCGAATCGAAGGAGGGAAATCCGCGGGTGGAACATTGTCCGGATCACTCGAGAGAGATTCGATCCAGGCCGCCTATGGAAGTGCCTACGGGCATCCGTTGCTGAGCTATTGGCGGGGCAGTGCTGCCCCGGCGGTGGTGGGGTGGGGAAGAAAATACCGACGAGAGGAAGCTGGGGACGGGAGCGAGGTCCCTAGAGGTGGTCAGACGTGCCCCGGCGGGGTTCTGTGTGTGCGGACTGTGTCCGTGGGGCGAGACGACTTGCACAGAGTGCGGTCATGGTTTTTTTTTTGATTTGGTAGGCAGTGGAGGAGCGAACAGCAGAGCTCATCACGGATTCCTACAAACGACAAGTTGCCGCTGCAGTACCTAGCATTACAACAGCCCCCGACATGTCAAACATTCCCACCTCAGGAGGTAGCGAGAACGAAACCACCAGCAAACCGCCTACCGTATTATCTCGGATAACCGACCGCTCAGTGAAACACACTAGCGTGATTCTGGTTAGCGCCAGCGCGGCAGCAGAACATCAGTCGATTAGGTTAGTGCGGCTGGAACTCCTGAAGCATCGTGGGAATGGCAGATGTAGAGCATTGCAGTACACTCGACAAAGATCAAGTCGATAGAAATCACGGAAACCATAATGGAGAACAACAAGATCACTTTTCCTCCGAAAATAGCACGCACCGACAGAGTCATCAAAATTCGCAGCTCTTCTTACGTCTACGGCTGAATATGCTCCTGACGACGACAGTGATGAAGACAACAATATCCAATATCGGACTGATCACTAGTCAAAGATGTCTACAAGGCACAGTGGGCGCGCTCTTGACAGACTCGGTTGACGCGTCCTCAGCAGCAGACTTGGTGGGCGCGCTCATGGGAGGCTCAGTGGACGCGTTCTTGCCTGGTTCGGTGGGCGCGCTCTCGGCAGCCGCGCTCTCGGTAGGTTGAGCAATGTGCTCTTGACAGGTTCGGTGGGCGTGCCCGTGGAAGGTTCAGTGGACGCATCCTCGGCAGGCTCAGCGGTCACTTTCTCAGCGCGCATGGGAAAAGGTGCGCGTTCCAGTTGAACCAGTAGCTAGTAGCCAGGAGAAGCAAGCGACTGGAAGAGGTAGGTAGGCAGCATGTGGTTGTAGAGCTGTTTGCTAAGCTTAGCGATACTGAAGATGATGATGTTAGGGAAGTCTGTTGGAAAGAATCGGTCTGAAGTAACAGCGCTAATGACTTTGTGCGACAGGTCAGTTATCTGAGATAATACCTAAAGCTACAATGGACGCAATCACACGGCTCAGAAGCCGACGGAGCGAAGGAGGAGCGACTCTTGGACCACGGTCCACATGCGTGTCTGGCATACTGCCGACTCGCCGGCTCTAGAGCCGTATAAGAAGTTCCTACCGGATTCGTCCCATTTCAATGTGGATCAGATCGTAACAATTGTTAACGGCGGTGACTTGTTCATCGAGGTTACAATTCCGGACAGCTCTGAGGAGCTTCCGGATAGCTCTGAGGAGCTTGAGGTTACGCTTTCGGGGGCTCTGAATACTGAGTTGTCGCTGGTCAATGGATCCGGATCCTCGTATTTCTTTCTCTCCAATTGTTCCTCCACCACCCGCCTTCCCAATCAAGTGTATACCGATATGCAGCTCATAGAAGCCCAAGCACCGGCCGCCTATGATGCTATCGAGCCTATGCACGGGATACCTACCGAAACATGCCCACAAGGACGCCGAACAAAACAAGCCGCACCCCGTAGAATACCATCATAGAAGGCACACCTTTAACCTGGGAGGGTCTTGCTGAGAACTGCTATGCATGGGTGGGCTGAAGGCGAAGCATCCCGTTCGCTCGGCGTCTGTACATGCTAGCAAATCAGACCACACTTCACGAGCTCTGGCCCTCCTTTTCACACATGTGGGTGTACCGTCTTGAATGCGACGTGTCGATAGAGATTTACGGTCCCTTTGCTCGGCAAGATTTCTGGGCCAGTAGGAATGGGGCTTAAGAGAGTAAGTAGGGCCTGGGGCTGCAAACGTAAATGAGTACATACTGTGAGGCTTAGAAGAGTCAAGGAGCACTGGAGCAGCCAGGAGGCTTGGAAGTGCATGGCTTCCAAAAGTGAATGAGAACTGCAAGAGCGAGTGAGGTTTTAGACGGTGAGTGACGACATGTGTCTCATTGTACCACTACATCTCTTACCTACTGACCATGGATTCTTCCACCCGTCAGTTTCCAAGGCGCATGGCGCAGGAGATATCCCGGTGGGACACGCTATCTGCTGGTGGAGTTCGGTCCGGAGGCCCGTATTTCGAATCGTACCTAGCTGAACAGCTGAGTTCCAGGTCCGAAAAGTTCTCACTCTTAAGTTCATGCTCCGACCGAGTACATGAGACCACTACATTTTAACTCTAGAGTAAAAATCAGTCACCATCTCGCGAGAGTTTGGTGCACTCGAGCATGAATTCCATACAAAACCCGGTATTTCTTCTTGTAAAAGAACTTCACACCAAAATTGGACCAGGAATCTAAATCTATAGGGAGGTACAATGCCCGTGCCCTTTCCACTCCACGGATTTCACATCTACTGCCGGCTGCTAGCTGGCTTGAAATTAGAACCGTAAAAAGATGGCCTTTCTTGACCGCAGGTACCATACCCTCCTGTTCCGGCCCCTGCCCCCTACCTCGTAGCGTCTGCTATACCTCCCTTCCGCTTATCCACTCACTCACTCCTGACTTCCACCTCGTTCCCGTCTCCTCATACCCAGCCGCCTCGGGCACGTACCCACTGCCACCATCTGTACCAAATATCTATAATTGACTGTGTGAAGCAACCAAGCCCCTTCGCAGTAAAGAAGGACTGTAGAAGGGTGTACTTTTAAGCCTGAGAAACATTGCTGAAACGGTTACGGATGAGCCTGGGGTGATTGCCGACCCAGATATACTGTCATGATCACTCGACAACCGGCTACGGATAGTGTGAGATCCGATGAACTATTCACCCTCACGCGGCCTATCTATGAGCTCTAGCATAGCTCAAACATGCCTTCGCGAAAACCCCCTCAGTCCAAGCCTTAGAAGCAGCAAGCAGGAAGGATATCAATACAATTCACATCCTCATATATACACCATACACTCGGGCCCCATCAACACGGGTAATTCCACTGCTCTCAGACATCCACAGAAGAAACGAAACGAAACTCCAAACTCCAAACTCCCATCCCTCCGCTATTTCTGCGGCGGGAACCTCAATCGAAACTTCTTATCTGCCGGTAGTCCACCTATCAGCCCCAGCCGTGCGCAGCTCCCCGCCCCCCTCTCCCCGCAAAACGATCCGGACTCACCTTGGTTTTTGACCGAGTACAGAAAATTAACGATGACCTCGTTCTCGACGATCGGCTGCGCATTAAAATTCTTCCTCACGGCGGTAGCGAGCACCTCCCTCGCGACCCTTCCGCGGCCGCCGCCCCCCCGTCCCGCCGGACTCCGCCGGCCCACGCCGGCGTTGAGCACCATGTTCCGGTAGGGTTCCGACGCGGACGGGACGGACAGGTGGTATGCGGTGCGGTAGCTGTGCAGAACCGAGAGCGGTAGTGTGTCCCAGCCCATGCCCTCGATCCCCTCGTGCGCGTGCAGGCCGTTGGAGTTGACGGAGCCCGTCGAGGTCTGCGCTTCGAGCGCCGGGGGCGCGTGTGTGGCGGGCCGCCGCTTTTCATTCGTAGAGGGGGCCGGGGGCGCGGTGGTCGCGGTCGTGGTGCTGTTGGGCGGGGGTGCGGTCGGCATGGTGGTCGTGGGTGTGGGCGGTGGTGGGGAGAGGGGACGCGACGCGTTTAACGATACTCTAGTCACTACGGGTGGGTGGACCCTAGCGATGGGCCGATGGCCCTATGGGATGAGGTTAGGGTGCATGTGTGCGGTAATGCTCAACGCAATGGCCAACTTTTATTTACAGCGATCCAGCGCGGATCTGCAAAAGAAAAGGAAAGGTCTATCTATCAAACAAAAAGAAGCCGAAGAAGGAAAATCATCGTGGTATCAACCAGCCAGCCAATATCAGCGTCGGTATCAGAAGAAGAATTTGAGGCGAACAAGAAGGCAATCATCAAAACACCAGCAGCAGCAGCAAAAACGCCCATCTATCCCATCCCATGCCCGTCCGAACGAACGAACGAAATCGTAACAGCGACTTTTCAACCCACCGTGTATGCATGCCAAACCTTCTCCTACGCGCTATCCTCAATCTTCTCCAACAGACTCCTCCTAACCTTCGTGTTCGTCACGCCTCCAAAGCCAAACGCAGGGACAATCCTACACATCCTCGCCAGCGTACTCTGGGAATAATTCACTTTTATCATCTGGAGCCGCTCCCTCCAGGTGACGTTCCTGCCTCGATTGTAGAGGTCGAGGCCGAACAAGTGCAGCGGTGTGGATAGCACCTGGCAGCTCACGGGCGACACGAACTGCGCGATGGACTCCGAGGACATGAAGGGCGAAGCGTTCGGCATCAGATGCGAGACCCGGGACGGCACGTTGAAGCTGAACATGATGGTCATGGCATCGCGGATGGAGAAGAGGACGAAGGATGGTAAGGGAACGGGTCGAGGCGTGCCAGTGCCGAAGAGGCGGGCGAAGTTGCGGTCTTTGATTAGGCCCAAGGACATGTTTGCTCTGTGACGGAATCAGCACCACCATAAGCCGGGAGAGGAGAGGGAAAGCCATACGTAGATGTCGCAAGAAACTTCTCCGTGCCTGATGTGACTACTTTGATATCGCCACCCGTTCGCACTGCAGAGACGGTATCGATTGTGTTCGCGGTCATATACGTTCCAAAGTAGGTCATCTGTTCCGTCGCTTCCCATTAGTCCTAAATCTCACCCGCTGCCTTCCTTCCGGCGTTCCGGCGTTCCTTTCTTCGCCGAGGAAGAACTCACGTATATGAGCGCAAATGGTTTTGAAAAGATGAACCTATGCGGCTTGGTGACGATGGTCTTGAACTGCAGTTTCGCACTCTCGAGCACCGAACTGGTCTTCCCCGATGCGTTCTCCATTATACTGCGGTCTATGAGGCATATGACTGTCCGCTCCATCAGCTTCCACTTTTTCCACTCGTAATTGACAGCTAGGGGACCCTACGAGGCGCGATAATCATCGTCGCGGCACCTGCACTGGCGATATCGGCGGTGATGCGCTGCAGCAATTTCTCGCAACCGACGACAGGAGCTGGCGGTGCAGTCTTTGGCGGCGACGGCGTGCTACCAGCAGCGTCTATGAAGGGAAATGGTTTCGACATGTGGGCTGGTTGTGTTGTGGAGGTCTGTTGTGTGGGGAATTGGAAATCGAAGTCGAGTCAGAAATGGGAAGCGGAACTAAAAAGAAATAACGAACGCACGGACCAGCAGCTAGTTTTGTTGGTGACAACATCGGGCAGAAGAGATGGTACGATGCAGCCATCTCCTTATAAACCGCGGTCGTGAGAACGGATAGATAGACAACCGGGCGAAAAAGGATCGAGCTCTCGGAGTATCAGTGCGAGAAGCATCGGTTAGAGCACAACTCAGGGTCCTCAATTGAACATGGCCGTATCTTAGAGCATCTTCTCTACCGTATAGATAGACATCTCGGTCGAGTGTAGACCTATCACCACCCCGGCTCGTATGCACCATCGGACTTTCCCCACAGTCATCAGTCATCAGCATCACCATCTCATCTCACGAGTCACGATTCACAACGCCCGCCTGTTTGCATTTGCATTCACACCGTAAAAACACTAGCGATGACCAGCCAGACACCATCAACTAACCACAATAAAAGTTAAACGAGAAACAAACGCGAAGAAAATGTATCAACGCCCACACCTCCCATTGTCTAGACAACCGCCCGCTCGACAATCAACGTGGTGAACGCCCGGTAAGATAGAAGAGTAATTTCAAATGTACGGATGGAGCATCAAATACTGCCGAGTACCTATGCGCTCAAGCCCGCGAGAGGCCCAACGCCAGACTGGAGACCGAGGTATGTTCCCGTCGTCCTAGGGTCGAGATGCGAGTATTCGAGTACTATCTCCTTCTACAACGATTGCTTAGTAAAGCTGTCCAAATTGCTAATGAGCGATGTGATCTGCAAACTTACCTTCATTCTCTCCCACGTCATCGGATCAAAGAAGACGTAGACTCCCTTCTCCGCCGTTTCAGAGAACTGCTCGACTTGGGCCGTCGGATCTTTCGTCATCCAAAGTCTATGCAACATGTGATATCTCCAATTCCTGGCCGCCCTAGAGTCCCGCAGGGTCAACACCTACCCGCGCACCTGGAAGCTCGAGTAGGTAACAACTTACAGCTCAGCAACTACAATCTCTTGCATGATATCCCGAGGCATCGTGTAGAAGATGTAGAATAGCGTCTCGTCCGAGAAGCTACCAATCTTGGAGTGCACCGGTTGGGTATTAATCACGGTGTAGCACTGTGGTAACTGGAAATCCGGTTCCACGGCAGTGCTCTCCAGTTCCGCGAACGGCGATGAAAATGACGGCCACAGCGCACCGCTAGTGTATCAGTCAAATACCTATCAATCAATGACAACCCAATGGAAACTGGAATGCTCACTCCGGCGAATTGATATCCAAGCCCAGCATCATCAGATCCTGTCCCTTTGCCAACGACGAGCCTTCACCGGTATCGCTTCTCATCGCCGAGAAAAGCCCGCTTAAGCTGAATCGCTCGTTTTCTGTAACTCGGGTCGATTGTGGAGAGTACGGACTTGGAGAGGAGGAAGGAATATCGCCGTTCATGACCGCGCCGGGTTTTTGCAGTGTCTGTTGAGGTTGCAGCGGCGGCTGTTGCGGCGGCTGCTGTTGCTGGCTGGGGTGGACGAGTCCAGGCGCTGGAGACGGCCGTGATGGTTGCTGTTGCGGTTGCAGTTGTTGCTGCACTCCCAGAGGGATACCCGGTGCGCCGGTCAAGCCAGGAGCTCCGTTGAGTGTTCCCGGTTTCAATATGTTCTTCAGAGCTGTCAGCTAACAATCCCCCCAGCCCCACTAGAGCATCACAGTCCAACCTTCTTCTCAACCTCGCCCAGCGGTAGAACGCCCTGCGGCTGTCCCAATATCCCATCCAGCTGCGGCAGAAGCCTACTCGTCATTCCCCTTGCTGAAAGCGCACCCATATCCCCTAACCCGGTCTGTGTCCTCGGCAACGCGGGAAAGTCCTCGACCGGCCCGCCGCTCGCGCCACCAGTCCTGTAGTCCTCCATGCTAGGGAACAAGTCCTTCTGAACCGTACCACCGCCGAACGCTCCATCGTGCTGCTGCTGCTGTTGCGACTGCTGCTGCTGTGTCGGTCGAGGGCTCTGCGTATTTATCCGACTCCACACCTGCGCGGGATTCGACTGCGGCTGGCCACCTAGCGCTGGAAACTCACTTCCCGCCGCACACCTATTAGCACTCCAGGACCCCACACACAGAGGGTCCACTCACTTCATGTCCAGTGGCGTACTCGGCTGACTCGGTCCGCCCACGCTCTGACTAAATGTGAGCCCCCTCCCACCACCGGGCGTGGGCACACCAGGTGGAGGAGCGCCGGACCAACCTCCTACTCCTATACACCAGTCGATCAGCAAACAGCCCCTCCCCCCTCCTTCGCCTCCCCCGCCGGAACGACAAACCGGGTTTGCCATTAGGAATGCCGCGGCCTGCGGGTAGCGCTGGTGATGCTTGCGGGAATGACAGTCCCATCGGTCGGTGACCTGGTCCTGTAAGCGCGGGGGACAGGTTAGCTGTTGCTGGTGGGGGCGGTGGTACGGTGGTGGTGGTGGGTAGCACTGGCGTACCTTGACGATTCATACTGGCGAGGGTTGTAGGTGTAGTGATTGTGGTGGAGAAGAAAGGTGTTGCTATCGTAGACGTTCGTTCGTCGCGTGGGAGTCGAGTTGTAGGCGGCGTTGGTGTGTGGTGTGTGTGTGTCCTTGCTTGCTTTGCTTGCTTTGCTTGGTTGGAAGGAAGGGTTCAGTCTGTTTCAGTCAATCTCTCCCCTGCACGAAGCACGCTGTTTGTAGAGCAAAGTAAGGCAAAGTGGAATAGAACATCACACGCACATTCAGAGCAGTTATGCCGGTTGTCGCCGCATCAATTGCAAGTTCCTCTGGGAGTGCTTTGCGTGGAGGCTTTGGTGGGGCAGCGCGGCGACCGGTGGATAGCTGAGATTAGAACACTTGGCAAGCAGGGTCACGTGCGCATGACGAGAGGCATATGATCAAGCCTTAGCCTTCGTCATCATAGATCACTCAACAGGCGTGCAGTCATGGCAACGGCAAAAGGCTTTTGGTCGCCATGGTCTAGACAGGCCGTATACGACACTCAATTGATGTTCCCTCTCTGCATAAGGCTTTCTTTCTTAATCAACATAACTCAACTCCCGCCAGAATCAAAACAGACAGAAGACAACTCAAAACGCCCAAACGAAGTAGCCACACGCCCCGTAAAGTAAACCAAGCACTGTACACATCGGAAAAAGAGTCGAAAGTCGAATTGCAGAAGCAATCCATGTCCTTCCATAAGGGAACAAGAAAGAAACAACATTACTTCCACTACACTTTATCGTGCAACAGCAACAAACCCCTGCGCCGCCGTCTCGTTACTGGTCTGCGCCATCTGCAGCCGAGCACAGAGACTCAACAACACGACCGTCTCAGTAGCAGCAAAGTAGTTGAGAGCATCCAATAAGATCTTCAAGTGCCGGCTGAAGTTGTGTTCGTACTTCCCAAGGTTCTCGTTGAGCTTGACCATGTTCTCGGGATCAAAGGGGACATCCTTCGCGCCCTCCTCGAACCGCGCGGATGGCGAGGCTAGTTCCGGGTCGGCAGTGATGAGGGAGCGGGAGAGGGATGCGGTGTACGAGGAGAACATAGCACATGTTGTGGTGAGCTTCGCGTGGATCTAGGCGGGGCGGTCAGTTTCTATCTAGCGTACAGCCGGGATTAGGGAATGCATACCTTCAGCAGCTTCGCGTTCGTTAACATGCACTCCTTGAGACAGGTATCCAAGAAATCAACGTGGTGTTGCATGAGCTCATCCACCGTCTTGACCTCGTCCAGTCGCTTCATCAGCTTCGACCAATTTGGTTCCACTACCTCCATAGTGCAAAAGTACAAGAGCTGTTGCACAAATACCAGCATCCGCGCTCGCAATGTCCATGCTCTACGTTTCCAGCTCTCGACCTCGGGATATTTCGATCTATGCTTCCATGTATAGACGGACGTGTGGTCCCTCCAAGCCGAGCATAACTGGCTTTCCAAATGCCGCAGTGACAACAGATGTCGGAACAATAACTGGTATCGTAGTACTGTTTTCCGAGAGATGACAAGTGATAGAGGAAACGGTACTCTATAATCCAACTCCAACGCATTGTGTCCAGTGATAGGTCTGTCATCGGCGCTAGTGGAAGCGACATGTGAGGTAGCATCCAACGACATGGCTCCTTCTTCAACACCCGACACGTTGACAACCCGCATCAGCCATTTCGTCAGGTCTACTTCGTTCATACTGACTTTGACATCCTCCTTGAACGGATCTGACGCTGCAATGGATCCAGGTTGACGGAGCGCCAAGTCGAACAGAGATTGCAACTTCGAGACGTTGACCTTCTTTGCTTGCTTTTGAAGCTCCGTATGGCCCATCTCGAGAAAGTGATGGAAGAAATCCGCACGGTCGAGGAAGAAGTAGTGCTTCAGCGACCTGAGGCGTGCGGGCAAGGCGTGGGTGGTCAAGAGCAGGTCCAGTAGTGATGCATTTGCATGAGCGTAGGCAGAATTGACGTTTTCCAAGAACCTATACCGATTAGCACCTCCGCCAAACTCACGAAGGCATGTAAAACATACTTGATATCCTCAAATGTTCTAGGAACATCGGTCATCTCTTTGCTTACATCCACACCACCACACTCCCTCACAACATTCAAGTACTTCCCGGCCAGCAGAACTTTGTCTTTGACATTCTCGAGCTGCGGTGGGACATCGTCCAGTCTCACGGTATATCTCTTCTCCCAGTATTCATCCGTATAGTCCTCCTCCAATCTTTCTCGCCGGATGCTCTTTGCTTCCTTAACGAGGAATTCCGAGTGCGGATCGTGTATCATCCCCTTGTGAAGCCACTCGTTCAACATGCTCATGTACGGGCGTGATGCTTCTCGTAACAATAAGCTCAGCAGTGTCTTCGCCGCCGGGTCTCCAGCCATGGCCTTCAACCTTTCCGTCAGCAGCGCCAGCACAGAACCACCCCTACATATTTTCGAACCCGGCAGTGCAGCCCCGTCGTTGCCCTCCCTCAGCGCCTCAATAATATTATCGACATCGTCGAAATCATCCATCGAGTCGTCCTCATCATCCTCGAGCATTGAGTTCTTTTTCAGTATCTCATTGGCTAGTGAGTACAACTGTGCAAGCATGTGTGATGTCGGCATGGTGTGCAGATGCAACATGTGCAGAGTAAACGAGGGATTGGTGAGGAATTGGTGTTCGAATTGGCCTATCAGCACAAGGTACTCATTCAACAGTTTCCGTATCGCGGCACTAAGCGCGTGGTTGACAACTCCAAACTCCTCTCTCGATTGCACCTCCACAAACGCATCCACGCCACCATAGAACGTGGCCATCTTCAACATGGTCATGGTGAGATCTCGCAACGACGGGTCCAGCCCTGGCGCTAGCTTATATTGGGGTCCTAGAAGGCGGTCGGTTTCGTTGGCGGGGTTGTATTCATCTTTGAAGCGGATATATTGTCCTTCAAAGCCCTGTAGCGCATCCACCGGTCAGTCAACAGCTCATTTACGCGGGAACCGCTGCTTACAAACCATAAAGACAAACAATATATCCTCAATTATCGAAGCTTCTTGCATGTCGGTCGACATACCCTCCAATGGGACCGGTGCTCTCGACGGCGGCAGTACGGACGACAGCGGCGGAACCGACATGCGCGAACCCAACGGCGCCGTTGTGTGGGGTACCAAAGAGGCTTCCGGATTCCATGGTGGTAAAGCTGTTTACAGTCAATAAGATAGCCATGATATGAAGGTAATATATTCTTAAGGGAGAATTTACGAGGAGGGGTCGGTTGCGAAGCAGCTGTGCCTGGCCTATTGAAGCTTCCGGAGGTTCGGGCTGGCAGCGACGGTGGTCTGTACTTCTCCTCCTTGAGGGGCGTCCTCCTCGTCGAAGTGTATGTAGTGCTAATATGAGTGCGCTCACTTCGTCGTACTTCCGTCGTCGTCGGAGTGGCAGCAGTCCTCGTTGTACCCCTCGTAGTTGGCTTTCGCAAAGGAGGAGAGTTTGTGCCTCTCACAGAATAAGATCTGTTTCGCGAGTTCGACGTAGCGACCGACTCTCTATTCGAGCCTCGCCTGAGTGTCTCCGGCGCGGCGCGCGATGACGAAGAAGAGGCCATTCTTCCGTAGCTGTTGTTTCGCGGTTGTGGTGAATCTCTTTTTCCGTTCGTGCAAGTAGACGCGATGTCAGATATTTGTTGATGTCCGCATCGCTGCAATCAAATCAATGGTTGCTCGCGTACGGGGGTCCTTTTCCGCATCAGAACTAGCTTATATGGATCATCAAGAGCCGCATCTTCACGAGAGAACTCCAATTGCTACCCAACTAAGCAGACAACAACATCATCATCACCTCTATCCCACTCACTACCAACTCCGATTCCTTCTACATCTCCATCGCCATCTGCAGCTTCACATCGCCAATATGTTCATTGCTCGTTCCGAATATGGTAGGTTGCCTCGCCAACTCCCCCACTGTCCCGCCGTCGTTACCATAGCTAATGAATCCTAGATCGTGGTATCAAGTAAACGCTTTCCATCTTCCGGAGCTCTCAAACCATCCCCGCTGATATGTCCGAAGCACTTTCTCTCCCGAGGGACGTCTGTTCCAGGTCGAGTACTCTCTGGAGGCCATCAAGCTTGGTTCCACTGCCATCGGGGTACGAAACCCAGCACTCCTACCTACCCCGCCATGCCCGCGTCGAACCTCTAATTCGCATCTCTAGGTTGCGACCGGCTACGGAGTAATCATCGGCGTGGAGAAACGAGTCACCTCACCGCTTCTGGAAGCGTCCTCAGTCGAGAAGATTGTGGAAATCGACAAGCACATTGGCTGCGCCATGTCCGGCTTACAAGCGGATGCGCGGTCGATGATCGAGCATGCGAGAGTCGAGTCGCAGAACCACAGCTTCCACTACAACGAGCCGCTACGTGTCGAGTCCTGCACCCAGGCTATCTGTGATTTGGCGTTGAGGTTCGGCGAAGGTGCGGATGGCGAGGAGAGCATCATGTCGCGGCCTTTCGGTGTTGCGCTGTTGATTGCCGGCTACGACGACGATGGCCCACAGCTGTGAGTGGCTGCGAGATGTGTTGAGGAGCTCGGAAACTAATGAGTTGTAGCTACCACGCCGAGCCCTCCGGTACGTTCTACAGGTACGATGCAAAGGCGATCGGATCTGGAAGTGAGGGAGCTCAGGCCGAACTGCAGAACGAGTACCACAAGGTTTATATTGCCCCCCATCACGCTCCTCTTCGACAGTACACCTAACACTGCCACTAGTCATTGACACTCGAGGAGGCCGAGACGTTAGTGCTGAAGACCCTGAAGCAGGTGATGGAAGAGAAGCTGGATTCCAAGAATGTGCAGCTGGCTTCGGTGACGAAAGAGAAGGGCTTCAGGATCTATCCCGACGAGGAGATGGCTGCCGTCGTTGCCAGGCTCGGAAATGCATGATTTACGGATGCTATCGAAACCACTTTTCAAGATAGAGATGGCGAACGCAAAGAATGACACCATCAAATGTGTTTCTTGAAGTGTGAACGGACATGACCATATACTTAAACAAAACTCCATCGATTCTAGTAATACAGGGACACGTAAAATTACAGTACCCAACCCGTCAATACTACAACCACCAACTATTGAGCAACACCGGGTATTCTTGAGCAAACAACTATACAGGAAAAAAACCGTTACGCCATCACGCCCAAAAGCTTGATCACTTCTCCTCCTTCTTTTGTTCTTCCTCTTTCACTTCCTCCTTGGCCTCCGGCTTCGATTCAGGGTCAACCTTCTCCGCGTCATCTTGCCTTGCCGCAGCATCAGAGCTGGCTTCCGCGTGATTCTTCTCCATCTCATCGCTCGCCGCCGCTGCTGCTGGTGATTCTTCACTTTCCGACTCTGTAATAGCTTTCGGTTCTGCCTTCTCCTCTCCCGTAGGCTCGTCTTCGTTATCCTTCTCCCCCACCTTCTCCTCCCCCTCTTTCTCTTTCTCCTGCACCTCCTTCCCATTATCCTGCTCTTTCTCCTCCTCCTTCTCTTTCTCCTCCTCCTTCTCTTTCTCCTCCTTCTCATTCTCCTCTGCTCCACTCCCCTCACCCTCATCGGTGACTTCCTTCTGTTCATCGTCCTCCGGATCAGCCGGCGATTTTGTTCCCTCCATCGGTGTTTCCTCTTTGTCGGTTGCATCCTTCTCGACCTGCGACTCTGCCCCCTCCAAGTCCTCCTGTTCCTCATCCTGTATCTCGTCCTCGTCCTCGATGATGTCAACATCATCATCCTCACCTTCGATCATCTCCTCATCGCTATCACTCTCGTCGCTATACTCCCCCTCAATCTCCTCATCCGAGTCCTCTTTCTCTTCGCCACCGTCCACCGGCTCCAGGTGCCCTCTCGCCCCGGTCCCCCGGTCCCACTCCTCAAACTCCTCTTCCTCTTCCTCTTCATCGTCTGCCAGCAGCTCTCCATTCTTCCCCGGCTTCAACCCCTCCACCTCAGGAGGCAGCATCAAGCTGTCCTGTGGAATCAACCGGTACCTATCGGACACGGTCTTGAAGAACAGGTAGAGCCCATACTCTCCCTCGACCTCCCAAAACACCGGGCGATGTTGGAACCACGCATGCGCAAAGATCCTGTAGAGCCGCCTGAAGATGCTAGCCAGGTGCTTAACACTATTATGCTGCAGCGACAGTCTGCTGGGGAAAAATTTGGTGCTGGTGAGCATGGTCGCCGCATGGTCGAGCGTGTGCGTGGAGTAGTCGATGGCGCAGCAGCTTTGTGGCGAGTCATGAACCGCGCATAGGTACTGCCACTCGCTGGCGCGCATCTCCGGACATGTCGCGGCGGTGCATCCGTCGTTTAGGAGGGCGACGATGAGGACGTTCAGGTCGCGCGTGAGACGCCGCGTGAGTTCGTAGCACCAAAGGGTTTCTTCGACGCCCTCCGGGGGGGTGGCCAGCCGCGTGCAGTCCGCGCGCGTCAATGGGAAGGTTTGGTCGGAGCCGGGAGGATTCGTGATGTTGCTGAGGAGCGAGGCGAGGTGCTCTTGCAGCTGGAAGGCGCTATCGAGTTCGGCCAGGGAGGTTAGGGGTGCGCCGGCGATGACGTTGCGCGATTTGGTGCCTGGGCGGATCCGGCGGGTTGCTGCGGAGGGTGTAGGCGGTTTTCCTGTGCTTGATGAGGTGGCTGGATCCGACGGTGGAATTTGGACTTCGGCGAATGGTGGGGGTGAGGGGAGACGCGGGGACGTGGTTGGTGGAGCCGTTGTGGACTCCATTGCGTGTGTGCTGATCGCGTGTGCTATGTATGTCTCTGCTTGTTTGGTGATGATGTACTGCTGCTACCGCTGATGCTCTTCTGAAGACAGATAAGCTACAGTTCTAGATGAGCTTGGTTTACCCGGCAAACATGGGTGATGGGCAATGATGCCTGCCAAGTTGCTAGCCGCGACATGCAGCCCGTGCCTGTTGATCGCGAATCGTGACTTACACCAATCCTCCGCGACACCCAACGACTTCACCAATTGTCCACAAGGCACCGGGCCACTCAATTCCTCCTCTACAACATGTCCAGCCACATACCGCTCAGCCCATACGACGAGCACACCGGCGACCAGACTTCCGATGCAGGACTCACCGAGGCGGACCTGCTGATCCGCCAGCGGCTTGCGCCGGAGCTTGCACTACAACAATGGGTGGATATGTCTATTACCGCGCTTTGGATTCCGATTGCTAATGGACATACAAACAGCACACCCAGCAGTTCATGCCACCGCCGCCCGCTCCTCCTCCCGCACAGCCACAGCCGCAATCACAGCGATCACAGCCAGTGTACGTACCGGAGGCCGCGGCACCGAAGCCAGTAGCCCGAAGCACCCGCGCGAAAGGTACAGCACACTCCACACAGCACTCGCACGCCTTATATGTACTGACACCCCGTAGCGGCGGCAGCCAAACCCACAGCGCGCACGACCACGCGGCGGCGCAAAGCCAGCATCGTGGCCAAGGACGAGAGCGATGGGTCGATCAGCGAAGAGGAGTTTACGATGGAGGGGGTGAAGACCAAATCGGGGCGCAAAGTGCACCGGCCCGCACACTTCAACCCCGCACAGAAGACGCCGTCGCGGCGGCGCGGTCCCTACAGACGCAGCCACGATGCCCGCATCTGCAAGGTGTGCCAGCGTGGACATTCCCCACAGTCGAATATGATCGTGTTCTGCGACGGCTGCAATGGGCCGTTTCATCAGCTCTGCCATGATCCGCCGATTGACGACCTCGTCATCCAGGTCGAGTCCGCCGAGTGGTACTGTGCTGCGTGCGCAAAGAGTAGAGAGCAGAAGCCGCTGCAGATGGGGCTCCCGGGGACGGGCTTGACGGAGGAGGAGAAGAAGTTGTATCTGGCTAGTTTGCCGATGGCGAGCTTGATGGAGATTATCCTCTTTGCTGAGAAGACCCATCCCGACCTGCCGATATACGATCCAAGGGCGAAAGAGCTTGCAGCGGCATTCAAAGCCAACCATGCGGTGAAGCTGGACGATGGCACTCCCGGTGTCGTTGGCGAAGATGGAATCACAGAGATGGAAGACACAGGCGGACCAAACTGGGAGGAGATGATAATCCGCGCCATCACCGCTCTGGACGTCGGCAAGGGAGCACAGCCAAAAAACATCTTTGACTGGATATCCACGTACATCACCCATCCCGCCCATCCCGCTCTGCTCTGCTCTTCTATATTCCACTAACAAACCCCCAGCAACTTCCCCGCGCTCACCGGCCGCGACATCCGCCTCGAAGCGCAACCGTCATTACAAAGCGCGCTTCGCAAAGGTCGTCTGCTACGGGATGGCCACTCCTACCGTATCAACCCCTCCTTCTCCGCGCCGCTCACGCCGAAACCGCCCGGCATGCTCGCCCCCGGCTCCGGAATAAAGCTTCCGCTCGAAACGGAAATGCTCGGCGCAGCCTATCTCCTCGTCGATTACGATACGATAGCGTTCTCGCATCGCTGCAACGCTAGACAGCAAAGTGTCGACGACGATCTGATGGATGGCATTGCGTTTGCGGAGCAGCAGGATCCTACCACTACTGCTGTTCAGTAGAAATGGACGGACCAGGGGATGGTGCAGCGTTGGGGCGTGCAGGGACACAGTGATTGGGGGTGGTCGTGAATACGACGGTGAATACGACGACGACGTTGAGGAGGAGGGTGAGGAGGGCGGTGATTGGAGGCTGTATCAATATACTTGCTACGGGGATATGTTGGTGTTGGGACGCTGATACCTACCTACCGACCTACGTGTGGTTGTCTTCTTCTTTTATCATACATGTCTTCTTTGATTTTACGGTGTTACCTGTTACCTGTTTTCTTCTCTTTTGTTGGGATTTCGTTCTGTGGGGCCCGGACTTTCTGTTACATACTCTATTGTACATACAGAGTACAAAGTACATACAGAGTACATGCGAAGTACATTCTTATGAGCAATCTCCGCGGCATACGGGATGGGATGCTGCTGGTGGTGGTGGTGGTGGTGGTGGTGGTGGTGGTGGTGGTGGTGCTGCTGCTGCTGCTGCTGCTGGTGAGTGAATATTTGTCTGGCTGGCTGGCTGGCTGGCTGGCTGGCTGGCTGGCTGGCTGGCTGGATGGATGGATGGATGGATGGATGGATGGATGGATGGATGGATGGATGGATGGATGGATGGATGGATGGATGGATGGATGGATGGATGGATGGATGGATGAGCTGGCTGGCGTGGGGATACCCATCTAAGCCAGAAGCTAGAAGTTGGAAGATACGTACATGCGTGTATTCTTACTTGCATGGCGATACGAATCGATACGAATCGTTGAAGAAGGGTTGAAGGGTTGAAGGGTTGAAGGGTTGAAGCTCAACACTTCTGTTGACGCTTCGTCTGGCCCACTCGAGGCATGGCCATTAGAGATAGACCATCGGAGATAGAGACTGTACTGCCGGCGGGGGAGGGAGAGGGGGAGGGAAGGGGAAGGGGACGGGGACGGGGGGGTGGAGAAGTGGATCGACAAATCGACAAAGTGGGATGACGACGGAGTGATAGTGTGTGTCCGACATGTTGGGATCTGTACAGCATGGATGGGTGGGGCGGATAGGTAGTGTTGGAATATCGCTGCAGGGACTGGGACTGGGACTGGGACTGGGCCATCGGGGGGAGGGGGGCCGAGCAGACCAGTCCGTGCGAGTTGCGGATACGGCCAGTGGAGGAGCCCGGGGCCCGGAGCTTGGAGCTTCGAGCTCGATGTTGGGCCTTAGAACTTTCCGTTGGGAGTGCTGTTGGGATTGACGTTGGGTGGGTGCTATTCTCGTTCCATCAACGAGCTCGCGTGATTGCGAGCAGCACTCGGTACTGTGTAGCCTACCACCCAAGCCCAACACGCCCTCGTTCGAGCTCGAGACGTGCGGCAGGGAAACCCACCAGGCGAGCCAACCGGTACCATACATAGTAGAGCTAGAACCCAGAGAAGCATGCATAGCTGGGACTATTTACCCCGGTAGCAGACACACACTCTCTCAAGGAAGCTGTAAGGCGACTTGATGGTCCATGATGGCCCAAGCACCGCCTCAATTGCAGTTTCACGCATGCGTTATCACTCGGTTTTCTTCCCCTTTCCGCCCCCAAGTGCTCCGGCTAGGTAGTTAGCCCGAACGGCTAACGGTACCCAAGTGCCCTCTATCAGATGGGTCCGTCGCAGTGGCAGCGGCAGTTCGCAAGCAAGCAAGCTCTGCGCAAAGAAAAGCGGGGTATGTTGATACTAGACAGATAGCTGATAGCTATCCTATCGCCCCACGTGGAGCGTGTGCGGCTCGCCTCTAGAATTCTCTAGAGCAGAACTCGGGATCCGGGGCGCTTTGAGTCCCGAGCCTGGGCCCGACGATGCCTGGGCCCTGGTGAGGGATCTTGGATGGGGTGATCGTCCAACCGTTGAGGGCACATATGAAAGCACATCGAGATATCTATATACTCTACATATGTTCAAACTGCACGTCGACGCGGCGCTGACGTTGAGCGACAATCGAGATAGGTGGATAATTGGAAGGTAGGGTACCGGTATGTATATCATAGAGTATACATGTTTGTTGGGATGTAGGTATCGAGTGCCAATCGAGTGTCAACACTTCGCATAGTAGATGGATGCTGGTGAATGATCAGCCGTCGACGGGACATGTACGGGACATAGCAGCTCCTGCCGAATACTGGTATGTATGATAGATACTCGGCCGGGCGGACACAAACGATACCGTTACCTACGGTATCCAAGCACTGGCATGTGTTCCTTCATGTCTACCCTCACCATCACCACCACCACCATCACCACTCCCCGTGATGGTGGTGGTGGTGGTGGTGGTGGTGGTGGTGGTGGAGGTGCCGCTGGTAGGTATCATATGTAGAGTAAAAGACCATCGGTGATTGGGGAGCCTGGCCCTGGCTTGAGTTCGTGTTTTCGGCTCACCCCTTCCCCTTCCCTTCCCCTTCCCTTCCCCTTCCCTCCCCTTCTCCCCCCCACCCACGCCAGTTCCCACCCGCTGTAAATCCCTGCAGTGGCCAGCGTATCGATAAGCTTACTCTGCTCTACTAGTTTTCCTCCTGCATTTGCCCCCCTGGCCAATCAAGCGGCACCAGCCACAAAGTTTTTTTTGCTAGCTTTTTAGTGGGTTTTTTCTGTTGAACTCGATTCGAGACGCGACACTCGAGACTTGCGACTCTCGGGCTCGGAGCGCTGGGTCGGGCCGGGCGCGGTCGGGCGCGGTCGGTCGGACGGATGGATGGGTGGAAAGATTGATGGATCTGCTCGGGAGGCAAACATAGGGATCCACTCAACATCCATAGTCACGGCGGCCGGGAGGGCGGTTGATAACTTGCAACTTGATATCTTGATAACTTGACTTGATGTTCGTGGATCGTGACGGGATGATGATACCGTAGTCATGTCCATCAGGCTGATGAAGCCAAGCTGGAGTCAAGCTGGAGCCAAGTCAAGCCCGGTCGATACGATACCGGTACATACGATGCGCTACCCATGATACCGGTATGATACCGGTATGAGGTGTATGTAGAGTGCTCTATGTATGGATGTAACACGGCCATGATTTCGAATTCAGGCACCAGGTATCCCAGGTAGAGTGAACCACACATAGTAGAGAAGGTCGTTGCGTTTCGCGTGTATCGCATTCTTGATTTTGTGGGGGCGTGGCATGGCATGGGATGGTGGAGAGCATGGGGCCGGGTGGGTGGAGCAAGGCCAAGATTCTAGAAGGGTGCCGGGAGTGGGGAGGATGGGATGGGTGGGTGGGATGGGTGGGGATGGGTGGGCCAAGTCGGGTGGGGATAGCCAGGGACCGTGCATTCGTTGCGTTGCGTGGAGTAGGTGCTCTATGAAGAATAGAGTGCCACATAGGCGCCACTTGGATACTGTTTGTTGTCACCGATCTGGATGTTGGGATGGCGGCTGAGTTGAGTGGTTGCTTTACTCTGGGGGCGAGTGTCTTAGATGGGAGAAAGGGGAAGGAAGGAAGGAAGGAAGGCTCGGGAAGGAGATTTGAACGTGAGCGACAGCGACACACCGGCGGTGCTGGGGGGGAAGACGGTTGAGATGCACAAGTGGACAGAGGAGAGGGCCGAACCGGACGATGTTCTGGTGCGATGAGACGACGCGGTGCGAGGGGCGGCCGGCGGTGCGAGGGGCGGCCGGCGGTGGGCTGTCATGAGCATTAGGATTGAGGACTGGGGATTGCTATTCGATCCGGGGATTATTTCTTCCGCCGCGGTGGAGGTGGAGGCGAGGTGTTGTTCGCGCTGCTGAGGCAGGTTCTGCGCCCACTGCCACCACGCTACACACGATAGATACCAGCACCTACAAACCAGGGCCGAGGGACGGCGCGTTTTCTTCGTTCCTGCAAACCAATCCAAGCGAGCCCCACTCTTCCACTCGCCACGTCCAGATGCTACTGCTAGCAGCAGTACTGGTGGTACTGGTAGCCGCATGGGTGGTGTTTAGCACAACCAGACAGACCCGCAAGTCTTGTCTTGCAAGTCTGGGGTGTGTATCTCTGCATGCAAGGGGCCAAAACCCACGCAGCACACACCCGCACGCTCCGTTCGCTCGTTCGCTGACAGTCGGTCTTTTTTTTGGGCTGCATTCGCCTTTTTCCTTGCCGTTTTGTTGGGGAGTTGTTGGGACAGCCACTAGACCGTGTCGGGGCAGCGATGTGCGTAACCTTCGCCGCTTGGCACAGGTGGCCGCAACCTTCAGCAAAAGTTGTTGGAACGCTGAGCGACCGGGTCCAACGTCAAGCCACTCTCCATACAGCTTAGATCGACAAATCGAACGGAAATCCAGTTGCGACCGCGCTCGAATGTTGGAACTTGGAGAGGAGGAGGGAGGGAGGGAGGCAAGAACCGCGGCGGAGTGAGTGCCAGGTCGGTCTCTCAATGCAACTCTGGCAGCTGCGCAGCTTCGACTCCCGCACTGTCCCTTAATCTCCCGAACCCCCTTCTCGCCATTCTTTATATTCGTGCTGTCTTCTGCTCCCAATCTCCTCTTGCTTCAATCCATCCGACAGCGAAGAGAGAGAGGAAGAGAGAGAGAGAGGAAGAGAAAGAGAAAGAGAAGCGAAACACACCATCACACTCCAACACTCGGACACCGTTCGATCGATATCGGATATCTCGCTCGCTCGCTGCAGGAGACGCCCTTCTCTAAACGGCAAGGCAACAACAACCTTCCACCCGCACTCCACAAAAAAACTATAACCACCACTCGCTTTCCGCCTACTTTACCTCCTTCCTTCGAACACACACCACAACACACCCCCTCTTCCCAGAGGCACCCACCACTATCACTATCCGCCTTTGACCCCCAACACCAGTTTGATTTCAACCTTCAAACCGATATGCAAGCGGGAATGTCTACAGAAGCAATGGCAGACTACGAACAGCGGAAGGCGAACGCAATTGCGCGTGCCAACCGCCCCCACATCACTGATCAGGTATGTCTCCTTGTTGCGTAGAAAGTTGAAGAATCAGTTTGCTGACTCCGGTTTGTTGCAGCCCATGACGATGAAGAACTGGTGGAAGCACCTCAACCTTCTCAACACCTACCTGATCATCTTCGTCCCGATGCTCGGTCTCTGGGGTGCATACTACACCCCGCTCTCGTGGCCTACCCTGATCTGGTCGATCGTCTACTACTACAACACCGGTCTCGGAATCACGGCGGGATACCATCGTCTCTGGGCTCACTCTTCGTACTCGGCTTCGTTGCCCCTGAAGATCTATTTGGCTGCCGTTGGAGGAGGTGCCGTCGAGGGTTCTATCCGCTGGTGGTCCCGGGACCACCGTGCCCACCACAGATACACCGACACCGAGAAGGACCCCTACTCGGTCCGCAAGGGTCTCCTGTACTCGCACATCGGATGGATGGTCATGAAGCAGAACCCCAAGAAGGTCGGACGTACCGACATCTCGGACCTGAACACTGATCCCGTCGTCGTCTGGCAGCACAAGCACTACCTCTGGGTCGTCGTCTTCATGGGCCTCGTCTTCCCCACTCTCGTCGCTGGTTTCGGATGGGGTGACTGGATCGGTGGCTTCATCTACGCCGGAATCCTCCGCATCTTCTTCGTCCAGCAGGCCACCTTCTGCGTCAACTCGCTCGCTCACTGGCTCGG
This sequence comes from Tricharina praecox, assembly GCF_024521635.1. NCBI lineage: Eukaryota > Fungi > Ascomycota > Pezizomycetes > Pezizales > Pyronemataceae > Tricharina > Tricharina praecox. The sequence goes on along the minus strand of NW_026250429.1, from coordinate 355,479 downwards.
TGACCAGCCTTTCGATGACCGCAACTCGCCCCGTGACCACGTCATCACCGCTCTCGTCACTCTCGGAGAGGGATACCACAACTTCCACCACGAGTTCCCCAGCGACTACCGTAACGCCATCGAGTGGTTCCAGTACGACCCCACCAAGTGGTGCATCTGGACCTGGAAGCAGCTCGGCTTCGCCTATGACCTGAAGCAGTTCCGTTCCAACGAGATCGAGAAGGGTCGCATCCAGCAGCTCCAGAAGAAGATTGACCGCAAGCGCGCCACCCTCGACTGGGGTGTTCCCCTCGAGCAGCTCCCCGTCATGGAATTCGAGGACTTCAAGGAGGAGTGCCGCAACGGCCGTGCCCTCGTCCTGATCGCCGGTGTCGTCCACGATGTCTCCCCCTTCGTCAAGGAGCACCCCGGAGGAAAGGCCATGATCAACTCTGGAATCGGCAAGGACGCGACCGCCATCTTCAACGGAGGTGTCTACGAGCACTCGAACGCCGCCCACAACCTCCTCTCCAACTTCCGTGTCGCCGTCGTTCGCGGCGGTTGCGAGGTAGAGATCTGGAAGCAGGCTACCAAGGAGAACAAGGAGGCAGTTTCCGCCATCGACTCTTCGGGCCAGCGCATCGTCCGCGCTGGTCAGCAGGTGACAAGGATGGCTGAGCCTCTGGTTGCCGCGCCCGCTTCGTAGGCCGATTCTCTCTCTCTCTCTCTCTCTCTCTCTTTCTCTCTCCCTCCTCTCTTTGATACTTTTGTACAATCATGATTTTTACGAACTTCAAAGGGAAGGGAAGAAGAAGCGGGATTGGGGTTGGGAGTGTGTGTACAGTTTGTGCTTCCGGTGCGGTGCGTTTTTCATATGGGTTTGGCGTTTCGCGAATGTGTCTTTGTGGTCTTGTGGGGAAAAAAAAACTGTTGCTTTTTCTACTTACTTATGGGTTTCTACTTTTTCTTTCTTTTTTTTCTTTTTCTTTTTCTTCTTTCTTCCTTTGCTCTTCACTCGATGGGGCGGTAGATTGATAGAGGGGACGTGAGACGCGGGATGGGAGTGCGTGCTGAGATGGGAGTGCGTGCTGAGATGGGAGTGCGTGAGAGAAGTGAGAGTGTAAGGGGGCTGAGTGGCATAATGGGTCTTTGAGAAGAGGAATATCATTATGGTTTTTGAGGACTTGAGGATGATCGTGAACGTGAATGTGAGAACATGCAGTGATTTCGAATCTGACCGTGAAACTGAGATGATGTGAACGTCAAATGGCACGGCATAAAATCTGCGGGATGGAACGGTGAGGTGTATCATTGGTTTCAGCGTATTCGCGTTCACTCTATGGATGGGGATCATTGATGATGATGGCGGCGGAACGGTGAGATTTATTATTGTTTATTCGTTTCATCGTATTCACGTTCACTCTATGAGGGGGGAGGGGGCGGTAAGGAGATGGCAAGGAGATGACAAGGAACTGGCTGATTGCATCTTGTATGCACCCAGGCGGGCTGGCGGGCGAGTGATGAGGAGGACGGTGATATCACGGTACCTGCCTTGCGCGGGCGCTGAGCCGAACTTCTGGAAGCCGAGGGCCGCTGAACTTGTATGATAGTACTGTGCGCGCGCGGGATGGATACAGGCTACAGCTGGTACAGATACATATCCTCTACACACAGAACGTATGTGCTAAGTTACACTGTACAGACGCTTCGAAGTTCGTGGTATCTGTCTCGTGCCTGGCTCGTGCCTCGGTGCTGATGGAGCTGGAGCTGGATCAGGCTGGGCCTCGAATCTTCGATTATGGTTGTAACTTGTTGCTACCTTGGCCAGGTATGCCTCGGTATGCTGCCCCTCTGCCCTCTGCCCTCTGCCATCTAGACTCTAGAGGAAGCACAGAGGCCGTCGGAAGGGACGGAGGAGGTATCGAGGGAGGACATGAAGTAAGCCGAGGACGAGGACGAAAACGAGGACGAGGACGAAAACGAGGACGAGGACGAGGACGAAAACGAGGACGAGGACGAAAACGAGGACGAGGACGAGGACGAAAACGAGGACGAGGACGAAAACGAGGACGAGGACGAAAACGAGGACGAGGACGAAAACGAGGACGAGGACGAAAACGAGGACGAGGACGAAAACGAGGACGACGCGGAACTCGATCTCGCGATTTGAGGGGGGGGGCAGTGCGGGATGATGACCGAAACGGGGGGTAAAGAGGGAAGGTCCGAAACTGGGTAGGTGAGGGCTTCAAACTTCTTCTATCTTTAATCTTCACTACATCCTACCTAAATAAACATCCATGGTGTGGTTATGGTTATGGTTACACTCAGGCACGAAGGCACGAAGGTAGAGTAGGCACGCGGGAGGTTGTAATTTGTTGTTGGGCTGGGTTGGTAAGATATCCTTTATGTACTCAACATAGACATACCTTCGATAGATAGACTATTCTACCGATGTTAATCAAGCTTTAGGTATTGAGTTACATTTTGGGCTGGTGACGCAAGGGCTGCTGTATGTTGAGCTCTGGCTGTTCGACAGTCGTCACGAACGGTATGTTAGGTAGTGCGGGCTCATCTTCATCTTCCCGCCTCTTCAGCTTCCTCAGCTCCCGAGCTCCCGAGCTCCCGAGCTAGATATCAACCGCGCTCCACCCTCCAGTGTCCATCCTCTAATTTCCAGACCTACCTACATAAATCAGAGCTACATAAATCAGAAGTCTCGAATTATTCGCACGTGCTATTAGTGGCCCGTGGGACGTTGGGACGGTGAGACCGATAACCCACGGCCGGCGGCCGCAGTGTAAACAGCCATGATCTGATAAGGTCGAATGCTATGATGATGATGAAACAAAAATAACAAAAATAACAAAAAATAACCCACGGCCGCGCGGCTCTGATACGCCTACTTACTTTTGTACGGCCGTGCGGCGTGGATACGCTCGGATGCCGATATGTATTGTACATACGAGGAGAACGTGCTCTACATAAATAGTCCACTCGGCTCGGAAGCGGAGGGGGGGCGGGACCGGGACCGAGACCGGGAGTGGGAGCGGGAGAATATTTACCCATGAGACGGCTCTGCTCGGCTGCGCCCAAGCCGTGCTCCGGATGGTGGGTGGGCCGGGCTGGCAACATGGTGACAGCCCATGAGCACCGCCCGCCCTCCTCTCACTGTACACTACGCGGTAGGTATGTAGGTCCGATTGCTGATGCTGATACTCCATCCATCCATTCACAGCTGGAGCATGTGGAGGCTGAAGCTCGAGCACGGGTGAGTCGATATCCCGGCCCGTACGAGAGAGGACCGGAGAGTTGTTTGCCCGGACGTAGGAGCGGTAGTCCAGCCGCTGCAGATGTCGGATGTCAGCTGAAGTGGGTGGACGGGTGGATGGGGGACGGGTGGATTTGAGGATGGGAGGATGGGAGGACGGGAGGATGACCGGCCAATGGGCCCCAGTGGTTGGTATGATGGTACATGCATCGTCCCGCACTCTCCTAAGTGGCTGCATATTCCGGGCCACACTCCCCGCTCTACTCAGCCTCAGCGTCTCATTCGCTCTCGAGCACGAGCGTCAATGAATCCTGCAGGCTCGAATCTTCCAAGACCTCACCACCCGCTCCCCAAAACCTCGCCCGTTCCCCCAGACCACACTCATTCGTTCCTTACCCAACCTCGGCGTCTCATTCGCTCGCTCTCCCCAGCCTCAATGAATCCTGCAGGCTCGACTCTCACGGGGCCGCATCACTCGCTCCCCAACCCTCACTCTCACTCTCACTCGTTCTCATTCTGTCTTCCAGACCCCACCCAAACCGACCTACCCCTTCACGGCTTCACGGCTTCACGGCTCGTAGCCAATTCACGAGACACTCAAAACCAGGAGCACCAGTAACTAGGGCATGTCAGCGTAGTTTTGTTCCCCTCTTCCACCAGAAACCAGAGTGTCATGACTTCCATATTTCGAACCACCAGCCATTCAAGCGAGCACATGCGTGAACTTTCCCAGAGAATGAAGTTACATCCCCAAACCCCCTTTTTCTCGGTGGGGTACAATGGGTTACAGTGGCTCATCCGCCAACTTCAGTAAACTGTATTCCCAAATACGACATAAGCCAGCCAGCCTCCTCCAAACTCGAAATCGTGACTACAAGGTATCTCTAGACTCCATATGTGGTTTCTTGGATGATCCACACCAACATCCCAATGAGCATTTTGATCACCATCCCATAATACCATTTACCTATCCCTACCTAGCCTTATTCTTCTCGGCCAGATGGTGATCCGTGATGAGCTCCCCGGATTATCTGTATATCTGTATACCTACATAAGCAGCTGGCTGGCTCACCGACGGGTATGAGTCTGCCGTGCGGTAGGTAGTTTAGATCGTCTGCATGCGAAATAAATCGATGCTCTCTCTCTCTCTCTCTCTCTTTCTCTTGTGGCAGCGAGTGCTCGAAGGCTGGTTTAGTCCCGACTCTCGCTATTCCTCGCATCCGAGTGATTGAGTGATCAAGTGATCAAGTGATAGGTGGCATAGGTACCCGAACCCAAAGCCACCGGAGGACTTTCGGTCTTCGAGGGATTCCGAGTCGAGTGGGCGGGCGGGTAGGAGGCATGGTGGTTGCGTCGTGAACGGGATGTCGGAGTTCGATGGAACTCGAGATCTACTACGGTTCAGGTGTCGTTCATGATCAAAAGTCTCATTCATTCTTGCTAGGTTTATTCACTCTTCCCAGGTCTATTCACTGTTCCGGGATTACTCAACCGCCCCGATCTATTCACTCTTACAAGCCTCATTCGTTCCAAAAGTCTCATTCACTCTTCCTAGGTCTATTCACTCTTCCAGGCCTCACTTAACCTCCCGCATCTATTCACTCTTCCAGGCCTCACTCAATCTCTCAGCTCTATTCACTCTTTCGGACTTCATTCGTTATCAAAAGTCTCATTCACTCTGTCTGGGTCTATTTACTCTTTTAGATGCCATTCGTTGTTATTAGTTTCATTCATTCCTCCCAGCTCCATTCACTCTTCCGAGTTTCATTCGAACTCCTAGCCCCATTCACTTTTCCAGGCTTTACTCAACCTCCTGGCTGTTAGAAGGACTCGTGGAGGTGATCACTAGAACGATCGAGATGGAGAGAAGTGAAGCGGTATGTTCGTGTCTAGGAGCTACCGGTACAAGAGAAAGAGAAAGAGAAGGAAACTTGAACCCGCTACCGCACCGAATGTTCCAAGCACCCAATGTTCCAAGCACCCACCACCAGCCCTCCAAACGGCTAGTGGACTACTTACAGGAACACACTCGTTCCTACACCAGCTCTATTCACTCTCAACCATCCAGCTCTATTAATTCTTCCGAGCTCTATTCAGCCTTCCAACTCTATTCTCTACTCTGGCCCACTCAACCTCCCAGTCCATTCACGCTTCCAGGCCCCACTTAACCTCCCAACTCATTCATTCACCCAGGGCACATTCGTTTTCCCAGGCTGTATTGACGCTTCCTAGCCATGCCCACTCCTCTAGCCTCACCCAGGCGCAGCCCAGCGCAGTCTCGACTTCACTCACACGCTGTCTCCGAACCCATCGCAGCCGGATACGGACGCCATGTAGGCTATCTTCGGCTGGCCTCGTCGTCTTCCGGTCGAAGGCGTGGAAAAGGTATCGAGCTGGGTTGGAAGGTTTCTCCAACACGATCTTCAGGGCTCGACGCGGAGGGGAGGTGGTTGGGGAATATCCTCCCACTGTGTAGATTGCCGATCGTTATTAGAGTTGTATGGGCCTTGTTTATTCTTAAGGGCTTCATTCATTATCATAAGTTGCATTCATTCTTCTAGTTCTATTCACTCTTCCAAGGTCTATTCACTCTTTCAGGCCCCACTCAACCTCACAGCTCTATTCACTCTTCCGAGCCCACTCAACCCTCCAAGTCTATTCATTCTCCCAGGCCCCGCTCAACCTCCCAGTTCAATCCACTCTTTCAGGCTTCATTCGTTGTCAAAAGTCTCATTCACTCTCCCTAGGTCTATTCACTCTCTCCAGCACTATGCACTCTTCCAGGCCCCACTCAACCTCCCAGCTATCCACTCTCCCAGGTACATTCATTCCAAAACGTCTCATTCACTCTTCCACCCCCCCTCAACCCCCCAACTCCCATTCACCCACCTCGGTCACATTCGCTTTCACGAGCTATATTGACGTTTCCTAGCCATCCCGCCATACCAACTCCCCTAGCCCCGTCCAACTTCGCATGCCCCATCCAGGCCCAGCCCAGCGCAGTCTCAAGTGGGAGGGGGGCAGCAACTTTCCGCATTCGAGGATACGAGGTCGGCACCACCAGCTCCCGGTAGTTGGTTGCGAGTGATCTGCCGTGGCCCGGACCAATATTCGTCGCCAACTACCCACTACCACGGAATACTACCACGCCTGCTCAGGATTGCTCACGTCTGCTCACTCGCTGTATGTACATAGTGGGAGGTGAACCGGTAGTTTGCTCGGGACAGTACCTACCATCCAGAAGACGTTTCAGGGGGCAGAGATAGAACCCCGCATTCGCATTCTCTATCATACTGGGAGACCCCTTCGCGCCTCCTCAGGCCTCGGAAAAAAAGAAAAAGTAATTGGACGGACCGACACGTAGGGGGTTTGATGTAGAGTATCTAATGTGAATGGAATGGGCGCAGTCATCTATTGCAATACTATAGGACCTAGGTAGACAGTCTGGCGTGGCTCAGCATGTCAACCTTGAAGCTCACATAGGTACGGTGAACCTCACCAGCGAACGAGGCCCCGGAGGGGGGAATGGAAATGGAAATAGAGAAATTGGAATTGGAAGGCATAAGCAAAGTGGTGAGCAAGTACTAGATAAGTAAAAAGAGAAAAAAAGCTGCAGTGAAAAGCGTAGTCTAGGTACACCATCCCACACCATCCCACACCATCCCACACACATAGAGACATAGACATACACACAACACACATCCCCCACCCCGTAAAATCATACAATGAAAAATCGGAATCGGAATCAACCCCAGACCTGCGCCCACTTCACCTCCATAGCCATCTGCGCTCTGACGGCCTCCTTCTCCTCCTCCGTCTCGAGCGCATCAATGAAGCTGTCATCCCAGTCCCCGAAGCCGTCCGTGAGCTCACCGACAGTAGCGCCGAGACCGTGTCCGACCCACGGCCTGGTCTCGAGCACCTCGTCGACGACGATAGTGTCGGGGGTGACCTTAGTGTCGACGACGCGCGCCCAGCGGACCAGGGTCGGCTGCGTGTCCCGCGGGAAGTGCATCTGGTTCGAGTGTGGTTCGTAGACGCCAAACTCGGGGACATTATTGTGGCGGAAGACGCGAAGGGTGTGGTTGAACGTTTGCGAGGCCTGCGCGTGCGCCGCCATCCAGTTGATATCTGTGATGATGATCTTCTTTCGTTTCTGCTGCTGCTGGGCAGCGCTCTGGGTGGGAACGCTGGGCTGGCCCGTGTGGTAGACGCTCGATGCGCCGTGCCACGCCACGTACTGGTTGCGGTTGTATTCCTCGCCCGGGCCGGGGAGCTTGTCCTCCGGATCGGCGATCTCCCCCTCGATCGCGCCTTCCTCCCGCGCTCGCGTTTCCCAAAAGTCGTCGATGATCCGCTGGCCGCCGACGATGATGCGCGCGCCGAACTCGCGGAACACGGAGCGCGCGGTGACCACGCCGATCGCGCGGCCCTTGTACGAGTGCGGGATCAAGTTCCGGCCGATCAGGTCGTACTTCTCGTTCGGCTCGGTGATGATCTTGAAGAGCTGCTTGTGCTTCTGGAAGAAGAGGTAGGAGTCGCGGAAGCCGATGCAGCGCGCCGGCTCCGTCGACAACATGTACAGTCTGTCGCCGCGACCCGTGATGGTGAAGGTCCTGCAGCGGTACTCGCGGCCGCCCTGGAGGTACCCGTTCTCGTCGACCTTCTGCTGCCCCAGCGGGTCCTCGTCGAGCACGATCTCGTCGTTAAACACGCTCTGCGCATTCCCATCCTTGTCCAGCGGCACCTGCGTGTAGTGGCTCGGCCCGCCCCTACTGATCCTCCCCTTCCCGGGCGCCGGCGGACGCCCCCGCCGCTTCCCGCGAGTGCTGTACGACGGCGTCGGATGGTGATTGCCCGCGTCCGAGCCGGTATCGTCGAGGTCCCCGCCATCGGCATTGCTACCGCCGCGCGGTGTCGAGAGGCGATTGCGCTCCTCTATGGCGGCCCGCGACGGACGCCCACGCTTGCGCTTAACAGGCGCAGGGGTGTAGGAGGGCGGCGACGGGGGGTTCGACGCAAGCGTGTCATCTGCGGCGGGAGTGGATGCGCCGGTGCCGATGGTCGAGCCCGGGGTCGGCGAGCGCGAACCTGCAAAGTCTGGAGGAGGGGCGTCGGAGGCGGCTGTTTGCGTCGGTTGGTAGATCACTCTTTAGTCTGCGTTGTTCGTGTGTGCGCATGGGGTGGCGGGGAGGAGGGGTGATGTCAAGATTGCGGGATGCGCATCGGGGTTAACTGTACCTTGGGATTTTCGACGAGGCATTGCAGATGGCTTTTGGGGTGGGTATAATAACCCTACTTTTTGGTCCGAGAGATTACTAGGGTGGCGCAGTTGTCGTTGCGAGTTATTAGGTTGGGCGCGTTGTATGTGGCGGTGGTTGCGGTGGTTGCGGTGGTGGCGGGGTGGTTGCGGTGGTAGTGGTTGTGCTGTATACAGGCGTTTGTCGCTTTTGTCGTAGTTGTTGTTGATGCGTGCTGCTCGTTCGTTCGTTCGTCACCGGGAGACGCGAAGCCTTGCCCTTGATGAGGTGCACGGTGTGGAGTCGCGTTGGAGCGATTGAAAACCGGGTAACACCACCCCCCAGTTTCTTCACAGCATATCACCCGCAAAGCGGTCAAAGCACCCGTGCAGGCACCGTTTGGTTAATAATTTCATAAGGCACCACATCTCCGACGCCGGACATGGGATATGCGTGAGTGTGTTGGTCCTGCAATCGCAAAGCTCGAGGCTGTGCTGTGCTGTGCTGTGAGGCTTGCTATGTATATAGTACTATATGTGACCGTATCGTATGTAGTGCACATGAACATTGGAGAGAGAACAGTACACGTCTCCCCTTGCGATATCAACTGGCCTGCAATCGAAAGAAACTCAGGCCTACCGAGTTACGCGAACTCGTGAGTCGAGCTCGCTCTTCGTCTCGTCTCGTCTACCTAGTCTAGGTACCCAGAGTACTCTACCCGCAGCGAACCCACAGCGAACGAGCGAACGAGCGAGCGAGACCAATCGGCGCAACTGTGCATGTCATCGTCCGCACGTATGCACATATTGATCATATACGCAGGAATCCGAAAGCGTGTACCTGTCTTTTGACGGTCGCCTGCATATATGTAGTTATGCAAACCGACTCTGTAAAATGAGTGATATCTCATGCAGTACCACCACTACATCTACTACAATCACCACAACCACCACCACGTCCACACCCCAGCCACGTGAGTACATAATCCACTGTAACAACAACAGCCACATACATACCGGTACCTAAGCAAGCAAGTACTCTAACAGCACAGCGGCCCACCCGGCGCCTCATCTTCCAGTCCTCTTCCAGTCCGTACTGTATACATATGTCTATTGTTTTGTTTTATTGATCTTCTCCAGGCGGGCCACGGGAGCAAAGACAGGTCCTATGTAGATGGTACCGTATATATTTTCTATGTACCAAGTAGATACTCTATCCGACCAGATTACAGCCAGCCGCCCGGGTGCTGGTACATACCAAGTAACCAACCAAGTAACCAACCAACCACTAACAAGCCAGCCAGTCGATCGCAGGCCCCTTCGTTCATGCTTGAACTTTCCCGGGGTCTGCAGCGCAGGCATGGCTATCGTTCGTTCTTTCGTTCGCTCGCTCGCAAGCTCGTAGAAAATCGCGCGGCGGCTATCTCATATCTACATCTTTACATAGATACCTACTCATTCTTACATCTGTCCCCTCCAGTCCTAAGAAGTATGTAGATATGTATGTACCTGTATATGTATGTACCGTATGTATGTGTGTATGTGTCCGTCCCAGTCCAGTCCACGGCTTACATACTATCATCGTCCTCCCTCCACGCCTCTACGCGTAGGCCGAGTAACTATCTACGCGGAGTACGCGGAGCCCGCGGAGGACGATCCAAAATCCGAGTATGTATCTACTCTAGATACTCTACCTACTCTAGATATGATATGTACGATATGTATTTCGCCACCCCCTCCCCCCTCCCCCCTCCCCACGACACCCACGACACACACGACCCGCCCAGCACCGGCCAGCACCAGCACGACATGACATATACTTTCCGTGTACATGTAGGCGTCGTTGAATCCAGAAACCACAGGCGGGTTTGGGTGCGGGTGCGGGGCTGCTGCTGCTGGTGCTGCGGATGCTCAGTTTGCAAATACATATTCTACATACTCTACCTTGGGTATGTAGGTGATGTGTGGAGTGAGTAGAGTGACGAACGCTAAAACAAAGGGAGCAGTTCGTTCCTGCGTCGTAAGTAAGTAGTTACGGGAGGGGAACTCTACGTCGTAGAGTAGAGTACCGTAGGGTGGGAGTGTGGAGGGTGGTGCAGTGGGGAGTATTTCGAGCCCTTTCCTTTCCTTTCCTTCCCTTCCGCGTTCTGGAGGTCCAGGGATCTAGAGTAAACGGCGACGAGAGAACAAGAACAAGAACAAGATACTTTAGATAGAGTATCTAGAGTGGGAGGTTTGGCATACATACTACCGGTACCGTACCCCACTGGGGTGCAGCGCGGTGGGTGCGGTGCGGTGCGGTGCGTGTTTTCAGGGCCTCTGGCCAGGGCGCGCGCTGACCAGCAGAAGCAGTAGCAGAAGCAGAAGCAGAAGCAGGAGCAGAAGCAGAAGCAGGGCAAGGGGAAACGAGCGCGAGCGGAACGGAAGCCCCCGCCCGCCACCACTACCACCATGTTCTTTCTCCACCATGTTCTCTCTCTGTCTTTCTAGATATCCTCTGCATTTCCTCATCAGCCGCGGAGCCGATGCTGTATGTGTGTGTGTAGATATATGTGTGTGTGGGTGTGTGTGTGATGGACGACCCAAGTGCAGGAGTAGTAGGTAGAGTACTAGTCAGTAGTACTCTAGTGGCATCGAGAAGTCAGTTTCCCCGCCTGGCTGACTATCGGAAGTTCTCGACTTTCGTCCCGGACGTTGAGTTGAGTTGAGTTGAGTGTTTTCCCCTCGAAGGGGAAGGGGGGGGGGGGCGAAGAATGAACGACGCGGAAGTCACCTGTCCCATCCACCACCCATCTACCACCCATCCATGATACTCCACCGTGCTCCATCCATCCATCACCATATCACATCACATCGCGCGGCCGGAAGATCGAAGGAGCTTTAAGCATAGAGCGTCAAGCATAGAGAATAGAGCATAGAGCATATCTAGAGCATAGAGCATAGAGCAATGCAAGGGGGTGAGGTGGGGAGGTGGTGGTGGTGGTGGTGGTGGTGGTGGGGAGGGGGGGGGGGGGCATAGCTATAATACATAGCAGATGTTGTTTTGTTTTGTTTTGTTTCCTCGATCCGACCCTTCAACCTGCTACCTGCTACCATCTAATAATCCAACATTTGTTTATATTTCCGAATTCTTCTGAACCCGCAAGTACCGCGCTCTTGTTCCAACTTCCGCTTCGTGTGTCTCTCTCTTTCTTTCCTTCTCGTCGGTTCTTTCTTTCCCCGCAAAATGGGGTTATGTTTGGTAATGTATGGTAATGTATGGATTCATGTGCGTAATTTATCGCCATATTATGGGTACATATGGGGACCGCACCTGGTGACACTGCCGGAGAGGAGAGGGCACGTTCTTTCGACCTCCCTTCCTCTCCTTGCGCGCGCGCCGGCACAGCTCCATTCCTCGGCTATATGTGGTGGTGCTGGGTGGTACTGGGTGGTGTTAATGGTGGTGGTGGTGGTGGTGAATCGTGATGGATGGCAACTTGCCTGCCTACCTACCTACCTGCCTGCCTACCTACCTACCTGCCTGCCTACCTACCTACCTGCCTGCCTGCCTGCCTGCCTGCCTGCCTACATACCGGCCTGCCTACTTGCCATGCACGATGATTGATGTGATGTGACCGCCGACACCCGGAGATCATTTTTTCCATGACTCTGCGAGCGAGCATTTTCTTCATGTATGGATGTATGATATGTATGATATGTATGTCTCCCTGGGTACTCCGCTCCAAGCCATGGTTAGTGTGCAGTAGCCGCTAGGATAGGATTCGTTTTCGTGGGGATCCAGAGCTGCGCAGAGTAGAATTGTAGAGTATGTAGAGCACCTAAAGAAGCACACAGAAAGCCACGATAGATAGATACCGTCCGGGTTATCGGCCACACGAATGGATTGGGATGGATGAGGATGGGGGGAGGGGAGCCACAAACTTGTGCGTGGAACTCGCCGGGCGTGAAGGCCTACGATACACACGTAGAGTACAGGCAAGCTGTGCGCAGTGTGTTCATACGCGTTCTCCGTCGCTCCTCCGATCACTATAAACAGATCAAGACGTCCGAGTCAAGTCATGAGTCCTTCGTCGTCCGTCATTCGTCGTCCATCGTCCGTAGTGGCCGCGTTGCCGGTATGTATCCTCGAAATCAGGTTCGATCGAGTCATCCATCGATGTCCGCATTTTTTTCTTCATGCTTTCTTTGCCACATCCGATGTCCACAGGACCGGACAGGACAAGACAGGACAGGACAGGGCGTGCGGCGGTAGGCGGACGTAGGTGCTCTACCTAGTGGTGGACGTGCGCGCGCGGTGGGGAGGGAGGGGCGGTGCATCAGCATCAGCATCAGCATCAGCAGCAGCAGCATCATCACACCTCCAACTCCACTCCACCTCCACCTCCACCACCTCCACCTTTTTCTTCATCCTTTGCGCATACGCACGCTACTCCACTCTCGGCTAGGTAGTTGGTTAGAGCGTGGAAAAAAATCAGTCTCCAAAAGCTCCGATAGCTCTCTCCTCCTCGATTAGATATCAATCCGCATTTTTCTCTTCATCAGGAAAATATCATCAGCGAATCCAAATCTTCCTTGCTGGCTCGCTCGCTCGCTCGCTTCGCTGGAGGAGGGTGAACGGAGTGACGGAAGAGGTGCGGAAGAAAAGCGGTGGTGGTGGTGGCGGCGATGGTGGTAGTGATGGTTGGTGCTGCTGCTGGTGGTGGTTGTGATAGCGGTGGTAGTAGAGGTGGTGGGGCGGCGGCGGCGGCGATCTGGGCATCACAGAGCACTCTATGTTGCACCGTTCTACTCCACTTCCCTACACATCTACCCATGGTCCAGTCGGTCACTCAGCCAACCGGCCAACCGGCCAACCAGAACAGCGCGTGGTTACTCTATCCGCGCTGCAGAGATGGATCGATGGCAAACCCGAAAAGAAAGAAGAAAAAACATGGAAGGAAGGGTAATAAACGTTTTCCGCACGCTTTCTGGTGATGACGGCGATGAGTGGGAAGTGGTAGAGTGCTCTACATACATCCCGAAGCGGAAGAGGAAGAGCAAAGAAGAAGAGGAAGGCGCGCACTACCGGTATTCGTCGCACGGCTCGATGTGATTGCTCGACGTTCGGGGAGTAAGCAAGCAACCAAGCAAGCAAGCAAGCAACCCAGCAGGCAGGCAAGCAAGCCGCCGACCCAGCCGCTCCCATTCGCAGCGCACACCGCCTCGAAGGGGTCGGTCTTGGGTGTCTGCTTCAAGTGCTTCCCCTCTCGCTCGCTCCCGGCAGCCATCGTTCTGTTTTGTGCCGCCATGAATACATATTTCGCTCCACCATTCACGGGCGCGGGTCCTGCAGTGCCATCCACCCCCCATCCACCCATCCACCCCCATCCACCCATCCACCCATCTATCCATCCACCCATCCTTCCAGACAAGACGCTCGGACAAATGAGAGCAGCCAGGCCAGGTTCCAGACATCCGTATCTGGAGTGGGTGGGTGGACGGTAGGTAGGGTGATGGGTGGCAGCTCTCGACGAAGGAGGGGGAGAGGGGAGGGGGGGTGACAGGAGTCACAGTTTTTTTTTTAGGATCGCATGCAAGAGCCGTCACCCAAACAAGATGAGGGAGGGAGGGGGTGGGAGGTTGACGAGCGCAACTAACAGGCGCCAGTCAGCAGCACAGCAACGGCAGCTAAGGAAGACAGACAGACGCAAAGCTCGCAGGGTGGTCGGAAAATACTCTCTCGGATTTGTTTCTGCGGGTTAGCGGAGGACCGAGTTCGGGAGGTGGACTCTACTTTACTAGAATAGCAGAGTGCTCTCGAGTAGGGTGCTCCGCAGAAGGTAAAGGTCTTCGATCTTTTGCCTTTTTTTTTCTTTCTCTTCGCGCTTTTCACTCACAAGCGTCGTTTAGATACCTTCCATCTATCGGTGATGGTGATGATGATGATGGTGGTGGTGGCTATCGACTGTCCGTGTGTAACTTTGTCGGCCCTCATACTTCCATTCTGTGGCGTGGAAATATCAAAAGCCACGTATTCGACCGAGCACTCTGGCTTGTCGCGATGCATCTCGCTGACTCCATCTCTGGCTTTGTCTTTACTCTGGCTCTGGCTTTGGCTCGGCTCTGGCTCTGGCCTGAGTCTTTCGTCCTCGAGCTACCTGCCGTATGCTTTCGACTTACGCGTTCGCGGTGAGGCGAATGCCCTCAGCGAAGCTTCCGGTACCTCTGCTTTGCCCTCCTTACGTTCAATCGATCACTCACAACCAAAATACACACCACCCCTACCAGTTTCCGCCCGCCCACCACCACCACTACATATGATTACCACCCACATCTCCCCCTAGTCGAAAGTAAAGTCGTCTCGTCTTGGGTTGGTCTGGTATGGCACGGTGTGGATTAGGATGGCTTGGAGAGGGGGAGTGCTGCGGTGGTGGTGGTGGAGGTGGTGGTGCTGCGGTCCTGCGGTGGTGCTGCGTGCGTCTTGCTTGGTTGTCGCTGGGGCTGGGGTTGGTGGGTAGTGGTGGTGAGTTGCTCCTGCTGCTGCTCCTGCCACTCCTGCCGCTACTCCTGCTACGGCTTGTGCGTCTGGCTGTCTTGACCGTTTGGTCGTCGGAGGTCGTCGGGGGCTTCGCGTTGGTGCCTGTCATTTGCCCTTTGCCTGGGCCTGCTCGTCGTCAACGTGCCTTCGCGCTTCGGAGCCTTCGTCGATGGGATATGTAACCAAGTATATCTTTACCCACTTACCTTTGGTCCTCATCGTGGTGCTTTCTTTGCTCCCCGAACCGAGCGTTTCCCTTTCCATCCACCACCACCCATCACCTTGTTCTCCTTCCCCTCCCCCCAGTTGACTCCCCCCCACCCTCCACCAGCTTCGTACCCGCCGCCCGCTGACGAACAGGGTCCTCCTTCCTTTCCCTCTTTCGACCCTCCGTCATCTCTTTTCCCTCACTCACTTTCCTCGCCTCCTCCTCCCCCACTCACTCTCCTCCCATTTCGCCCGTTCTCCCTGCCTACTCGTCTCCCGGGTCGAGTGCAAGAGAGACACCTCCGCTCCTCAAACCAAAGCCGCATTTCCTCTCTTCCGTGTTCTCTGGGTTGGGTTTTCTTTTTCGCTTTCGCTTTCTTTTTTTATATTCATTTCCATTTGCACATCGAAGCACGTACCGCCTGGGAATCGAGAAGAGAACCACTCCGAACCATCGCGCGCAAAATTAAATATATAAAGTAAAAACGTAGAAACTTTCCAGCCCAGCAGCAGAAAAAAAAGCACCAACAGCGACTGCAGCAGTAACCGGCACTTCCGATCTTCAACGGTTCGGTTCGGCCTCTGGCAGCGAAATTGTGTGGTGGTAGTCAGTTGGCAAGGAACAAATACTCGAGACGAGAAGTGGAAGAAGACGAGAAGAAGAAACGAGAAGGACCGACCGAGACTGAAAATCAGCCTCTCAGACTCGAATCCAATATCCTGTCTTGACGTACCTCCCTCTTCCTGGTCCCGACCAACCAATTCCCACAAAACCCAACCCAACCCACAGCCCCCCCCCCCCAGTCCGCGGACCCAACCCCAACGGACGACTTCTCTTCGCAACCCCCGTCCGTCCCCTACATCACCGCCGCCACCATCTCCCTCATCATCCTCCTCCTCTCCCTCCACCCACCACCCACCACCTCCTCCACCACCACCCACCACCTCCTCCACCACCACCACTCCTCCTACCTCCTCCACCACCGAACCCTCCCACTTCGATCTTCATCTTCCTACTCTCCTATCCCCCTTCCCCTCTCTCCCCTACTGCCTGCTCGCTGGTTTTGATAATCATCGTTACGACCAACATCTTCTCCCCCTCGCTGTTGCAATTGGCTTTCAATAGTCCGTTTAACGAAAAAAAAAACATCACTCAGAAGTTCTTCTCGGAACTTTCGATCCACCTTCTGCAGCTACGAGTTGTCGACCTATTAATTTAGAAACTCGACACATTACGCCGCAGGGAAGAAAAAATCCCACATCCCCCAACAGCATCATCGAAATCGCACCCCACCGCTTCGACAAGCAAAATCCCTTCTTTTTAGCGCTCTCTTTCTCACTCACACTCACGCATTTTTCTCCGCTTTCCGGTCTGATCGGATATCCTTCGAACACATCCACCCGCGAATCAACGTCTCCTCCCGTTTAACGAATTCATTGTTCCTTACCTAAACACCACCTCACACCAAACCTCAACCACCACCTCCACCCACCACAAATCACACTCCTCCTCCCACTCCTCCTCCCACTCCTTCTCCTCCTCCCACTCCTCTCGGATCGCCTCCGCTCCATCGTCGCAACCTTTCCCATCCATCCTCCCGATTATCCCTCTCCTCGTAAATCGACATCGTTGAATGGACAGTCGGCAATAAACGAAAGGATAATCCGCGACTTTTAAAGAAGCGCTTTCTACGCTCGCCGTAGAACGCTTTTTCGGAGGGTAGAAAAGGACTGTTGGTGAGTTCCGTCAGCTGAGGAACTTCTCGATCATGGCTTCTTCTGTGGCCAACTTTGAGCATACCATGGCTAATGAGGTCGATCTTCTCACTGGTAGAGTGGCGTCATATCACACGGTCATCTTATCCCCCAGAACCGACATCTCCGACAACATGCCGTGCATGTATCCTCCCCACCCCGGCCACCCCCTGACCCCCCCAGAATACTTGCAGCAGTATGCGGGATGTGGGATGCAGATCCAGCACCAGTACCCCGTTGGAGCCCATGGTCTTCCGGTGCCTGAAAAGGGACTCTACGAGATCAATGTCGACGCATACGGGCGCAAGATCATGCCTTCGTTCGTGCGGGTTCCCCAGGCAGGATACCACCACCCTCAACAGCAGCAGCAGCAGCAGTCCGGTTACGCTGGTCTTCCGCCTCCCGGGATCACTCACCCGGGTAGCCAGTACTACGCCCCCCAGCAACGCATCGAAGCGACGATACCGGGCGGCAAGAGCTACGCAGCCGAACTCCACGCGCGCCAGGAGGCGCGACGACTGCAGGAGCAGCAGCAGGCTCAGCAAGCGGAGGAGAAGCCGACCGGTGGTGTTTCGGCTCACCTCGACTACGACATGGAGGAGATGACGGATTTCGTCGGCACCATGGCGCAGAGACTGGTCCTCGGCCAGATGACTCACGACAAGCTGCTGCCAAGTTACAGGAAGTTTGTCTACCAGATCCTGTCGTCAACCAGGCTGCCGAGCTCCACCATTCTCCTCGGTCTCTGCTATCTGCGAGAGCGGATGGCACAGCCACAGATGCCCGGGATGACCCGACAGGACAACAACGTGTATCGTCTCTTGACGATCTCGCTGCTTCTCGCCTCAAAATTCTTGGACGATAATACTTTCCAGAATAAATCATGGTCCGAAGTCACCAACATTCCCGTGCAGGAGCTCAACGCGTTGGAGAAGGAGTGGCTGAAGGAGATGCGGTGGAACCTCCACATCGACCCTGAAGGCACCAAGGGATTCAGCCAGTACAAGAACACGTGGGAGGCTTGGGTCAAAAGGAAGGCTGTTGCCGCTGCGCCGGCCCTCGCCCTTGCCCCCATCGATACGAACATCCGGGCTCGGTCGCACAGCACCTTCTCACCGGTCCAGCCCTACCCTGTTCAGCAGCAACAGCAGCAGCAGTCGATGTACACACCTCCGCACTCGACCATCATGACCGACCGGTCGATCCACCTGCCTCCGGTGCGGCCCACACAGCCCTCCGATGGATACTGGGGTTGGAACCCGGCCGACTACTCACCCCCTTCAGCTCCCGAGACCGGACCCACCACACCGGAGAACCACCACTTTGGATGGGCGGCGGTCCCGTACGGAAACCCCCCACAGCCTGCCCCCACCTTCTCGAGGCTTCCGCCGATCGCGAACTATCACCCTCACGCGTGGCACAGCCACCACGGCCACACTGCTGCCGGCTGCTTCCAGTGCCGACAGCAGACTACCGAAAATTTCTTTGCCAACGCTAATTACGGCCAACCCATCACGGCCTGAGTAATACAGGATTGCTGTTACTGTTCCAAGATTTCCCCCGGCGCATTTTTTTCCTCGGCACATCCCATAAAATTTGGCCATCATAAAAGTTTGAGATGCATCGTTCCTCACTTCCTTCGAGTCCGGATTTTTTGCGACATCGTCATTTCTTTCGGATCGGTTTCTCGGTTTTCATTCGGACGTTTTTTGCTTTCTCTTCTCTTCTCTTCTTTTTTCTTTTCTTCTTGTCTACACTTCTTTGTTTCTTTCTTTTTCTTCTGATCCATTTTTTAGGTTTTGTCATTTGGTAGGGAAATTTGGGCTCTCGGTATCGGAAAAGCATTGGCTACATGCGGCAGAAACACGGCAGCGAGTATCCAACCCCTTCGTTGGATAAGGAAAACAGTAAGGCCGAGTTTGAGTTTTGTTCTCTATTGGCAGCGCCGATGCGTGCTTTTGCCTTGTTCAGTTCCCTTTTTGTGTTGCGCCTCGGTTATTTGCCGTCACCTTATAAAGGCGGGGTTTTTCTTTCTGCTTTCCTTTGTTTACCACGGTGTACTTCTTACTGTTCATGTCTAGAGGGCGGGGTTTTGCTCTTCGTTTCTTGTAATTCTGACCTATACCAGCAATGTGCGCTGCTTTTTTCCCCTCCCCTTTTCTGCGGAGGTTTTCTTTACTATTTTTTTCCTTTCTGTTCTTGGGAGATTGTTGATTAAGTTTGGTAGCCGTTTTTGTTCATGATCATGATGGGTTAACTGGGTTTGGGGTGTTTTTTGTTTCTGTGCTTTTACCTCTGTTCATTCTTTGTTCCATCTTCTTTTTTTTCTTTCTTTCTTTCTTTCTTCGACACGGTGTTTTCTGTTTTATGTATCTTTCCTTTAATGGGGAGGGGTCTGTCGGTCGGTGGAGATGGATATGGGGTGGTGGTTTGGTTGATGGCGTTGGATGTGTCGGTGTGTCGGTATGCTACTTCGTACTGATGAGAAACTCAGTCTCAGTTTCAGTTTTTGTTCAACAAAGTATCATCGTTCACACACACAAGCACATACGTTATTCAAAAGTTTTCAACCTCGTCATCATCATCGTTCGCCATCGTTTTACGTTCTTTTCTTTTCTTCTCTTTCTTTCTTTCTTCTCTTGGGCGTCATTCCCGTTATGTTTGCGACTGTGTTTGCGACTGGCCCGCCTGGGTATGTGCGGCGGAGGAGGAGGAGGAGGGGGAGGGGGGGTTCATGTGTTTCTGGTCGGTCGGTGGTTCATCTGCTTTTTGTTTTCGCTTTTGTTTTCGGTTTCGTTTAGTTTTGTTCAGTTTCGTTCGATTTTTTTTACTTTTTTGATGCCTTCTGGCTGGCTGCTGGACACAACTTAACTCGGCTTTACATACTCTAGAACGCGGGTGGTTTTTTGTTTAGGATCTTCTGAATGAAGTTTGAAGGGATGGGATGGGATATTGATGGATGGATGGATGGATGGAGGGATGGATAGTGGGGCTGTCAGTATAGCTTCGACATAGCTCAGACTCGAATGGTCAGGATGGGTGGGGCGGGGCCAGGAGGATTTTTTTTTTTTTTTTTTTTTTTTTTTTTTTTTTTTTGGAGGCGGGGTTTTTTCGTTTCTTTTTCGGTTTCTTCTCCATTTCTTTCTGGGTTCTTTCTTTCTTGATTGAAAGATTGAAAGATTGAAGGATGCAATTCGCGGATTTTGGGAGGGGTTGGGACATGGGAAACTGGGTAGGTAGGTAGCATGGAAAAGGGAAAAGGGAAAAGGGAATCGAAATGCAAAATTGAGAAATGGAATGGAATCGAAATCAAATGGAATTGAAATCAAATCGAAACTGAAATCAAACTTGGAACCAAGGTGGGGAAACTCGGGACTTGATCGCCAGGACTCGGGACTCGGGATTCGAGATTCGAGATTTGGGGGCCAGTCTGTGATGTCGGGGCCAGCATTGTCATGTCTGTGATGTCTGTGATGTCACACCTAGACCCAGCAGCCAGACCCAGCAGCCAGACCCAGCGGCCAGGGCCAGGGACCAGGGCAGCTCCAGCACCAGCACCAGTTCCAGGCGAAACGGAAACGAAAACCTGAGTGTGTACAGAGTAGTGCATAGCCCGGTGCGGGAAGGGCAAGGCGGGGGGGGTGGGAGAGGTGAGAAGGCGGGAGGGAGGGGGAAGTCGGCTTCCACACTATCATACACAGGACCCTGATATGTGCTCGCTCGCTCGCTCCAGCTGGGCAAAAAGACAGTCGCCGGTACCTACATGATCTAACTACGTGGGATCGCCGCGGTGATCGGCGACGGTGGCGTTGATCGGTCCATCGGCCGGGTCATCGTCCGGTCCATCGTCCGGTCCATCGTCCAGGGGCTGGGTGGGGGTGGCGGGGGGAGGGGGGAGGGGGGAGGGGGGAGGCCGACATCGACCGCGCATAGGCTTAGGGAGGGGCTAGGACCGATGGCGGTGGGGGATGGATGGATGGATAGATGTACCTATGTAAAAGAGTAGAGCAGTGACGACCCCGCTGGCTGGCTGGGTAGAGTAGAGTATATACTCTATACATCAGGTACGTAATGGACTCGCCAGCCGGATGGCAGTGCGGGGCGGGGCGTGGGGTTGCGTAGAGTATCTTGCGTATCTTGATTCTTGCGTCATCGGTGTTCGTACCTCTGCTGTACCTACCGTATGTCTGTGCCTGTGCCGTGCCTGTGCCGTGCCTGTGCCGTGCCTGTGCCGTTGCCGTACTAGGTAGTGCGGCCCGTGTGTGTGCGGCCTGTGTATGTGCGGCCCGAAGCGAAAGCGCCCCCCCG
The DNA here is from genome assembly GCF_024521635.1 of Tricharina praecox. Taxonomy (NCBI): domain Eukaryota; kingdom Fungi; phylum Ascomycota; class Pezizomycetes; order Pezizales; family Pyronemataceae; genus Tricharina; species Tricharina praecox. The sequence continues at coordinate 334,203 of NW_026250429.1, read as the reverse complement.
TCTCCCCTCTCGAGGAGGGGATATGTTTGTGCGCTCCCGGCGGGAATACTGCCCGCTGAGGTCCGGGCGGGGCGGAGTGGGGGGCGGAGTATCGACGAGGAGGTGGTGAATATAACTCTCCCCTCCCGGAGAGAGCTTACGCACTCGTACATAACATAATGACAGACGGAACGACGGAAACAATGCGGGACGGAGTCCAACGCACTAGGTACGATCATTGGCGAGTGATATCTCGTGCAATTCTCCTCCTCCAAAGAAAAATCCACCACATTGAATACCTCCTGTTGGAAGGGCTCGGGGTGGAGATCACTGGGACGATGGAGATGGGAAAAAGTGATGTTCGTGTCTAGGAGCTACCGGTACAAGAGAGAGAGACACAGAGAGAGAAAGAAACCAAACTTGGACCCGCTACCGCACCGAATGTTCCAAGCACCCACCACCGGTCCTCCGGGCGGCTAGTGGACTACTCACAGGAACACACTCGTTCCCACAATGAGACTTTCCGTAACGAATGAAGCCCGGAAGAGTGAATAGAGTTGGGAAGAGTGAATGAGACTTTTGCCAACGAATTCAGCTCTCAAGAACTTCGAAGCACACACGACTCTGCGAACGAGCGACAATCCGCAGTGCGAACAAGTGACGCAGCCACAACCGCGTCGAGTCCTAACAATCACTATAGAGCAACCATTCAGCCTAGCTCGATAAGTTTTTCCACGCCGAGACCGGAAAACCACGGTGCCAGTCGAGAGTAGCCTGCGTGGCGTACGTATTGGCTATGATGGCTCGGACAGTGAGAGAATGCAGTCGAGACTGCGCTGGGCGGAGCCTGGTTGGGGCATTCAAAGTGGGCGAGACTAAGGGAAGTGGATGACTTTTTTTTTGGAAGCGTCAATACAGCCTGTGGAGGCGAATGTGCCCTCGAGGAGTGAATGGTATTTGGGAGTTTGAGTGGCTTGGAAGAGCGAATAGAGGTGGGAGTTGAATGGAGCCTGGAAGGGTGAATAGACTTAGGAAGAGTGAAACTTTTGGGAACGAATAGAGCCGAGAAGAGTGAATGAGACTTTTGGGAACGATTTGAAGCCTGAAAAAGTGAATAGAACTGCGAGGTTGAATGAAGCCTGAAAGAGTGAAGAGAGCTCGGAAGATCGAATGAGACTAATGACAACGAATGACATCCGTAAGAGCGAATGAGACTTTTGATAATCAATGAAGCCCGGAAGAGTGAATGAGGCCCAGGAGACTCCAAGAACGAGCGGCAATCCGCAGTGCGAACATGTGACGCAACCACCTCCGCGCCGAGTCCTAACGATCGCGTTGGAGCAAGCGGCAGGCCCAGCTCGATACCTTTTCCACGCCTTCAACCGGAAGACGACAAGGCTATCCGCGGGAATCTTCAATCGCCCCGATACGTGGCTGAACCATCCGACTACCCACAGCAAGAGCATATCTATAGTAGGGAAAAGTGGGGTGCGATTGATACGGGAAGAATACCGCGATCGTTTGAATACCGAAGGACTACCAGATGTTTGTTTAATACTTATTCCTACTTTTAAAAAAGTCTAAAGAACACGTATTTCTATAAATATAGAAGCCGTACCGTATTTCTCTCATCACTTATCGAAAGGAAATACGTCGTCTACAGACAGCGAGAGTTTTACAGTGTTGTAAGCACTGCGTAATTATATCAAGCTGTAGTTGCAGATTCGTCCTATATAAGACTGCACATTTGGTCAAATTTGGTAGTGCTACGTGATCTGTGACTGGATGGCTGTGGTATCACTACTGAAAGACTTCCGTGCTTGCAGAAATCGGTGCTCGCCAGTACTTTGGGGTCCGTACAATGCAATCTTTTGGAGTATCACGGGGTTTGGTAGATGCAGTAGCACAACGGATTTGCAGACGGCTCCTTTACCAACACCCAGTGTTCTCCATCGTCCGGTCCGTCCGTTCTGGGCCTCGGATGAGGATGGACGGACGAGACGGACGGCGCAGGACGGCCGTCCGCTAAGCCTTGGGCAAAAAACTGATTTCGGGCGTGGACCTTGGGTGTCCGAGTGAGATATGGTGCGTAGGATATCGGTGCTAAGAAATCATCAATCAGCCGAATCATATTCACGTGACTTGGACGGCCGTCCTCCTCTCGCCACAACTCCTCCTCTCGCTGACAGCTCCTCCTCTCACTGACAGTTCCTCCTCTCGCTGACAGCTCCTCCTTCACTCCGCCATACAGGGGCTGTCAGATAGCAAAGGACAGAAATTCGAGTGGGTTAATCGCAGCGAAGACAGTGTACTAATCACAGCGAAAACGGTGGGCTATCTGCGGTGAGTCCAGTGCGGTATCTAGAGCAATGAGCCCATGGATGGTGTGGAAAGGGCATCGGTGGTTGGCAGGTGCTTGGAACGGAAGCATGAGTTGCCTACAGTAGTCAGTGGTGGTAGTAGTAATATCTCAAATGAGACGAATACTTGAAGCCTCACATGGTGCATATTGTGACAACAACCTGGAATTTCCAAATACGTAAAGACTTTTGCCAAAGAAGTCATCTTGAAGGGCTACTAAAGAAATCCTGTAGAGCTACAGCTGCGTAAACTTTGCGTAGTGTAGGCACTGTCAAATATACTTCTCAATTGCGTAGGGACTCGGCAGCTCTACTGTATTCAGCTCAATCCGTATAGTTTCCTCTACAGCATTTATTCCGTAGGCCTACGGCACTTCCTGCCCTGCAAGAATGTCATAAATGTTTGCTTGCGTACAACACGTCTTACTCACAGTACGTATTCGTAAAACTTGAGGGTTTCTACTGCATGCATACCGGATTCGCTCAGCGCGGCATTTTTCTCGCAGGACTCTTGTCGTCATAGTATTTTTACAGTCTAGGAACTACCCGACTAGCATGACAACGTCTTCCCTACACTACATAATTGTGGGAATAAGGTGGTTCTCTGGTAGTTCTCTGGTAATATGGACAGTGCGTAATGTTTTGCATCCGAAAGAACTGCAATAGTTCTTCCGGCTTTTTAGTAAGCTTATCTTTACAACACTGCGTATGAATTTTGCGTTACTGTAGAATTGAGAACATAGGGGAAAAAATACCAGAGTAAATCTGTATTCTCTGACACTGCTGGATTTAAATTCGAGCGGTAGTACTACTGGATACCGTCGGCATTAATCGCACCCCACTTTTTTGCTACTGTATGCATAGTCTACGGGGAAATCAATTCACAATTATAGGCAAGGGGGAATGGGTATGGCTTCGGAAGCGCCAATACAGCCTGTGAATGCGAATGTGCTCTAGGAGAGTGAATTGGAGTTGGGAGGTTGAGTGGGGTCTGGAAGGGTGAATAAAGCTGGTAAGAGTGAATGAGACTTTTTGATAATGAATGAAGCCCGAAAGAGTGAATAGACCTATGAAGAGTGAATAAAACTTTTGGGAATGAATGAAGCCCGGAAACGTGAATGGAGCTGCGAAGTTGAATGAAGCCCGAAAGAGTGAATAGAGGTAGGAGGATTGAATGAGACTAATGACAACGAATGGAATCCGTAAGAGTAAATGAAACTTCTGACACCGAACGAAGCCCTTACTAACAAACGAGGCCTACCTGAGGAGACTCTGGGAACAAGCGACAATCCACGCAGTGCGAATCTATGACGCACCACCTCCGCGTTGGGTCCTGACTATCGCGTTGGATCGACCATCCAGCCCAGCTCAATACTTTTTCTTTCATGCAGAAACCAGAAGACGACGAAGCCAGCCGGGAAATCGCCATGATATACCTAGTACGTGGTTAAACTATGCAACCACTCACAGCAAGAGCTTCGTACATTGAAGCACCGATATCGACCGCAGCATCCGGTCTGGAAATGCAGCATCGTGGATGAGACCCAACGTGGCACGGCAGTGTCTAGTGACTAGCTTGTACTGTCTACGGGGAAACCTATTCACAACTCTGGGTAAGGGGAATCGATCATTAGGAGAGCCCGGACACTATGCTCTGTGAGGACGAGACAACGTCACCTAGTCTCGAGGCTTCGACCGCCACTTTCAACTGTGGGTTGACTACGTACTACTAGTAGTTATCCGACTGGCCGGGGAGACGCAGACATCCATCCAAAATTCCAAACCTAAGACACGCCACACGTCCAAGCGAGTGATAAACTGTGAAGGTGTGTTCTCACGTGACGGAAGCCTGGAGATACAAGCACAGAGTATCAATCGGCCCATACTCTGGCCTCGGCCTTCCAAGTGGACCGACGTGCTATCGTTACTTCGCAAGAGCGACATGAGGCTGTTGGTGGCCAAATGCTGTGCCACCACCGTACCCCCCCATCCCCAACCACCCAATTCCTCAGTTTCGCAGTTTCGCAGTCGCCAGCCTTGTACGTACGTACTACATATACCGAGAACGTTAACCTCCCCCCACGAGGCTACAGCCTACAGCCTACATACGGCGCACATGCACATACACCTGGTGTTTGAGTTCTCACCACCATTCCGCATTCAATCAGTACCGTTTCTTTTGGCAGCAGCAGAGCGATGACGGCGGGATGGCCAGGTGGTCGCGCGCCCACGCACTGCACCGGAGCGAAGACCGCCGCCGCGGCCGCCTCGTGCCCCCCATCTCCCAGCTGCCATCGTTCATCGGCCATCTCCCACGCATACAAAACCGGTGGGGAAAAAAGGAAAAGGAAAAGGAAAAGAAAAATACATAAAGGAAAAAAACGTTCAGGTACAACGCACTCGACTCCACTCGGCTCCGGACGGCACGACACGAAAGAAAAGAAAGAAGGAAGAAGAAGGAAAAATGAAGAAAAAACTATCCCGTGCGGTCATCACTTAGGCACGTAGGTACGTACTCTATGTGTGTATGCATGTATATACTTTTGTATGATGCATGTATAATCCCCTCGCGTTGCTAAGATGGCGACTGGGTGGGTGAGAGCGTGGGTTTTCCACGCACCTAGTTACGGGCGGTGAACGGGAGGCAGGCAGATAATTAGGTAGGCAGGCAGACGAGCCCCTTGGTGCCGAAAAACAAAGGAAGCATCGGCATCGGTATCGGAACCCCATCCTCCCCATCCTCCCCCATCTTCCCCCCACCCCATGGGCCATTTCACCCCATTCCACCCCACACCGGCGAAAGCGACATCCTGGGGGTGAGCCAGCGGCTAGGGCAATCAAACAAACGGACCCGTTGGACTTGGGCATGGGAATTGCCAGATATCGATCGCAGCGGAAGGTTCGATGCTCGGGTTATATACCTCCTAGCCTCCCACCTACTGACTACCCAGGTAGGAACGTACGTACATGTGTACATGTGTGGTTACCTGGTCCCGCTCCCACTCCCACTCCTCCCGAGTCCGCCGTAGCAAACGAAACCTGCGTGCCCCCGCCCCGCCCCCGCGTTTCTGGCGGTAAAAGGGCAAAATATGGAACTTCGATGATGTGGGAATTCTGCCAGAGGGCGATTATGGATGGATGCGTGGATGCGTAGGCTGCCATTTGCTTTTCTTTTCTTTTTGTTTTTCTTTTGCCTTGCACACGCACACGCACCCATGCCATCGGGGCGATCTGGCGGCCGGTCGGTCATGGGTACATCCTACAGTACCTATAGACACTGGCAGAGAGATAACTACCGTATCCTCATGGAGGAAAAAGGAAAAAGGCTTGAGTCAACGAGTGGAGCCTCCCGACTCTCGACTCTCGAGCAGAGCATGGGCACGTGAGCCCATATCCCATATGTAGTCCCCCCATGATCCCCCCATGGTCCCCCACCCCCACATATGTACGAGTACTATCATACATCTAGACTTTCTCCGCCAAAAAAGCAAAAAAAGTAAAAAAGATGCAGGGAAATGGACGGGCGGGGCTGGTGTGGGGTTGGAGCTTGGGGGTGCGCATGTGACTGGCTGACCGCCGCAAACGTCTATCAACTCTACTCAACTCTACTGATCTACGGCCTGCAGTCTGGACTCTACATAAACTCTAAGCTCGGGAGTCGAGCCTCGATGTTGCGATGGAGATTGAGATTGAGATTGACGTTAAGTTAGATAAGTTAAGCGCGGCAACAACGCACCGGCGACTCGGCGAGATCTTGCCGCCCCCGGTCCTGCGGTGCTGCACTGTCGCTGGATCTACTAGTAGATAGAGTGGATGGAGTAAGTAGATAGATTATGTAAGTACACGGAAGCTTTGGTCCGCATCTGCCCCCGTCTGCCACGCCTGCCACGTAATAGCCGCGGCGACGGCAGCGCGGAGGGGATGGAAGCGCCGTCCCGTCCTGTCCCGTCCCCGTCCTGTCCCGTCCGTCCTGTCCCGTCCGTCCGTCCGTCCGTCCGTCCGAGCCGGAGCAACGTCTGGCCGGGACGGGACGACGGGAGGGGAGGGGAGGGGCCGCTCCTTCACTTCAGCTCGGGCCTGGACGTCGAGTCGCCGATGGAGTAGGTACCGTAGGCGGTCCACAAACGCGGTACCATCTGGCACCGCAGCTAGCACCGCAGCTGGCGCGGGTAGATAGAGTACAGTACGTGGGTCCCCACACGGCAGCCAGCTCATCGTCACCACCCACCCGTCCGTCTGTACCCCGCCTAGGTTGTTACCAGTATGTACCGGTATGTGTGTAACCACCGTCTCACAACGTCAACGTGAATGCCAACATTAACGTCAGCCGGACGCAGCCAGCAGGACTCAATTACTCTTACCATACAAAAACCCACAACCCACAACCCGCAACCCGTAGCCCATCACCACCACCACCACCACCACCACCACCGGCGGGGGGACGTTTGCATGTGGAGGCTGGGAGGCTGCGAGGTGGGAGGTTAGAACCTAGATACATAATTATTTGTTTTTCCACTGTACTGTTTGCCAGCGCTGCCCATCATGCCAGGGCCGATCCCGATCATCCATTAGGCACCATCAAGCATCATCAGCACAGCTTCGTTTCCCCCCGCACTGCACGAGCGATGTATGTACACGAGGTCCACCCCGCCCAGCCAGGCATCGCCTCCATGTGGCGCGAGTGCGCGAGAGAAGGTTCGGTTCCCGATCTCTCGATCTGCCCTATCCTATCAATCCCTATCCACCCCACACAGCACCCACTAGAGAACTCGTGAAGAAAAAAGAAGAGGAAAAAAAGTAACGAGGGCCCCCCGCGTGGCTACTACGTAGGTAAGTAGAGTACGTCTCGTGTCGAGAGTAGAGGACGGCAGACGAAACAAGCAAGACAAGCAAGCAAACCAGACCAGACCGGAAGCATATTTTGCGGGGTACCTATCCACCTAACCACCTAACCACCTAACCACCTAACCACCTAACCACCTATCTATGTACCCAGTCTACATATCTACCGTAGTCCATCTATCGAGTCTACCCGATCTATCTAGTAGCGGCCAGCAGACGGCGGAAGGAAAGAAGTACATAGTACATAGAAAGAGCTTTAAGAAAAAGCAAAGAAAGCGCACGAAAAAAAAGAGTTGAAGGTGTTTTGCGGCGGTGGTGCATAAGTTCGTAGTTATGTATGTAGGCAGGCAAGTGGTGGTGGTGGTGGTGATTACCCCGGATTGGGTGGGGTCGCCGTGCATGGGCTACATAAACACATGCGTGACTACTAGTAGTGTGCGGGGTGCCGCGGTGCGTAGCGGTGCGTAGCAGGGAGATATATGCCGTACTTACATACATATTTCTGGCTTCTTACTGCTATCATCAGGTCGCCTTGGGCTTGGGGTTGGACTTGGACTTGGCCGAACTTCGAAGTACGGGAGGGAGGGAGCATTAGGAAGGCTGCACAGTGCATGTTCACCGACTCACCGACTCACCGCTCGGCGCTGGGGGAAGGCTGGCTGGCTGGCCGGTTGGGGCTGAACCTTTAGAGTACCTAGGATCGGCGGGGGGGGGGGGGGGTGGTTTTTTGTTTTGTTTTGTTTAATCGACATAATGTACTCTACTATAGATGGGGCGAGGGGGGATGAGTGAGAAGTGTGAACGAGACGAGTGAACGAGGCGAGTGAGTGAGACTCGGTGATTACACCTCCCACCGCCAGCACAAAGGGTGATACGTGTCCGTGTCCAGGGCTGGTATAAGCTCAGGGCCAACTGCTATGCTTCACTCACAGCTGGCACGCTCCAAGCTTCAGGCTTGCTTCCTATCCATAGACCATCAACAGCCTCCACGCACCAGCACATGCCGACTTTGCAAACCCTTCGAATTCGAGTCACACATGCTCACAGCTACAGTAACTACAGTACTCGTAGCTTTTCCAGGTACGCACCTATGAAAAAGGAAAACATTGGGGCTCGATTGATGTCTAAATAGCATGGGCATTGGACCCGGGGAAGAAGGGACTTTTGCAGTTTACAGTTGTGCAATTGTGCATATATGATATCCGCCCCTTGCTTGAGTTGCTTGCTTGAGTTGGAGGAGGAGGAACAACACGATTCACGCTTCACGATTCCGATGCCGTAAAAGAAAAGCCGTTACACTTTCACACATGTAGGGTCAAGTTCGCGAACGTTACGTGAGTGGTGGACCTAGCGACAACTTGACATACATATATAGCTGGCAGACAGCAGATACGAGAGGCAAAGGAGCAGATACGAGAGGCAAAAGCAAAGCGAAAAGCCATTGACGACGACTCTGACACGGGCCAACAGCAGCCTGGTTGATGCGCTGCAAAGGCGGCCGGAAAGGAAAAGGGCATATTTTCCGGCCAGGTCAGTGATTCAGTGGTGCCCGCCCGGACGGGCCTAGCGACGGGAAAGAAATCGGATAAGAGAAGACGGGAATACGGGAATAGTTACGGGAATATGGGATTAAAAAAATGTGAGAAAAACAATCGGAAGCCTTGATCGGTGCAGCCGTGTTGGAGGTTGCTGTTGTTATTTATGTAAGTGTATGGAGGTGTGTGTAGCGTTGTTGTTGTGGGTTGCTGTTGTGAGTTGTTGTTGCTGTGGGTTGTTGTGAGTTGTTGTTGTGGGTTGTTGTTGTGGGTTGTTGTGGCTGTTATTATTGGTAATATTATTGTTGTCGTTATTGTGGGTTGTTGGTAATATTGTTGTCATCATCGTTGTCGTCTCCTCCTCGTCCACGAGTGGCAGAGACCTTATTCGGTGTGGGTGTTACTGTTGTTGACGTTGCCGCTGCCGTTGTTGACGTTGTTATTGTTGTCGGCGTTGTCAGCGATGACAAGATGACAGTATGACAAGTTACAATGGTGCCATAAGATAAGTTGCGAGAGACAGACATCCACAGAGACAGATCCGCTCGCATGAGAAACCACCACGCATCCCTCCCTCGCCCATTCTCTTTCCCATTCTCTGCATCAAAGGCCGGGAAAGGAATCGAATCGAGATTTGCTACCTGCATCGATGCGCCCGGCGCCGGCTTCCCTCCCTCCCTCCCTGTTAAACCTCCGCGATCGATAATCGATTTCTCGATCCTGTGCCTTATCTCCTCCCAGAAGACGGGCGGAGAAGTAAGGGAGAGAATGGAGAACAGAGAGAGTAGAGAGCAGAGAATTTCGGACCGACAGGGTAGGAAAGACACAGACATACTACCCACAACAACAATGACAACGACAGCAGCAGCAGCAGCAGTCGACAGCAGCAGTCGACAGTTGATAGACATGTGTACGTTAACTACCTAGACACAGCAAACGAAACGAAACGAGGGGGTCTGTTTCCCACTCCCGCTGCCTGGCTAGAGTAACCGGATGCTCTAGAGTAGATACTCTGGAGTACTCTGGAGTGGTACTCTATGTCAGCACTCTCCATCCGGGCCTCTCCGCTTTCCTCCGCTGCGGGGGAAAGAACGGGGAGCACGGGCGTTCTTTCACATGCCATGCTAGAGTACATAGGACTCTGGTTGGTGGAGATTTGCGGAGTGCCAGAGTACCGTAGAGTAGAGTACCTAGCCGGTTAGTAAGCAAGGCCGGAAGGAACGAACGATTGCCCCACAGGCCCACCTAGCACCCACCCTTGGCGGCGGCGGCGAACTCGGGGCGCCTGGCCGAGGCTGGGTCCACACGAGGCCGGTGGGGTGGCCTTCATGGTTCACATCTCACTAGTACCGATTGTTTTAGCCACAACGTGAGCACCCACCAAGTCTCCGCTACATGTGGAGCACGGACGACAGAGCGAGCACGCATCGGTTCCCGGCAGCGACGACGGGGGGAGGGTTTCGTTCGGGAACAGGCGGGGGCGGGCGGGGAGAAAGATGGGAAGGGGGGAAGGGACGTGGTGCTACAGGCCGTGCTAGGTAAGTGTGAGTAAGAAGCATGTAAGTAGTACAGGCTTCATTCCGTTCCACTCTTCGTGCCGGGGCGTGGACGAGGGCTGTGCGGGCAGCTCGTTGCGGGGAGGACGGGGGAGAGGGGAGGGGCCGGGACGGGACGCGCAAAAGTCGGGCGAGCGAGCGAAGAGCGAACGGGAAGCGTGCGTGAAGTTTGAACAGCCACATACGCGCGGAGTTGGGGATGGGGTAGGAGAATACGTGCGGGAAGGCCAGCCAGTCAGCCAGCCAGCCAGTGGTGGGGAAAGGCCGAAGGAGCGAGAAGAAAAGAAGAAAAGAAAAGCAGAAAAAAAAGCAAAAGCTTAGGACCAACCAACCAGCACATCACCACCACCACCGCCCGGCCAGACCAGCCAGACCATGACATCGACGAACAGGACATCCGCATCCCCACCCACACACCCGCACCGCCCTTTCGCCCCCGCAACACCCACTCCCTCACGCTCACGCTCCCTCGCCTCACGCTCACCCACGCTCACCCACTTCGCCCCGCTTCGGGCAACTGCAAGCAGTGAGTGCAGCGCAGTGCGCAAGCAAGCACGGCGCAAGCACAGAACATCTCATCCATCCATCCATCCATCCATCCATCCATCCATCCTCCATCCAGCCCCATCCATCCTCCATCCAGCCCCATCCAACCCCGTCCAACCCCATCCATCCATCATTCCTTTCCCCGGCGTGCGTTTCGCCCCCTCCCCTCCACCCTACCTATCCCTATCCCTATCCCTATCATCCCCCCCCTCCCTTCCCCAGTCAACCAACCAGGGTCCACCGTCCACTGGTGGCTTCCACGGGGCTTCTCTGGGCCTTCTGAGGCGTTCCGGGGCGTTCGGTCGTGTCCCTACCCTGGTATGTACTCCATGAGTCCATGTGTGTACCACCAGATTGGAGTCAGAAAAACGCCGTCGTGCGTCCGCGGCGCATAACTACTAACACATGCTTTCCTCAAAAGAGAGAGAGGCGGGGGGAGAGAGAGAGAGAGAGAGAGAGAGAGAGAGAGAGAGAGAGAGAGAGAGAGCATGGTGCAAGGTGCAAGATAACGAAAATATGGCGCCAGCTCTTTCGCTCGCTCTCTCGCTCGCGAAGAAGGAAGAAGGAAAAGGAAAAGGCAAAAGGAAAGAGAAAAGGAAGAGAAAAGGAAAGGAAAGCGACGTCATACTCCCGCCTACGTCTCCACACCTACGTCTCCACACCTACGTCTCCACACCTACGTCTCCACACCATCATCGTCGTCACCATCAGAAGCAGCAGCAGCGATCTGTCTGTCTGTCTGTCTGCTTTCTCTGCTCCCCACCCCCCTTCGCGACCATGTCCGTAAATCGCAAATTACCCCACCTTTTTTTTTCTTTCTCGATGAAAAAAAGCGACATCATATTTGGTGTTTAAATTCTCCGTCCAGCCACACTTGAAGGTTTGTAGAGTGGTGTGGTGTTGGTGGTGGTGGTGGGCAGCGGTGAGGAGGGCACTCTCGGCGGACGCAAGCTCGCAAGCTCGCTCGCAGCCACCTCGCTCGACTGTCCGCGCGCCCGCCGGACGCTGAGCCCTATCTATGTGTCTACTCTGGTGTGTGTCTGTCTGTCTGTCTGTCTGTCTCGCACGCATCACCGTCATCGTCATCGTCCGTCAGCATCACCGTCATCATCACGGTACTACCCAAGTTACCCACTGTACCCACTGTACCCACTCACTCTATCTATCTGCCTACATACCTACTCTGCCTATCTACAACGGTACATAATCTATCTGTCTATCGTCCATCGTCGTCATCGTCATCGTACAAACCCACCCACCCACCTACTAGTACCTAGAGTACCTAGAGTACATAGAGTACCCCAACCTCCAACCAAACCAAACCAAACCATCCCACAAAACAAAAGCACCATCCCATCCATCCATCCCTCCATCATCGTGTTTGCTCCCACCGGCAGATACATAGCGGGGGAGGGGGAGGGGGAGGAGGGGGAATAGAGGGGAGGGGGAGGAGGGGGAATAGAGGGGAGGGGAGGCGGGGATGAAGGGAGGGAAACAACCACACACCCTCTCACCTATATACTCTACACTCACACACTCACACACTGAAGTCTCACGCAACGCAACCAAACCAAACGCGGCCCACACACACTTATAAGAAAGTAGATAGATTCCGGGGATGCGGCGATGCGATGTGATGTGATGTGATGATGTGCCTATGTAGGTAGAGTAGAGTGGTGGTGTAAGCTACGCCATGCTGTTCGAGATCGATGTTTGGACAGATCGATGCCACATATGCTGCACTTAACTACTACTGCTCACTCCCCTCCAACCACCAACCACCATATGTATATCCGTACGGAAATCTATCCGTACAGCTAGGAGTCTATGCAGAAATGCAGAAATCTATCCATGAAGAAATCTATCCATGAAGAAGTTTGTCGGTCCATCAGATAACCGGTATCTGATCGTGATTCTTATGTGTATAAGTTTATGTATAGGTTTGTGTAGATATATGTTGCCAACTTGCAGCATGTGTAAATGCATGTGCAACTGTAAGAAGTGTAAGAAGTGAAGATGCAAGTGCATGTGTATGGTCGGGATGGGGGATGTATGTGTGGATGTGGATGTGTACTCTACGTGCAAGTCAGTGTTTGACTGTCCGTGTCTGTATGTGAGAGGTGAGAGTGTGAGAGTGTCCATAGCAAGAGCTTACCGTCCACCCGCCCGCCTATCCCGCCCGCCTGCTCCCCCCCCCCCCCCCCCCCGCCTGACCGCCGGCTAAACGCCATGATCGTACTACATGTACATACCGATACCGTCGGCCTGTGCAGTGTGCGTTGCTTGCCCATGTGCATATCATACCATATCTGCCCTGCTCACCTGCTCACCTGCCTTGCGGACCACTTACCCTTTGCCTGCCTGGTTGCCTGCTCGACTGCCGCCTGCTTACCTACCTATCTGCCGCCTGCCTACGGTTCTGCCTACGCAAGCAAGCAAGTCAATACTTCCCCACAATTTTTGTCTCGTTCAGCGTTCATCGTTCCTATACTCCATACTCATTCCTCGTTGCTCGTTGCTCGTTCCTCCTTCCTGCTTCCTCCCTCCTCGTTCAACCTTCCTCCGTCGCTTCGGGGGTTGAGGGTGGAGTGGCTCTGAGGGTGGATTGAGTCGGAAAGGTATATGGAGGGGGAGGAGGAGGAGGAAACCGATCGCCGTGGTGAGTGTAGGCAAGAAGCAAGAAGTATGATGGCTAAGTCCTTAGGTAATGCCATAATGCCATAGTTCTGTAATGCCGTAATGCCGAAACATGGAGATATAAAACTGTAGAACTGTAGGAACATAGCAATATACAGCCCGCAGTCACCCCCCTCTCCTCGCTCCCCATCCCATCCCTCTCCACCCCCGCACGTACGTACTCTACCAACACTCCACCTACGGTACCGCCCGTCTCCATGACTCCATGACTCCATGACTCCACCCGCCCCGGCGGCCAAACTCCGGCGGCCAAGGTCCGTTCCGTTTCATCATGCCACACAGCCCGTTCCTCCATCCCACCCATTCTCCCAACCAGCCAGCCTCCCACCTGCCTCCCAACCAGCCTCCCAACAACCACCATCCATCCAACCAACCAACCAGCGGGCTTGCGAACAACATCCGGGCAGCCGGGCTCAGGCTCAGGAGATTAACTGACTCCCTCCGCCCCTCCTCCCACTCGCCTCCCTCCTTATCCTGCCCTCCTCCCCTCCTAGACTCCTCCACTCCCCACATCCTCCCCCGGATATGACTGATATAACTGAACACAAGTGACTGCAACACAAGTAATTGTACAGTGAGAAGTGAGTCGTGTTTGTTTGTTTGTTATTACTATCATAGACTAGACTATGATGACCGTCTGCCTTGACCATCTTCTCCGTCCGTCTGCTCCGTCTGCTCCGTCTGCTCCGACCCTGATCCCGACCCCGTAACTAACAATCGCCGCCGTGGTGAGTGGAACATCTCCCTCCTACTCTTACATGATGGATAACCCACAAAACGAATATACCGGACAACTCCCGATAGCCCAAGGAACCGAAACGAAACGAAAGCAGAGGAGACACTGGTAGCGGAATAGAAATCGAATACATCCCAGCCCTATGCCCCTTCCCGCGCCATCTATATAACAAGCCACAAGCCACAAACAAACAAAAAAGGGGAGATCGTTGGGGGGGGGGGGATACAAAAAACATCTTCCTCTTTCGAGTAAAATAATAATAATAGGAGGAAGCTCCATCTCACACCCAAAGATGCCTACATGAAGATGAAGAAACTGATTGGAGAAGAGGTGGAGGAACATGAAATGAAATCAAATATAATGATGTCGAACACCGCCCCCCGCCGCCCAGCTAACCCACCCGCCGCCCGCCCCAAAAGAACAGGATAAAACGCCCATCGTAGAAAAATAAGAAAAATATTGCCAGAGCCAAAGAAGCAGAACCGTCTATAAACAAAGTGTTTCGCCAACCCCAGACCAGACCAGACCTTGCCTGAAAGAAAAAGAGAACAAAAAAAAGAGATACAAAAAAAAAACGAAAACCCAGAAGAGACTCGCTTGAACAAAAAAATAGTAAGAGGAGAAAGAACCATAATTAATTAAGGCAAATGAAATGGAAATCTCATATCCGCTCCGCTAGATCGCCTCCAGCGATGCTATTACTCGAAGACGACGTGTTGGAATATCCTCCGTTCAATAGATCGTGCACCGCTACTCGCGGCACCGAAGGAACCGGCAGTTTCCTCTGCGCGCCGTCCGTTCGGTTGATGATGTCACCGAGCCGCATGCCGTGCGAGACCTGGATGGTGTTGTGGTTGTTCTGGCCGGCGTTGTAGGGATCGGCAATCTCCATGGGAGCCAGAGCGGGCATGTGTCGCAGCGAGAGCTGTCTGATGCTGGGCAGCTGGAGGCTAAAGTCCATATCCCGTGGGTACAGCCTCGGCGAGTGAGCCGGCGTCGCGAGAGGAGTGCTCTCAGGGGTCGGCGAACACGAATCGTGCGAGAAGGTCGGCGACGATGGTGCCGTTGAGACGGGAGAGCTGGGGCGCGACTTCTTGGCTGCCCGGTGCGAGACGTAGGGATCGTCGTCCTCGTGGGAATGCGACCGCGACATTGGCTGTGTGTGCGAGAGGGGAGGGAGCTGATGGAAGCGGTTTCCGTTATTGTTGTTGTAGTAGGAGGGATACCGAGAACCGTTTTCTCGCTCGAGCTGCTGCGAAGCCGTCTGGGCAAGCAGGTTCAGATCCAGTTGGCTCTGGTGGCCACTGGCCAAGGCCGGGCTGCTCATTGCCCTCGCGAACGGCGAGAGAGCCGAATGTATCGACGGCGCATGCATCGCGTGGAAGGAGTGAGGAGGAGAGACGTTGGGCGAGCCGACGTGCGAGGCCGGAGCCGATTTAGAGATGATCTTCGGTGGAGGAGGCATCATCCGGGCGGAAGAGTGTTCCATGTGGTGAGGCACGGCGTGCCCGGCTGCAGCCAGGGCGGCGGCCTGTTGGTTCTTATTGCTCCTTCGGGAATTGGGATTCGTGTGGATGCGAGAATGGCGAGTCAACTCATCCGACCTGCTGAATCGTTTTGAGCAACCGTGGAAGGCACAAGCGTGAGGCTTCTCGCCGGTATGCGTTCGGATGTGACGAGTCTGGTGCTCGAGGCGGTGGAAAGCCTTATCGCAGAGGGGACATTTGTACGGACGAGGCAGCTCTGTCCGCTGATCCTGCATGTGATCGTGCTGCATCGACATTGGGGCCATCATGGCTGTCAGGTTACTGTGGTTCATGACTGCAAGTCGTTCGTGATCTTGGAAAGACATTGGCCAGTGAAAAGCAGGCGAAAATCCCGACTGCGGTGGTTGCGGCTGCTGTTGTTGATGTTGTTGTTGATGATAAGGATGCTGTGATTGCAGTTGCGGTGACAGTGTCAGAGAGGGAATACTCGTCGACGAGGTTGACCGTTGCATGAACGGCTAGGCGATGGGTGGTGAAATTGTTGGGGATTCGGAGTGAATAAACAAGTTGGCAGCGTTGGATTTTTTTTTGAGGGGGACCACACGACGTAATAAGGGCTGATGTGGAGAAGGTGGTAGTGTGGAGGAGGCGGGGTGTCTTATAGTCTAGGTGTGCGTGGGGGTGCACCAAACAAAAGGGGGCCGTGACGCGCGGGAGGGCGAGATGGCGGACTGTAGGGGGGGGGGGGGGGGGGGGTGGGTTGGGTTGGGTTGGTAGTGGAGGGTTGTGTCGGGGCGGTGGTGACACGAGAGCTGATGCAAGACGCTGGGCTGTGTCGGCAATCTGAGAGACTAGCTGAGTAGACGGCTGTGGAGAGGCGGGCGGCACAGGATTCTGACAGTGACGAGGAGTGATGTTTGGGGAAGATCTCTGCGGGGGGAGCGGCGGCGTTTTATTTCTCTGTGAGGGGGTGGGGAGGCGGCAGATTGGTGACGGTGAGATTGCCAACGCGAGAGGGCGGGTGTGTGTGATGGAGGAGGAGGAGGAGGATGTGATGGTGGTGGTGGCCGCGAAAGTTGTTGGCCGAGTTGGTGGAGTGGTGGAGACGGAGATGGTTGTGCGGCTGTTGTGTGGTGAGTTTTGATGTCGACGTTCGGATAATGCAGAATAGATTGCGTATTTCTCGATCTCGAGTTTCTGGCTTCTGGGAATGTGAAATGCGGTGGTAGTGGAGGAGGATGTGATGGTGGTGGAAGAGTCGGCGGTGGTTGATTAGGTGGTGGTGGGAGCACACACTTTTAGACCTGGTGTGTTATCGCTGGCCGTTCGGAATGGGTAGTTGGTGGCCGTGTGGGATGGTGGGTGGGTTGGTCCGTAGGGAGGGGGGGAGGGGGGGGAGTGTGGGTGGGTTGTAAGGGTTGTATGGGTCTGTATGGGTGGTTGTATGGATGGAGTAGCTGCTGCGGGCTGTCCCGTAGAAAAACACAAATGGGGCGCTTGGCGTCAGATCCCTTTGCTCCGATCTTGATCGTGCGCTTGCACCATAGACAGCTGGAACACCGGTCCGGGGAGAGAGGGAGTGAAAGAGGAAGAGAAAGCTGAGGAGAACGGTGGTGAGGGTGGGACCGTGGGAGAGAGCGTGGGAGCGGACGTTCGGTAGAGTAGAGTACCTAGAGTGGCTGCGGCGCTCGCTCGTTGGGGGACTCGATCTCGCTGCCACGAAAAATTTGCTGCTGCTGGCTGTCGAAAACTCCGGTACGTGACGCGGCTAGGTGAAACCCACAACACGGCTCACCGAAACAACAGTTTCTGATCCGAGATCGCTGGATGGGGAAATGGGGAATCCGGGGGGCAGAGAAAGCGAAGGAGACGGCTGCACTGCTTCTGCTTCTGCTTCTGCTTCTGCTGGTGCTGGTGCTGGCGTGTGTGCTGGCTGGCTGGCTGGCCAGAAAAGAAAGAAAGAAAAGAAAAATAAAAGAAAAAAAGGCTCCGTGCCCTTCCTTGCGAATACTGCTGTTGCTGCCGGCGGTGGCCCTGACTTTTTTGAAACCGCTGGGCTTGCGACTGCGACTTGGGGATTCCTTTCCTTTCCAGTGGCTGCTGCAAAAGTGCGGATGTTGGGGTCTGGGGCCGGAGGGGGGGTGGAGAGCACGTTCCTCTACGGCGAACAAAGAAGCCACACTGCCACAGCATACCCGGTCAGCCTTCTTTCTTCTTCTTCTTCTTTTTCCCTTGCTCTTTTCAACTTCTCCCGCCTTTTCGCCTGTCGGCGGTGATTCGTGCAGGATAGCCGATGAACTTTTTGCCTGCTTACCGGATGCGGAAATAAAAATTATTTCGTGAGAGTACTTGTGTCTATACGAATTCAGCCTGTTTGCCGTTGACACCGATCGTGGGGCACACGCACGCACGGACCAAGATTTGCTGCGAGGAAATCGGCGGGTGAACGGGCGGGCGGACGGACGCGAGGGCGGCTGTTATCGTGTGGTTGAGGTTGTGGTTGTCGTCGTCGTTTTGGCTGTTGCCGTTGTCGTTGATGCAAACAAGGCTGCAAGGCAAGTTGCTACCAAATATATGTTGGCTAGGGGAAGGGGAAAGCAGAGGATTTACATGTCGCCCAAAACTGCCTGCGACGATTTCGCTCAAACTTCCACGGTTCGAATTGACTTTGCCAGCCAGCCAGTCAGCCAGTCAGCCCAGCTTGGACGAACGAGAAGGAAATTGTCGGGTAGGTAGGTTAGCCAGGCTGGAGCTCTGAACCTACCTGCTTGCTTGCTTGCTTGCTTGCTTGCTTGCTCAGGTACCATCGGATATGCTATGATAGCCTTGGTCGTGTCCGGAGCTCGGACGAGCCTTAGTTACCGTTTGTGGCGCGGGGAGGGACGGGGACGGGGACGGGGAAACTAGCCTCATGAGTCACGGCTGGCCCGGATTAACCTCCCAACTGCTCTGGTCGTGATCCCTCGGCACGCAGCCGGTAGATTCTGACTGTGCGTGACTATGGTACGAGTGAGGACGGAAGGATCGGAGTGGGTGCGGGTGCGGGTATGCCCAACGAGCAGTTATGTACCCAAGTACCTAACGGTAGTAGGTACCTCCCTATCCGCGCAGGTGCATAGTTAACCTCCATGTATCTATCTGCCTATGGAGGTCCCTGGAGTATATAGGTACATAGGTGGAGCATGTACTGTATGTACTCGGTACATACCCCGAGCCATTGGGTGCGGCGCATACTCTACTGCTACATACATCCCACATGCTACCACTACACACTCTACGTATGGTACATTGGCACATGGCGTGCTTGCTTTTGCGAGCAATGCACTCCATTGGGTTGGAGTTGAAGTTGAGGTGAGTTTTTCGATCTCCGATGGCCCGCCGAAACCATAATATACATACATACAGCCGGCATCTCCTCCCTACATGCTCCTGTTAGAACAGCTGCAGGGCGGGCGCAACTCGTTGATTCGCCCAAGATACGTACCTACCGAGCTCGTGCTTGCACTGCGTGGTGTCTGGTGTGTGTGGTGTCTGGTGTGTGGTGGGTGTCGCCTGGCCTGGCCGTTTCGGAGCGAATCATACGGTACGGACTGCGACTCTTCGAGGAGACGAAGCGCTTCCACAGACAGCTTGCAGCCTATCATGCAACTGCCCCGCGATACTCTATAGATACGCTATACGACGGTTAGTCAACCGTTAATGCGTGTTTCGGGAGTACACCGGTGGATACCTCTGACCTCCGACCTCTCGCTGGCCGGCCGGCCGTGCGGCTCTCAATTGCCCGGCCCCGCCACGCCCTGCCCCGCCACGCCACACCCCGCCACGTTTCTCGGCCATTCCTACCACATTTACTTTCACATTCAATTTAACTTTAACTTTCACCCCGAGACTTCAGACTTCAAACTTTGGTGCCACGGACCAAGACTTCATTGATTATGTGTTCTCGGAGCCAAAAAAAGCTTCCCACCCCTTGAAGCTTCCCCCCGCCCCGCCTCCGTTCCACCCCGCCCCCCCGCCTCCCTTCCACGTTCTCCCCCGCCTCCATCCCCGCCTCCCTTCCACGTTCTCCCCCGCCTCCATCCCCGCCTCCCCTCCCCGTCCCAGTCCCCGCAAACCTCTCGTTCGAGTCCAACGGTTCGACTCACTCCGCAGTTAGCTACGTACCTGGTAGGCGCCTGGTAGGTCTGCAGGTCTGTAGGTTATGATAGTCTGGCAGGTAGTCACCCGCGCACGTGCGTTTCCTTTTCCTGTTCGTCATTCGTCATACGCTAGGCAACGTGCACTGCGTAGAATTTCGACTTTCGACCGTCGAACTTCGGACCGTGGTGGGGCGCTGGTGGGGCGGTGGGGGCGCTTCTTTTCATTGACGTCTAGAGTCGATTCTGATTCCGGCGTTGTCTCCGGCGTTGTCTCCGCAGCCGCGCCTAGGTGTCGGTCGGGAGTCGGAAGGATGGAGTAGGGAGGGAGGGAAGGAGTCTGGCCCTGCCGGCGGGGCCGGGGGGGGGACGGAAGCGCATGGGAAGGGCATGGTATTTAGTTGGGCTCCTTCGGCCCCAGCACTACTAGTAGTAGTACCTAGTGGTGGTACTCTAGATTACGCTCGCCCGCTCCGTTGACGAATTCTCGACTTCTTGACCTTGGGGGGTAGGGCCGGCTGCGACGGACGCGGGGGCGGGGTGTCCGTGGCCCTTTCATTTTTCATAAACGACGACGACGACAACGACCAGGACGACAACCAGGATGACGACGACGAACGACGAGGACGACGACGGCGAATGAAGGAAGAATGAAGTGATGATTGCGGGGCGCGTGTAGTGGTGGTGGAGGTGGTTGTGGTTGTGTATCTCCCACCACTCCCACTACTCCAGCTCTCCTCCAACCAGCTCCCTCAGCCAGCCAGCGGGTAATATGTAGTAGGAAGTTAGGAACTGACCGGAGCGTTTCCGCAAGACCCGGCGTGGTGGCGGTAGGCCCTGCAGATAGGTAGCATACATAGCATAGGTAGCATAGGCAGCATATGTCCCCCAGATACCTACCCTACATACCGTACATATGGCCGTACCACGTCCCCACATCATATCACATCACATCACATCATGCGAGCAAGGAGCGGGCAAGGAGCGAGATCGTTGGAACGGTTGAGGCCAGGGATTAACTTCTAGCTACATAACAGTCGACGATAACGGAGCCGCCCAATGGGAATGTCAAGCCCTGGAACAGTGAAATTCTTCTGCTGCTGCTGCCATGTGTGCGACAGACGACATACAAACAGACAGACAGAAACGAGAGCTTCCTCGGGCCTGTCGGTCTGTCGGTCAATCGGTCAATCGGTCAATCGAACGCTGGGAATTGGGGAAGGTCAAGACGGTGAAGACGGCAAAGCAAGGAAGGTGAGGTAAGCGCTACACAAGCATGGCGTTTCTTTCTTTCTTTCCTTCCTTCCGTAGCATCTGCGTCTCTGCGTCTGCGTCTCGGCGGTGGAGGTGGTGGAGGTGGTGCCTTGCGTCGTCGCGCGCGCAGGGAACTCCGGCATTCTCACCCACCCACAGAAGTGGCTACTCGTGGCTATGCAACTCCAGCATACGAAAACTCCGGCTCTGTCCCGGGCTCGCAGGCTCCCAGCAAGCAGCAAGCAGCAGCTGTCAGCCCTCCTCCTTCCCCCACATTTTTCGCAGGGGAAAAGACACATCCGAGTTGGGCTGGGCTTGGGTTGGACTGGGCTTGGGTTGTGGCGAAAACAGAAGAAAAAAGAAAAAAGGAAGGGAGAAAAGGAAGAAAAGGAAAGAAAAGGGAAGGGTAAAAAAGGAAAGTGTTAGTGTTGGTGCTCGAGCGTATGTGCTCAAAGCGCAACCGCGGTAGATAACGGCTTCTGTTTCGCCGATGGGGCGCCAGTCTCCAGTGGCCAGCCTTGAGTGGACACAGCTGGTGGCCACGGCTGGCATCGCTACTCTGGAAACATTCTCAAGTGGCCCAAACAGCAATTCCTCCGACCTCGTCTTGAAGTGTTGCCGGAACATAAACCGCTATACTATATATCAGCGCTCTCCTCAGTGCGCCTGCACCGCGCAAGACCGACCCAGCGACCCACTGCCACACCGGAGTCCGCACGCCTCTCTCGCTCACGCTCACGACATCCACCAAGGTATCTTCTTACATGTTGCCACTGGCTTCTTCAGCGCTCAGCAATCAGCACGCAGCGCGCAAGCTTCTTCCCGCCTCCACCAACCAACCAACCGCATGCCCCCCCCTCATTCCGACCATTCCTTCCTTCCTTCCTTCCATAGGCGAAGAGAGGGAGAGGACGAGGAATCAGGCTGCCTCATCTGGTCGCTTACTGCACAGATTTTCCCCCTCGGTGGAGTAGAGTACGGTATGCGGTGCGAAACCGTGGAAAAGGGATATATGTGGCTAAATTCCTTCAAAAGAACCCCACACGCACAATTCGCCGCTGCTGCTGGTGCTGCTGCTGCTTCCCGTCGAATCGAGATCACGGGTAAAAGAAAAAGAACGAATTCGAGCTCCTCACCCACGCAGTCACCCACGCACCCCTGCGACGCTCTGGTTCCACTCTACTCTATATACTCAACTAACTAGAGTCTAGTCGCCGGGCCAGCTCGCACAAGTTTTTCCGAGCCCGAAAGTTTACATAGCCTGTCCCCCCCGGCCCCAGCCACAAGCCCAAGGGCTAACAAGTTTTTCCGAACCAGCTAGGCCAGGCTGTTGGCTGTTGGCTGTTGGCTGGGAAGGGAACCTGGGTAGAGCACTTTACTCCACACCATGTGCCAGGCACCAAACCGAACGGAACCATGCCCTTTTTGACTGGGGGAATGGCGGAGTGGGAGGTGGAGGTGGAGGTGGTGGAGGTGCCAGGTGGAGGTGCAAGGTGGGGTGCGGCGCGGTGTTTCCTCCTCCCCCCTGAGCGGGATGGGCTGGCCGCTGGACTGGGCTGGGCTGGTGCTCGATACATATCCGACTCCGACATTATTCTCTGCACGGCTTGCAACTTGCAGATGAAGGCGCCTGTGGGGAAGGGGAAGGGAAGGGAGGTAGAAGGGGAGGCTTACGCCACGCCACTCGCATCCTGCGAGGCCGAATTGCCTACATATGATAATATCCCGAGGGGCCGACAGTGATCCGTCCGGACGGATGGTTAGCCTGGTCTGGAAAGGAAAGGGAAGCCTTGTTTCTGTGTATCTCTGATGCGGCGAAACGGACGACGGCGAAGACGGCGGCAGGCGGTAGACACCGTGGCCGATATGTAGGCACTTTTCCCCCATCGCCAGCGCCGTTGGAATTGATAACTCCTAGCCCGAAGGCTGAAGTAGCATCATACTTCCAGGCTCCAGCTTACCTACATACATACCGGAGGTACCTAGGCCTAGGGTAGGAGCTAGGAAGGAACTCGACTTATCTCGTCGTCGTCGCTGCTCGTTCTTCCATCAATCCGAGATTGCCCGAGGCATCTCAGCTGGGTACTAGCAAAGTTATCCACGACGGGGATTTTTTGGGGGGGCACAGTGCAAAAAAAAGCCCTCCCTCCCTCCCCGTTCCCCCCGACCACCTTACCCCGATACTACCTATGCCACACACACACACATTTCAGCATTATGGCCGTGGCCAGCCCACATCCGAAAAAGATGACGTTTTCTGCCTTTTTCTGCCATAGCGGCTCTGCGGTATCTATCATCTATCTATCTACATTCTCCACTCTATAGCACTCTATTCTATACCCTACAATGTTACATACGGAGGTCCTCATTCAATACATACAGTACATATTCACATGCAGCCACTCCACACTCCACACATCATGGTAGTTACGGGAGGATAAAATCACCCTGTATGTACACCCTCAGGGAATCAGGGGAAGAAATTCAATCCGGCATGCAGGCAGACAGTTAAATATCCTCGAAACAATCATCCGGAGTCTGTAACCACGGTTGCTCCCCTCTCGCACCCGCACCCGCACCCGCACTTGCACCGTTGCACGGCCCCTGTCGATTGCCCACAGAGTACTGCATAGGAGGGTATATGTAACGAGGGAAGGAAGAAGGAAGGGAAGCTCGGCGGTCGGTCGATCGGTCGTCGGTCGATCGGTCGTCGGTCGGTTGGTCGGTCGGTCGTCAGGGTCAGGATAAAGTACAGTATGTACCTTGGTGGAAGGTGGAAGGTGGAAGGAGGGGGCGGAAGGGACCCTTCACCAGGCGCAAGCAACCGCCAGCAGCCAACAGCCAACCGGTCAATCGCCTGGATAGCGCTGAAGCCCCCATGGACCGACACCTACTCCCACCTATCTACATATCTATCTATCTATCTACATACATACTCGACGACAACGACGATGATGACGATGATGATGTGACGGATGATAACTATCCTCTACACTCCCGTACTCTAGATAGGGTAGTACCCCACATCCACCTCCACCTCGACTAGCTACATATCTATGCTACAAACCCAGGTGATGCGCTATGCACCAGCGGGACGAAGGCCAGGCCGCCTGGCCAGCAACCCCAAACGGGATACCAGCGCCGGATGAATGTACTTCCCCATATCTCTATACCATGCCCTGTGGTTAGTCCCGCCGTGCGTGCCTATCTCTATTCCCGGGTGGCGCGCGCAGGGGGGCGGTCGGAGTCCTTGCTTGCCTGCCTGCCTTTTCCCTTCCCTTCCATCTTTTTCGCACATCTGTTTGGGATGATGTGGACTGACGGACTCGCGAGAATCGGCGCCGGCGCAAAAAGCAAATCACCTCATCGGTTACGGACAGTAATGTTCCGGCCGACGAGTTGACGACGACGACGTCGACGTCGAGGTTGTCGATGATCCGAGGGGGGGGAAGGTCCGCATGCGCCCCCGGATCCTGCGCTCCACAAAAGCACAGTAGGTACGGGGGTGGGACGGGGGCGCATAACCATAGAGTAGAGTACAACTTGCCGCCGCCCCCAATCAAACAATAGACGGTCATAGGTAGGTAGCATGGCAGGAGATGAGATGAGCTGTTTCGGAGACGTGTATGTATGCTGATTTCAGACATTTCCTGCTACATACATGTGCTATAGCCGAGGGAGGGCTGGTGGTGCTAGGTACCTACCCAGAGTACCTATGGCAGTTGTAACTGGTGGACTCTGGAGTCGGTGTTGCAACTTTGCGAGTGCCGAAGTTCGCTTCTTGTTGTTCTTCTTCTCCTTCTCCTATGCATAGGGAGGTAGATACTAGGTAATCGGTTCCGACCCAATGTCGATTGTTTCGATTTCGATTCGGGCGTCGTCAGGAGCTCGGCTCAGCGAGCAAAGTCCCTTTCCCTTTCCCTTTATGTATTTTTGTTTTGTTTTTACGGCCGTGACGGGCCGGCTGGTTGAAAAGGTCTGGCCCCCCCTCCTTCCCCCTTCCCCCCACGTGTGGCCCTGTCTTGCCGCCCCCACGACCGCGCCGCTCACTGATACAGATAGATACCGATCCATTGAACCGGATAACGAGTCGGCAGGAAGGCAGGCAGACAGACGGTCCCCGTTCCCGCTGAGCGGCAGAGGATCCCCCGTGCAGTCAGAGTGCAGTGCAGTGTTCCCAACCAACTCAATCCAAGAAAGCAGGAAAGGAAGAAAACATGTTCGGCAGTGCCCAGAGAAGGTATTTGCCCAGAGTAGGATTGTAGGTATGTCGGTATTAGAATACATGAAGTTTGCACCCAAGGATCACGCAAGGGGGAAGTCCCAGACTCCCAGGAGGAAACACCCACCATGTTCCCGTCGGTATGTACATACAAGCTACATACCTACATACCTACACAGGCAATTCCATAGCGGTGTTTTCCACCACTGCCAATTCCCCCACATTTGACCGTACGTACTATCTACGTACGCACATACGTGGCGGTCCCTTCGCATTTTAAACGATTGCTGAGGCGAGGCGGACGAGCCGCGAGCCTGCCCAGCCTCCAGGGACTAAACGTTTCCTGCCAGCGCGACTCAAGGCGCCTCTCTCTCATCTCCAGTCCCTGCGTTGAAACGCTTCGACACTTCAACGCCTTGCTATGTAGACGCTACATATGGAGCTATGGGGCTATGTATGGGGTGGCCGAGTCACCATCCTGTCCAAAGCACGGGGGACGTGGGCAAAGATCCTTGAGATCGGCTGGTTGGCAGACTGGCTGGTTGATTGGCAGGCAGATTTCACCATCTCCAGCACATATCTCCAGTAACCACTACCCTGCGAACGGCGGTACGGGGATCCGACGGCGCCTCTCCGAGCCTCTGCAGCATGCGTACCTACCGTACTGCGGAGGGGGTCCGTGACTGCGCAATCCAAGCCTGCTCGATGAAATGATAAAATCAATCGTAATCAATCGCAATCTATAGCCGTGGCCGTGGCCGTGTCTGTGGCTAATAGTGCTGTCCATACCGAAAACCCTATTTGCCTACATCACTGCTGTGATATATGTACCTGTACTCTACTACCTAACTACCCGGTACCGTATCCCACCGGAGCTTTGATTTGCAGTTGAGTGGAGGCGGCCGGGCGGACTGGAGCCTGGCTGCCTGGCTGCCTGGCTGGCGGGCGGAATATACCCGAGCGAGCGCGCTCGCACGAAAGGGAGAATGCCCACGGGGGGGATGTGTATTCGATACACTAGTTGCTTGGTAACCCCCACGAGTCCTAGCTACCTATCCATCTCCTCGAATATTCTTGTATGTATATCCATAGGTAGGGCGTGGAGGACGTGGCCAACACCACAAGTAACAAGCAACTTTCCGGCAAACATTTACATCCATCCATCCACGGCCGGAAATATGTAGGTAGGTACTAGTACTGGGTCTACCGTAGTTGCGTGTATTCCAGGAAACCATATATATCTATTCATGTATGTAGATACCTAGCTTCCGACATACCTGATGCATCGCCGAGTATAGTCCGTAGTGCATGCATACATCATACTATGGGGTTACCCCGGATGTGTTTGTGTTTGATGAAGATCGGATCCGCATTCGATTTACTACCTGTTGGTGGCACTGGTGGTGGGGAAGTCGAAAATGTGGGGGGTTACAGACAGGTATGAGATACCAAGGTACTTGGGTACTTGGGTACTTGCACACCGGGGCACACCTCTATCCAGACACATATCTACTTCCTTCCCGGACCAGGGCTGAAGATCCGGGGACAACCCACCCCCAGAATGAAACACCACCATCACCACGAAAACGAAAAGAACGGAAAGAGAATTTGGAATCTGGGGTAAGTTCGGATACTTGCATACCTACATACCTATCGTAGGTATTGTTATTCTATGGGTAGGTAGCTGGCTGCTGGTGCGCTACGCCGATATCCATACATATCAACATTTACATCCGCGTGCGCGCGCGCCAGCCAGCCAGGTATCGCGGGGCCGCAATTCGCCTGTCTGCCTCTTCCCGTGGACCGAGAGACACCGACGTGGCCGCTATCGATTAGCTTTTCGGAGCACGATCAAGAATGCTGGGGTAAGTTTGTTTAGTTACATAGCTAGCCAAGTAGTGGCACTTGGTGGTGGTGGGCCCTGAAGGTGACGATCACAACAGCAGACATCCGTCATGGCCAGGGCCAGGGCTGGGCTGGGCTGGGGCCGGGGGAGGGAGGGTTCTCCGCGTTCGTCGCGATCCAAAAGCCCGGAAAGCGCCGGAAGATTTCCACGCTCCGTTGAAACGTCCGTGGTTGCAGCAGCTCGTGCTATGTACAGCGCGTGCTTGTGCTCGTGCTCGTGCTCGTGCGAGGCATAAGATGTCGGTTTGTTGGGAGGAGCACCTCTCCGCATGTTTCGCGGAGCTTGGCCCGGGTGAACGGACTGCCAGAGCCGAGCTCCTTCCCCTACCCCACGCCCCACGCCCCACGCCCCCAGCGATCTCGGTCTCTCTCTTCCCCAGCTTCAGGAGGGTGGGTGAGCTGATGACTGGCCATCCTTCCGTGTAGAGCAAGTACATGCAGTACAGGAGCAGGAGGAGGAAGGGGACGATCCCGCTCACACACACACACACGACGGGAGCTTCGGCTCGTTACTCCCTTGTGTCCGAATTCGCCCGACGTCATCCCATATTCCCCATCTTGCATCTCCCGATATGTATCAGATGTTTGCTTGCTTGCCTGCTTTCTTTGCGGCAGCGGCAGTTGAGTCTCGGTTCGAGCCTTGTCGACGTAGGTGGTTAATTAGTGTCGGCGGTGATCTCCCTCCGCTTCTCATGCTCGTCAACCTAAAATTATATGTATGTGAAAGAAAGAAAGAAGGAAAAGAAAAAGAAAAGCAAGGTTCTCCGTCTGTACCTGCATGAAGAAAAGAAGAAAAAAACCGCACATCGCATCGCATCACCGGTATGTAATAGGTTGCCTAGACTTTGTAGTAGGTATACCGATAATAGAGACCGCGGCCATCGCGACCGTCAACGTTACATCATTGAAGACTCGGATTCGATCGTCCATCTTGGTACAGTACGTATCTACGTGCGCAATATGTCTCGGGTATGCAACAACTTGGCTTCAGCAAGTTTCGTCCACGCAGATCTGGGGAAAGCGGAGGAGGGCCGCGGAGGGGGAGGGATCGATATCCGCAGAGCCGTCCGCACAACCTTAGCTCCTGATACCTACCTCCAGACTCCAGTTCCGATGCAGAGCAGCAGGAGGTAATTACCCACCTACTAGTAGGTAGTATCCCGAGCGTATCGCATGAGGTAGTTGTGTATCGAGTTTGTCGGGACGACATCACCTCATGGGAACGGAAAGGTAAGGAAAAAGGCAAATGCAAAGGAAAAAGAAAGAAAAAAAACAGGTGAGGAAAGATCCGGCATTTTTTACCCGCAACCACATATGCACATACATACTCCATACATACTCCATACCGGCACCTACCGTACTGACAGATGCGGCCAGCGGCGACGACGACACCACCGCAATCTATCTGAAGAAAGTACTTATGTGCGACTCATCTGTAACTACATACATCGCGGGGGGTGAGGGGGCAAGGCAAGGCAATATCGAGCGCGTGCGGTTGCAGGCGACGTATGTGGAGTACCTAGAGTAACGTACGTACGCTGCGCGTGGGGAAAGGCCCGCGGCCCGTCGTATGTATGTACGGAACTGTCGTTCGTTGATCTACAACATGGAAGGTTCAAGGCATCATATCATATCATGGAGAAGCCAGCGTCCGACGTCCGTCCGTCCCGCCACGTCAAGTCAAATATATGGTTAGTACTGTATACGTACCTATACTGCCTGCTTTCGCAATAGGTAATGTGTGTACAGTATGTACTCGCACGCATGTAGATATCTACATACATACACACGTGCGCCGCGGGTAAACTCCACATCCACATCGACTTCATCTACGGCCGCTGCCTAGGTAGTTAAGGGAAAGATTAATTGTAAGTAAGGAGATCGAGGGGGTCCTATACGCCCGGTCATCGACGCGAGATACCGATTTCAACTGGAACTGGATGGGCAGTATTTACATTATTCGTAAAGTTAGTAGAGTGAAGGGGACGGACAACTTCCGGAGAGGTCTGTTTCAAAACATGTTCCGTGCATATCCGTAGTTGGCAGGCTAATCATCCATATAATGCACATATGTATGTAGCTCGCGTCCACGGGCAGCGGTGGAACAATTATCCCCAGATTCGGATATTCTATGCAATCTAGAGTGTGTGGTACAAGTTAAGTACTTCTTACTGTATCCTCCGTGCATCATCACTACGGCAACCACAACCTCACATAGGTAGATATCGTATCAGGCTCTTTGCCACGCCTCGGCCTGGATAAAAGTTTCTCCCGCGTCGGCGATGGCATGGCAATCCGCTTCCGCAAAAATAAAACACACCGAGGCTTTCATATGGCTCGGTAGTACCCAGCCTTGCACGAGGGAATAGGTACCGACAAGTAGTGTTACCTACAGAACTATGCAGCCTTTGCACTCACATGCTTGCTATGTTACCATGTATGTATGTAGATATGTACTCTACCCACCTCGCACCCCACAACTTCTTCCGTAGGTATCATAGTTACACCCGCATCCGTCACCATCCCACCTCGGAACCCGTTATCAGGCCAGAAGCAAAATCGGTGGGGGAACCGAATCCAAATCCAATCGCGGATAGGTAGGCGGTTTAGGCAGGTACCCCACTACCTACCTGGGTATGTACAGTACATACTACGGCTGGATAAATTCACCTGGTACTCTCACAGTCTCACTTGCGCCACAGCTACACCCAGTCAGTCAGTCAGCCATCGGCCAGATAGCCGCCCACTGTTGGAAGAGTGCGCCGGCCGAGGTTGGTATCGACTCGCGGAACAGCCCGGCGTCTGGATTTTGGTTGAGAGGGGGAGGCGGGGGCGTGGGCTTCCTCAGTTGTAACGACCCACAACCTGCTACGGACCTACGGTACATGCCTATCCACAGTTATGTCGTACCACGGACGGCGTGGTTTATGCCTACATACCCAACCAACCTACCGACTACTTACCTACCTACGGACATGTGGATTTAGGTACTCTACTCTTTGCCAGTAGTATAGTGCAACCACCATGCAGACCTGCCGTCTTCCACCGTGATTCCGTGAAGATTGCGTATCTGTGGCTGTAAATCGAATAGTCAATCAGCCTTACTTGCGCGAGTTCATATATCTCTCCCCCCCTCCCCCGCATATATTCCCTCGATGCGGACATCTACCCAGACGGCGGCGGAAGTGCGGCAGAATTGAAAGAAAGAAAAAAAACTCAATCCAACAAATCTACATACTATAACCCACCAACCAGGTTTGCTCCTGGGTCGCTGGACGCCGGTTGTGTGGTGGTGTGAGGGAGATGTCAACATCCTACATACTAGGAATAGATCCGAACGAAAGCCTCCGACGGACGACGACGTCGGACGCAGGTCATACTTTTACATACCTACCTTGCGATGTTTCCACTACAGATCTGATAGTATGATAGTATGATAGCAGTAGTATTCCGACTTCCGTCGTATTCTCTCGCAATACCTACCGTAATCCACATGTCCCCCGGTCGTATGTATGGACCTACCTGTGTGTGGGTAGGGCAGGTATGCTGACTGGGTCGGTACCCACTGCCAGTGAATGTACCACCGTACATGGCAGCTACGGTATCCATCCATGCTGTCTAGATAACTATCCGTACCTACATACATACCTACTGCACCGATAGCTCCCTCTGGGTAGGTAGTTGGCAGCCGGTATAAAGATAGCCCACGCGGTTCCACACCTCGCCTCCGTATTCTCCTCATGCAGCCTGTAACTAGATACTCGTATGTGTGCGGCAGCTCTTCAGAAGTGTGCCTGTTCCTTGGGGTGGGGTGGTGGGGGACGTGCGATCGACGACAGCTCTCGATAGATGAAGCCATAGATAGAGTGATCCGGGTACGTATTTTATCCACCTACACACTTAGGCAGTGGTAGTAGGTAGTAGTAGCAGTAGTAGCAGTGGTAGTAGTAGTTAGTAGTGGCTACCAGCCCCTCTCGTTGATTCGCTCACTTTCGTACCTATCTCAATCTGTCGGCAGTTCCTGGACCGAGTGACTTCTCGTGAGCGACACAGCGAGTCAACACCCCCCTCCGCCCGATATCAAACGTCGGAAGTGATCCTCATCGAGCTCATGCAAGATCGCACCGCAAATTCCAAGATCTCTCTTCCCCACTGTACCATCCGGGGCTGCAGATTGTCTGTTTCCGCATTGCTTGGAGCACCACGTCCCTTTTTTTCCTCCGTTCTTCTCCCCCCACCCCCACCACCACCAGCACCACCACCACCACCACCACCACTACCACCCCCGCCCCTTCCCATTGGCCCGATAAGTTGCGAGCCAAAACGTTCACTCGAGCGTCACCCCCGTACGGAAGCGCCCCTCCTCCCCCCCACACACACACCACACACACAGCGCACGCAGATAAATGCCACGCTTTCGCTCCTGCCCGCGCGGATCTCAACATGTGGGGACGATCTTGCATGGCGGAGATGGAGGTACGTTTTTCCGATGAGGTTGATGATGTGGCGCGCTCGCAGCTAGGTAAGAAGGAAAAAAACGAAAGAAAAAAAAACTAGATTGGGAATAAACGTCACCAAACATAAATAACATCGCCTATTGAAGAAAAGAAAAAAAACAACGGATGCTGATAATACGTTATGCGTCCGGAGACGCTGGGTGATGTGGCGTGAGCCCCCCCCCGCCAAACCCTTTCGGTACGGAAGATAGGTAATGGAAATGTGCCCGGGAGCGAAAAAGGGGGGTGCGTTGGTTGATTGCGATCCGGGCGGGGGGCGCGAGCTGTGGCGTGCAGCGAGCGGGCGTGGCGGAAGACGCGGGGCGAAGCGGGGGTTGTCCCCCCCCTGCGGGTAGGGCGGTTGAGTGATACTGCGTGTCCGGACGCTGTTCGTTTGTCTGTTTGCCCACCACCCACCACCCGTTGGCGTTTGGAAGCAGTACTCTAAGTAGCAGCAGCCCCTCAGGCGTCCCCCTCCCGTTATCTTGCGTCCACAGATGCGATCGAAGATGTGGTTCTGAAGATTAAACACCGCACACACGATCCTTTCTTTTTCGTTTCCCCCCCCGCCCCCCCGGTGAGAAGTTAGAACGTCTGGAATTCTGGATCTGGTCGTTCCGGTCCCGGGTCCGTCCCTGATGATCGTAGAAGCAGATTCGATCTTATCGCGTCTGCACCGGGCTGGAACACGTATGTACGTGTAGTCTTTGCGGGGAATCGGGAATCCGGGAGTCCAGGGACGTCGCTCCGCCCGCCACACCCCGCCCCTCCCCCAGTGTGTAGAATATGTACCCAGGTAGGAATGTAGGTATGTGTGCATAAGCTTAAGTGTGGGATCGTTCGTATGTTGCATACGCCATGCATACTACCCGAGCCAGCCGTGGCGGAAAAAAAGAAGAACCGGGCTACATATCTGCATACATATGGCCGGTCATGAGATCATCAGCCGAGATGCGGGTTGCGGGTGCCAGTGGCTAAAACCCATGCAGGGCTGAGCCGAGATCTACATCGTGGCTCAGCGCCGAGGACAACACACACGACCTCACACCGCGATCCTCCCTACGGCTGCGAGAGCCTCACGAAGAGAGACAGTTACAAGGAGAGACGGCCCATACGGCTCAGATATACGATGGAAACCCCAGTTATCACGCAGGGCAGTCCCCACCGCCGCCAGGCACAGCCCGAGTGCTCTCGTGTGATTCACCGTGTAAGTCCGACGGTTCCATGATCCCACGCCCATCAGATGTGCATGGACGCATCCCATGCACGCCCCTGAAATACCTACCTCGTCACCGCCGAAGCACCGTTTCACATCGCCATAGGTATTTTCGGTACTCACGTGGCTCCGCCAGAGTGCGATCGCTCGAGTGGAAGAGCCCAGGCCGCATCGGGACGACGGATGCTGCAGCTACATATCGTACTGCTGTCACATCGGTCATCGGTCATCGCGAATCCCACGGACAGCGTTGAAATCCCGACGCTGTGGTGCATGTGTAGCGGGGGAGATATCTTCCCATCCGACTGCAGAGACCGAGACACTCCATGCCAACAGCATGGGCCGATCGTGACGAATCCGAATTCGTAGGTCATGTGGGACGTAGGCATGTACCCCATCTCGAACCACGGCACCGGACGTGCGGTTGCCAAGGGGATGGGAATAAGTGCATCGGGACGGAAGGAGGGAGGGCATGTGTGATGCTTGCTGTTGGTGTGCGTCTTCATCACTAGCTCGCACTCGAGGAGCATGCTGGTCTCGCTGCGAACCTATGATAGGAAAACTGTACCGTAGGTCCGTAGCCCTGAGTCTTACCATGTACAGCCACAATAGAAACATCAGCTAAAAGCCAAAAATGTAAAATTTTGTTTGGGAAAGGAGGAAGAGGAAGACAGCCTATCACTGGCTCCATCAGTTTTGGTGTTGCCGATTCCCCACTTCATCTCCATCGATCCGAACGTACGAGAGGCCGTTGCGCTGCGAGATAGGTATGCAAACCAACTGTCCGTGAGCATCTACCTAGGTGGTCACTCGGCTGTTGCTCACCTGCAAAATCGAGTTCGAGCCCACGTCCGAGACCGAGCCCGAGGACATGGTAGGATCACCGACAGCAACAGTGGCGTGATGCTGAACGTACGCACCGGCTTCTCCGTTACGTCGAGGTCAGATGGGATTACAGACCTGCCAGAAATATCAATCAAACATTCACAAGTATACGAGTTAGGTACTTGATTGACACTTCCTCTTGTCCGTAAGGCTAGCTCGGTCGTGCTACGATGATAGTGCCTCGCCACGAAGCTACGCTCTCGATGCTCTCTTGGTCGACGGAAGCAGATAGGAGGTATACATGTATGTATTAGCAAAGCCCGTCATGCCAACTCGTTAGACGTCTAACACCACAGTCTCCTAAATGGATGACCATTTGTTCTAATTTCTAAAAGAAAAAAAGGACGATGAAGATGAATCGATATCAATCCGCATCGATCTTCCTTTATGACCATTGATCACTTCATCGGAAGAGAATACAGTTCCATTGTTGTTGTTGTTGTTGTTGTTGTTGTTGTTGTTGTTGTTGTTGTTGTTGTTGTTGTTGTTATTGTTGTTGTTGTTGTTGTGGTCCAAATCTGCTACAGATGGAGGGCTGAGATTGTTTGGTGTTCTGGTTGTGAGTATCATAGAAAGGAAGAAAGAAGCAGTCCGTGTGGCTGTGGTTGCCGGTTCATAATTTATCACTCACTACATGGAGGATAACTTTCCGGGTGGGTTTCTTGGCCATCTGCCTGATTGACTGCGGCGACTAGATGAGTGTCATTCGTTCCCAAAAGTCTCAATCATTCTGCTCGGCTCTATTCACACTTCCAGGCTCCACTCGACCTCCCAGCTCTATTCACTATTTTTTTCGGCTTCATTCGTCATCAAAAGACTCATTCACTCTTCCATCCCCGCTCAACTTACCAACTCTTATTTACTCTCCTAGATAGTTCACATTCGCTTTCACAGGCTGTAACGACGCTTCTGAAGCTATACCAACCAACCCTCGCCTCATGCACCTTCGTAGGCTTCACTCAACTTCCTAGATCCGTTCACTCTTTCAGGTTCCATTCACTATTAAAAGTCTCATTCACACTTCTCAGCTCTATTCACTCTCCCGAGCCCCACGCAACCTCCCAACTCTACTTACTCTTCCGAGCCTCATTCTTTCCCAAAGTCTCATTCTCTCTCCCGGACCCCGCTGAACCTCCCAGCTCTATTCACACTTTCAGGCTTTAGTCGTTCCCGGAAGTCTCACTCATTCTTGCCAGGTCGATTCATCCTTACGAGCTTCATTCATTATCAAAATCCTCATACGCCGCTACTCTGTCTCTTTACCCTTGTGAGTGGTACATAGGTGCGCTCATACACGTCCCAGCCCTCGAGCGCACTATTCCTGCCATCCAACGCCCGACTCCCGGATTCGCCTAGAGTCAACGCGGCCCTGCGTGTAGGGGACGAGTGACAATCCATGACGATTCCCAGATGTCATTCGCATCCACATGCTCTACTTCCGCTAACTAACCATCGCGCGCACGCGTGAGCGCTTATTTAACGCTTCACCAAGAGCTTGTATACGTAACGAGTATCTATAGTATTTAGAGTAGTGAGAACATCGGTACTCTGGGTCCGGATAGTTAGAGGACAGCTATCCGAGCCGTCCGGATGTCCCGGATTCCTCTGTGATCTGGAGAATGAACCGTGCACAGACCGCTTTGGTTTACGTACGGACGGCCGGAGCTTTGGATGGATGGTGACATAGTGTAGCGTCGGATTCGGGCCGAGGGGTGCGCGCTGGCCGAGGGGTGCGCGGGTGGGAGTCGATTCGAGCTATCTACTCTACATATGCGCGGGATTGGTTGCCGCTGGAGAAGAAAGGAAGGAACACTAGAGTATTCTAGTAGCTTGGGGCCAAACTCCGTGCATCCAAGTTACCCGTACGTGGTCTCGGCCATCCCTTCGTCGGTCATCCGGTATGTAAGTGACGGTACCCGCAACACGGAGCTTTTACATATGTAGGAGCTCAAGAGCAGTATGCACAGAAGCCGGGACTATTGACGTAGTTGGGGCATAGGAACATACCGATACCTATCTCTCAGACTCTCACCGTCCCTTCACCGTTGACCGCATGTATGTGCTTAATACCACTGGCTCTAAAGTACTTTGGAGCGATCGGAGGTACATACCTATGTAGAGGGTTTATGTACCGTTCGCACGCTCCATCACTCACCCTTCTACCGTTTTCGGGATACGAAACTTTGTAGCCTGGGGCAGAGCGGGGCACGGCACGGAGGCCCTTCCATGCTGCAGACGGGATGAGGGGGGTATGTATCGCCATGATCATGCCATCCATGATCAAACAAACAAACGAAACTGTGTAGCCTGTAGTTATGTAGATCTGTATTTTTTTGGCTGATGGATCATGGTGAGGATGAGGGTATGGGGGTATGAGAGAACTACATAGAGGATGAGGGGATGAGCGGATGAGGGTATGGGGGTATGAGAGAACTACATAGAGGATGAGGGGATGAGCGGATGAGGGGATGAGCGGATGAGGGTTTGTTTGGGATGCAGCGATGCTCTCCGCTATTTGTCAATAAGATTAAGACCCTCAACGAGTGTGAGGTAGGATTTGACGGGATGTGCTTTGAAGTGATGGGATTGGGCAAAGGGTGTTTGGTTTTGCCGTGCTGCGCATGTGAAGCTATGGAGGTGGTGCACGAGGAGCAATTGGCTGGGGAGAAAGCTGAGGGGAAGTGAAAGATATAGGGCGAACATTGTGATTGGAGTAGTTACACGTAAGTAGGAATAGAGGTGTTTGTCAGGGAAATCATCCCAATGGCCAGGCTGGGCTGAGATATCACCGGTCGAAGGTCGTCGGGGGTGGGTTCTCGACTCTCGAGACGAGGAATGCCCTGGATGTCGAGGGGGACTCGGACAACGATCTATGCAACAGAGCTGAATCGAATACGAAGAATATATGCAGAGGCAGGCCGTACTTAAGGT
The DNA here is from genome assembly GCF_024521635.1 of Tricharina praecox. NCBI lineage: Eukaryota > Fungi > Ascomycota > Pezizomycetes > Pezizales > Pyronemataceae > Tricharina > Tricharina praecox. Next base: position 297,420 of record NW_026250429.1, on the reverse strand, counting down.
TTTTGTTATCTACCAGTACCGAACCCCGACTGTGAGCTGAGCGGGAATGGGTTGGCTGGAATCCCATCCATCCACAAACGAAAGGGAAAGGGAACATCACAGGTGGAGTGCAAATTGAGTGGCAGATCATGATCATCATTGTTCAGTGATACGCACAATCTGTACATGCGGCCATTATTAGCGACTAACTGCAACGTCCGCCGGCGTCCATGCCTACCTATGTAGGTACTCCGTCTTATCAAACTTCAGTCCACTTTCCCAAGTTCTGCCTCACGAGTCACGATACCAGAGATCCAATCGCAATATCAATATACGTACCACTCCGCAGCATCGAATGGAAACAACATAGGTATGCCGGCAAACCCCCATGGGCCATCCATCTAGAACCTCTCCTTCACCCTGAGAAAACACTCGTTGGCAATCTCCACAATCTTCAGACCAACGCCCACATTTTCCACAAGTTCAATCGCATGCCCGTCATTCTTCCTCGCCAAACCTAGGACTCGGCATACGGATACTGTACACAGCCGGCGCCGGCATCGTAGCGGCAGTGAAATTATGAAAAACGCCGGTGCCGATCCTAGACTTCTCGGCCCACATGTGCCCCTTCGACGAGAACCTCCATGACAGGGAGGGTGAAAGTTTTTGTGGTGGGTTTGAGGAAGGAGTCGTGCATGCTCGGGGCCATGATCGCGCAGCACGCCCGATCGCACGCCCGATCGCCCGATCGCACCATCAGGAACTTAAGGGAGATTGGTGTGTACAGTCGAGCCCGAAGCGGCTCCTGAGTCCTGGAGACTGTCGGCATCGGCCATGCCATGCCATGGCATTCCTGCCAAAGCCTGCCCAAGACCGCGGCTGCATCGGCCAGTGTTTGGTTTGTTTCCTTTACTAGTATTCGGGCAGCCCGCAGTGCAGTGCGGTAGCATCTCCGTCTACATACATGTAGGGAGGATTGCATGATTCCTGCATGCATAGATGCATACATAACCCTTCGTTAGCTGTGCCAATCAATCATCCGCCCGGGGGGGCCGGCGGCCGGCGAAAAAGCGAAGCAGCTCGCTAGAGCTGGATGGCTGGAGCTAGATGGAGCTGGATGGAAGCCAACAGAGACGGAGCGAAGCCCGCCGTTGGCTGCTTGCTTACCCGGCGCAGCAGCATGTAGGGTCGTCGTCGAGACAAACAGCACCCGAGACGGAGCGAAGATCTGTCGCATGGTTACGTCATCGCTATGGCAATGGAGGATGGGGGTATGTAAACACCCGTAGGTGGGATTTCACCGCAGGCGTCGATGATGTCCGCCACCTAAATTGTTTTGTGGGGGGAGGGAGAGGCAGATGAGGTCATGTACGCACTGCAGCCAGTTTGCGGCGGTGCTGCGTGAGTTTGGGTTTACATACATACGGGCGATGCTGAGCTTTGAGGGCCCTGTGTATCATACCGTACTTTAGTTGTATGTACTCTGCATAGATACATGCAAAGATACCGCGCTATGTGCATGTATGTACCTGCCGTACTCTAGGCAACAACAAACAAGTGGAACCGCGGAAACGGGACGAACACGAGCTTCAGCTCAGTTTGACCGGGCGACACAAGTTGCAGTGCGACGATACCGTAGATAGGTAGATAGCGTTCTCTCACGCATATGTACGGTACCTAGGGTGGGGGTGGAAGCACGGGAGAATCCGTAGAAGCCACAGGACATCACTCGTCCATATAGCCCGAGCAAACACGTGGGCAGTGGGCAACATATTGCGGCCCGCGGGAAGCCGCAGGTGCAGTTCGACTGGCTACGGCCACAGAGGGCAGGAAAGCACACGACCATGATCCGGCATGCAAACGCGGTGAAACTTTTGGTCAAAAAATGACTGGTGGATATATAGATGGAAGAATGCGGAGAATGAAATGAGAGACACTGAGGTAACCATCGTGCCCTCCCGGTACTACCCAACGCTCTGAATGATGTTGAAAGTGGGTTCGTGGAGTGCAGGCGGCATGGCATGTTCGGTTACGAATGACCGGCGAGAGCGTGAGATGGGCGTAAGACTCAAGTGAGACACCCTGACGACGTGAGGAAGTGGCGAGGCAGGATACCGTACATACCGAGACTCAGGGTCTCGCAGGGTGACGGCACCCAAAGGCGTCAACGGAAGACCTGATGGTGATGTTCCGTTTGAAGAGAAGAAGAAGGATCGAATTGGTGATCTAGGACAGGCGGGGAAGGCAGCAGTGCCTTCCATGGCCAAGCCGTCGAACGCCTTGGCTGTCACATCTGACGTCGAAATTGCAGAAAAAGTAGGGGCCCAAGAGTCCTCTTGGACTAGCCCCGCCGCAGAAGAAAAATTGGAAGCAGAGAAATAACAAGCTATCAGACATGTGCTCTCAAGACGCGGTGCGATTCGACAATCAATAATCGTGCGCCGGCTCGTCTAAATATTCAGGTAGAAATTTTCAGGCTGTCGACTAGCGTCTTAGCACAAGCGCGGGGGTTGGAGTGGGGTGTCCCGGTGTCGGTCGGTCTGTATGGAGATATGTATGTACGAGTACCTACATGCGACGGTACTTGTCGAGATAGCCCAGCAAAAATAGCGGGGAACGCAAATGGCTCCGTCACGCCAGCCGGAATCCAGCCAGACGAGCTTCCAACGGGTGATTCCGGGCGTCGATGGACTTTCTCTATGCAACCCGTGCTGCATATCTGAGCCATGATTCGGCAGGCACAGTTAAGTAACAGAATACCCGTGGGACTACTCCGGGAAGAGCTTGCTGAGCTAGAGGTAGGTACCTCTAACCTCTGCTCATCGTGCTCCAGCTCATCTCGAGCAGAGCTCGGGTCGGCAGCAAAAGAACACCGCCTCAACCGGAGTTTGTCTTCCATGGTTCCCGCGAGCTTCCACCTGCCCACGTGTCCTCCTCCTACTTTCGGGTCCTCGTGGTGTTCCGTGCAGGTGTTTCCCGCCGTCCAGGGTCCAACCCATGAACTCCTGCACCAGCTGAGATGCAAAGTCCATCTCGATTCTGGAATAGTACCTATCCAAGGAGGTAGCTTTGCACGCTCTAGAAGTCTAGGTATACCACTGAAGATCAGCGGTAGAAGAACATGACAGCTCCAGAGGCAACAGCTCCAGAGCCGTGATCTTGATGAGTGAACACGAGCAAGCACTTCGCACATCGTATGTAGCATGAGGCACGGATATCCCCCATATACAACACACATATACAAATGGCTGGTCGTGGGATTAGCGTTTTCTTCACGCGGCTATCAATGGATCCATCAAGCGGAGAAGCCCGCAAGCCCTGGCCACAGCTGCTGTCTTTGATATCCCAAGACACCGATCCGCCATGGGCTGTACTACTCTTGGCCCTTGAGGGGCGACATTCCGGCGAGCCAAGGCTCTTGGCATTCGAACAAGGCAGACAAAAAAAATCCGTTAGAGCGAGACGACGCGATGCGAAAAAATGGTGAAATTCGTGTGACGACGACCGCTTGTAGAAGTTCGCGGACGCGGTGGATGTAGCTAGAGTAGAGAAGATGGGCAGAGCTTGGGATCAGTAAGGTATCTCCAGCAGGCAAGTAGGGGAAGATACGGGAACTCAAGGGACAGCTTTGGTTGTGGTGGTAGTGATGCATGGCCTTCCCGCAGATCATGATCTTGGCGATTGACGACAATATTAGTGCCTGTGCTTATAAAAGTAGGAGCCCTTCCCACCCATGTGTCAATCAACCTATATCTTATACACAACACCAACATCATTTCCAATGCTCGCCCAATAACCCGAGCCCGATTCTCTTAGCATCCAACGTTTATTCTCTCCAACAGGCAACCTCTCTCGTCCTCTTTTGGCGACCCCAATCCCCCTCCGCATAACAGAACCACCCTCCGCCCCGATTCCACGGGACTGTACGCAGACACTGCCTACAGTACCGCAGCGATTTTGAGAAAACACCTTCACGATTTCTCAACCAGTCATCAACCCGACCCAGCGTATGCAAGATGGTGGCCAAGATATTCACCCCCGAAGTGGTCAAGGACCCGTGCACCCAGGCCCAGGCTCAGACACCCAGCTCCAAACTCCTGCGTACCTCCTGTCCGCAGCCGAGGTCCTTCGGGGGCTGAACGTCGATCCCGATAACGGATTGACAGAAGAAGAGGCGAGGGCCCGCGTCCAGACTGCTGGCCCAAATGAATTGGCGGGCGGCGGAGGCGTGAGCCCTCTCAGGATTCTGGCTGGGCAGATCTTCAACGCCATGGTCTTGGTAAGCTGCGCTCCCTCACTCCGGTGATTGGGGTTGCGATGAGAGTACGCGTGCTTATCGTCCTGTGTTGTTGTAGGTCTTGATCATGGGAATGGTGGTATCGTTTGCGATCAAGTCGTGGATCGAAGCTGGTGTTGTCACAGCGGTCGTCGTTATCAATATCGTCGTCGGATTCTTTCAAGAGTACAGTGCCGAGAAGACCATGGACTCCTTGCGTTCCTTATCTACCCCCACCGCCACGGTTATCCGCAATGGTCACACGGTCACGGTCCGCTCGGCAGATATCGCTCCCGGCGACATTGTCGAAGTCAAGACTGGAGATACCATCCCCGCGGATCTACGATTGATTGAGGCGATGAGTAAGTCACACAATCCGGTTAGTGCGGTATGACGTACATGACTGACGATACTCGCGTTCAGACTTCGAAGCCGACGAGGCACTCCTAACCGGAGAATCGGTCCCCGTTGCGAAGAAGGCGGACGCTACATTCTCTCCCGACCAGGATGTCGGTGTCGGCGACCAGCTCAACATGGCGTTCTCCAGCAGCTCCGTCACCAAGGGCCGCGCCAAGGGTGTCGCTGTGCTGACGGGTATGAACACGGAGATTGGAAAGATCGCGCAGTCTCTTCGCGGTGGTGACAGCAAGGTCCGAAAGGTCCGCCGGAACGAAGATGGCCACGCCAAATTCCACTACTACCTCGAAGCCGGTGCCTTGACGTTCATGGCTCAGGTCGGAAAGTTCCTTGGTGTCAATGTTGGAACCCCTCTGCAGCGCAAGCTGTCTTGGTTGGCCATCTTCCTGTTCGGCATTGCGGTCGTCTTCGCCATCATCTGCATGGCCGCCAACTCGTTCAAGAACGAGCAGGCTGTCATCCTGTATGCCGTCGGCACCGGACTATCCATGATTCCCGCCAGTCTGGTTGTCGTCTTGACGATTACCATGGCTGTCGGCACCAAAATCATGGTGTCCCGCAATGTCATCGTCAGAAAACTGGACTCTCTGGAAGCCCTCGGTGCCGTGACCAACATCTGCTCCGACAAGACCGGTACCTTGACGCAGGGAAAGATGATCGTCAGGAAGGCCTGGGTTGCCGCCGAGGGCACGTTCGCGGTTGGCGAGACCAACACCCCGCTCGACCCCCATGCCGCCCAGGTCAGCCTCGACAAGTCGATGCCCCACGAGCTGGCCAAGGTCCCCAAGACCAAAGCCCAACAGGAGGCCGAGTCGCCGTGGAGGAACGCTGTCGACTTTATCGAGAGCGGCTACGTCCAGCACTACCTGAACATCGCAACCTTCTGCAACATCGCTACTGTCGCCCGTCAGAAGGACGGAGATGGATGGGATGCTCGAGGCGACCCCACGGAAATCGCCATTCAGGTGTTTACCAGCCGCTTCGATTGGAACCGCCGCAAGTTCACGCACTCTGAGGACCCCGACTGGTCCCAGATCGCCGAGTATCCTTTCGACTCCGATGTCAAGCGCATGGCCGTCGTCTACCGTGAGCGCAACGGCAACGCCGAGAAGGGCTACCGCGACTGGGCTTTCATGAAGGGTGCCGTCGAGAGGGTGTTGGATGCTTGCACCCACATCCAACTGAAGGACTCGCGGGTTCCGCTCGACGAAGAATGGACTCGCACCACGCTCAAGAACATGGAGGCCCTGGCTTCTCAAGGTCTTCGTGTGCTCGCGTTCGCCTCGAGGGAGTGGATCGACCACGTTGAGGAATGGAGCCAGCACCCCCGTGCCGATGTCGAACGGGAAATGACGCTCTACGGCTTGGTTGGACTCTACGATCCGCCTCGTCCCGAGACCGCCGGTGCTGTCAGGGAGTGCCACAAGGCCGGTATCAACGTCCACATGTTGACTGGAGATCACCCTCAGACGGCGCGCTCTATCGCGGTCGACGTGGGTATCATCCCGAAGAACATCGACTCGTTCGCGCCGGATGTCATCTCTTCCATGGTCATGACCGCCTCTCAGTTCGACAAGCTCACCGACCGCGAGATCGACGACCTGCCGGTTCTTCCCCTGGTTATTGCGCGGTGTGCGCCCAGCTCCAAGGTCCGCATGGTCGAGGCTCTGCATAGACGCAAGAAGTTCGTAGCCATGACCGGCGACGGAGTCAACGACAGCCCTGCGCTCAAGCGCTCTGACGTCGGCATCGGCATGGGCATGGCTGGCTCTGACGTCGCCAAGGCCGCCTCAGACATCGTTCTCACCGACGATAACTTCGCCAGTATCCTCAACGCGATCGAGGAGGGCCGGCGCACGTTCGACAACATCAAGAAGTTCGTGCTGCACCTGCTGGCCGAGAACATCGCGCAGGCGTGCACGCTGCTCATCGGCCTCGCCTTCAAGGACAACACGGGGCTCTCTGTGTTCCCGCTCGCCCCCATCGAGATCCTCTGGATCATCATCATCACCTCCGGCTTCCCCGCAATGGGCCTCGGCATGGAGGTCGCCTCCGACGATATCATGACGCGCCCGCCGCACGACGTCAAAGTCGGCATCTTCACTCCCGAGGTGCTGATCGACCTGACCGTGTACGGGCTGTACATGTCAGCGCTGTGCCTTGCGTCCTTCACGCTCGTCGTCTTCGGCTTCGGCGACGGCCAGCTCGGCAACGACTGCAACGACCGGTACAGCGCGGACTGCGAGCTGGTATTCCGGGCGCGCTCCACCACCTTCGTCTCGCTAACCTGGTTCGCGCTGATCCTCGCGTGGGAAATGGTACACATGCGGCGCTCGTTCTTCCGCATGGAGGGCAAGCCAAAGCACCCCTGGACCCTGTGGGCCCGCAACGTCTGGCGCAACAAGTTCCTGTTTTGGTCCGTCATCGCCGGCTTCGTCACCGTGTTCCCCATCATATACATTCCCGGCCTCAACACTGTCGTGTTCAAGCACCGCCCTATCTCCTGGGAGTGGGGGATCGTGTTCATTGGTAGCGCCCTGTTTGTGGCCGGTATTGAGCTCTGGAAGTTTGGGAAGAGGGTCTACTTTAGGAGATATGGCGAGAACGCGCATAATCCGGAGAGGGAGCTCGGCGGCGCAACGTTCTCGAGGTATGCGAGCTTTTCGACGTCGTTGGCTAGTGGGGATGGCGGTGCCGAGGGAGGGGATGTGGAGAAGCAGTAGTGCTGTAAGTGGAAGTGTGCGTGGTGAGGAGCAATGGGAAAGACGGAGGGGGGGAGAGGGGAAAAGTTTAGTTGCTGCGGCAGAGGAGGGAGTGGAATTGTCTTTGCTCGTTTCTATCGTTAATAAACTGCCTTTCTACTATACTGCGTTGACCCTTGAGCTTGAGTGAATGCCGTCTATCTTGTGATGGCCTGTGAAGTCGTAATGTTTCTGCCATCTGCCATATGGGATTTAGGATCTGGGAGCGAGTGATCTCGTGTGAATACCACGACGCAGCAGCAGCAGTGATGGTGGCGTCTGTTACTACTACTATTATATACACCTTCCATTTTACATACGGGCTGGGAATGCACTGTACTGGCTCTGCCTATGTTCGTATGAATGGGTTCTGTGAGATGCGATGGCCGATGGTGCTCGACGGATGGCCCCCAACAATATCTAAGGGAAATATATGTAGTGCACTCAACCACCATGGCGGTTACTCACCAAGTCGGCCACTAGCTATCCACTCTACTCTACATAGACGAAGTCAGCAACTCGAAGGAGCGGTAGTATCCTGTCCTGTGGGGTCTTTATGCTATGGCGGCCGACTTAATCTACCCAGCAGATCACGCAAATATCACCCGGTTCTGGTACTGTAGAGTAGGTAGGCGAAAGAAAGAGAGGATCTGTTGATTGAAGATTCACTCCGCCTACTATATCTACTGATGGAAGGTACGGACTGCACATACGGACTGTACATACGGACTGCACATACGGACTGTACATACGGACTGTACATACGGAGTGTACACACGGACTGTACATACGGACTGTACATACGGATCGACTGTATGTAGACAGGATAGGAGTGTAATATTGCCACAGTCTACTTAGCTACTAACTAGAGTAGTAGGTCAATGATCAAAACAAACACACAAACCCCATCGACATACCTCACCTCACCCATCCTATGTTAAGCAAGTAGGCAAACCCACAAAATATGCCTCTGCCATCTCCCCATCTCCTCCGCCCTCTCCCCTTCCCAAAAACCAAACCAAACACAAAAACGCCATACACCCCCCCCCCGCCCCGCCCAACCCCTTCCCTTCCCGCTCCCCTTCCCATCCCCATCCCCACACTAAACCCACTCAACCCCCCCCTCCACGACCCCCTCAACGACCCACTCCCACCACTCCACGCAGCGCGCACAACTGCCATAACCCCAGCCCAGCACCCTCGTCTCTGCGACAGTACCACTCCAGCTCCTCCCAGTGAGCTCCAAATACTCCAGCTCGGCGGTCTTGGCAGCGCGATGAATAATGAGCGCCTCGTCCTCATTGGCATATAGGTCGCAGTCGTTGCAGTCGCCGCAGGCGGTGCCCGGGACTTGTCGGAAGTGCTGGCAGAAGTGCTTATACCCGACGGTGCGGATGTCGGCGCGGCAGATGTAGCACATAACGTATCCGCAGGGACAGGCGAGTTTATTGCAGCCGTCGGACTTGACAAAGGAGACGTTGCAGAGGGGGCAAGTGCGCTTTACGGCGTCCGCCATGGCGCGCTCGACGTATATGCGCGCGGCGTCCTCCTCCTTCTCGTAGCATTTGTGGAACGGCTGCCATTCCTTGGCGCAGACGATGCAGCTCTCGCGGGCGCACCGCGCGGAGTTAGCGCATTTGAACAGCGTGCCGCGGCGGCGGAGGGCGACCGCGCGCAGCGCCGCGTCGAGGCGCGCGCGCACTGCGGCGGGGAAGGTGTGCAGCGGCGAGGTGAGCGTGATCAGCAGGAGCAGTGAGAGGCTTGCGGGGAGGCGTGAGAGTAGAGTGAGTACTAGTGAGGCGACGAGGAAGAGGAGGAGGATCGCGCTGGCTTTGACGCGGTGCGGAGGCAGCTCGTCGGCTTCTGCGTATCCGCAGAACGGGCACCGGATGAGCTTCAGCCCGGATTTCTCGATGGAGGCGGAGGCGGTGCGGTCCTCGAGGGAGTGGTAGACATCCTCTGGCAGGACGGCGCGGAGGATATCTGCGGGCACGAACTCGTCGCACGGCGGCAGCGCGGTGGACGACAGACACCGGACCGAGTTCTTCTCCGGGACCAGGCTCTTTCCCTGGCCGAAGACGCTCTCCTGCACGGAGCGGCGCAGACACGTGTGGCAGAAGAAGTGGCCGGCCATGCACGCGACGGTTTCCTCCCACGCATAGTCGCCGAAACAGCACTCGCACTCGAGCAGCGCCTGCGCGGCAGCGTGCTCTTCCTCGTTGATGCGGACGGCGACGTTGCGGTCCGATAGCACTTGCGCTTCGCGCGCCGGCCGCCCCAGCTCGAAGATCTCGGCGTCGAGCTCTTTGCTGCCCGTCGAGGCGATGTGCGGATCTAGCGGCGACGCGGAGCTGCGTGGTGACCGCCGGAAGAAGTTCGAGAACGAGACGCGCCATGATCGTGCTGCTATCGTAGCAAGCGTCTCGCGGGACCGGCCATACTGAAAGTTATGTTCCGCCAGGACCGCCTGGATCGCAGATTTCGAGAGGCCGCGAAACTCCTTACTCCTGAGCACGAGCACCATCAGTAACTACATCCCTCGCTCCTCCTCCTCCGCTACCCAGCCAGGGGCGACCAGTATCTCACAATGCTTTCTGAACCGCGCCCCGATACGCCTCAGTCCTAAACTTCTCCCACGGCTGCAACCGTGTCTTCCCATTCCCGCGTCTCGCCGTATCCGCCGCCGAGCTGACCGTGCGCTTCTTCAGCAGCATCTCCGTGACGACATACAGCCGGCTCTCCTCCTCCGTTGTCGCCAGCAGCCGCCGTATGTCCTCGATGTCGCCGCCCGGGAACACCTCGCACAAAGTCTCGAGGGAGCGGTTCAGGTGCGTGGTCTGCGGCTCGGGCTCGGGCTCTGCTTCTCCTGCTTCTGCTTCTGCTTCTCCTGCTTCTGCTTCTTCGTCTGCTGCATCGTCGCGCGCGTGTTCGTGCGCATGTAAGTCGTGTTCATCGTGTTGCTGTTGCTGTTCCGCATCGCCACTACGTGACGCAGACTTGGAGCGGGTGAGGATGCTCAGCAGCATGGTGCATGGCTGGCTGTGTGGCCTTTGTGGGATTATTTTCTCCGAAGGAAGGAAACTCCGCGCTCGCTGGATGGGTGTGTGTTGGTGTGTGTGGGTGTGTGTGGGTGTGAGTGCGGGGAGTGGGGGAAGGGAAGGGGGGAAAGGGACGGGCGAGGGGGGAGGGAAGGAATCTACAAGCTGTCGTGTCGTGTCGTTAAAATACTCTACTCTAGAGTTCTGGAGTCTGGAGTACCGGTGGACCTGTGGACCTGTTGTACGGTACTCTATGGTACTATGGTGCTCTATGTATGGTGCTGTGACACACTGACACTGACACGGAGAAGTTAACCTAACCTTGTTTTTGGTTTTGGGTTTGACGATGGATGTGGGCGTGTGCACTCACACTGTGAATTGCTCTCTGGGTTACGTGCCGAGGCTTGGCGGACAGGCGGGCAATGAGCTGTGGACACTGGACACTGGTCCGTGGAAGAAGAAGAAGAAGAAGAAGAAGAAGAAGAAGAAGAAGAAGGTCTTGTCACGATCAGATCAGGCGGATCATGGATGATTCCGCTGCTCGCACCATTTCTATTTTTTGCGTGTATGTATGTAGGGTAAAGGAGTATGTAGAGGTAGATAGAGTAGAGTGCGCGGTTTCAATGGGGGGCTGAGGGGCAAGGATAACTATGGCCGGGGGAACAGTCGATCCTCTCGACTGTTGTACTCACGGATGTTGGGTGGTACGTATGATGAGAGCTGACGATGGCCCCAGTTTCTTCGCTTAGGCATCTATCATATCTACCGTAGCATGGTGCTGGATACTCCAGCTCCAGCTCCAGCTCCAGCTCCAGCAGAATCGTAACCGGGAATGAATGGGGGATTCCACCAGCAGCTGCCAGCTCGGGGATTGGGTTGGGTTGGGTAGTGAATTTGAGATCGTGATCGTGATCAGCTCCGGACTCCGGCGCCGCAAGACGATTGCATATGCAACTGCCCACGCGCCTCAATTGGCGCACCACAGTGCAGTGCGAAGCCTTTTATATGTAAGGAATCGCTGAACACCCATTCTGCATGCCAGGCAGCCAGGCAGGTCGGACCGCAGGCTGGAGGTTGGAGTGACAGCTGATGATCCAGCAGATCTATGTATGAGATGTTCATCTTTAAACGGGCGAGGATGACTGCTGTGGGGATGGCATGTCAAGAACATTGCGGCCCGGGTACCCGCTCCTCACCTCACCTATATACGAGGGGATAGGTACCCTACCTGCTCGGTGGGGTTGAGGCTGTGGATGCAAAGAACGGCCGGCCTTCGTCAGCTCGTCAGGTAAGGTAGAGTAACACTCTACCTAGGCGAGCCGCCGAGGAGTCATACGAATGTGGGGCAGATTGAGGGTTAGTCGGGCGATAGCACAGCGAGATCTTGGAGGCATATGTATAGGACACCGAGTACTCGGCCAGGACAGGAGCAACTAAACCTCGGTGGCATGAAGAAGAAGGCCCTTATGTAACCCGACACGTGTGGCCATCCATATACACAACCTCCGTCCGCTCGACTAACCATAAACACCAGATTTATATTCTAGATCCGTCGCACAGATATCTTTTGTACAATACATTGCTGGTCTACCAAACAAATCCGCAACTCCTGCTCCCGCTCCTGCTGCTGCTCCAACCATTCACATGGGTATCCGTGCCGTGCCCGCTGATTCGCATTGAACAATGAACGAACATTGACGACCCAACCAACGCAATCGCTGATGATCTAGAAAGGCTGTAATAGTAATCACCTTGTCAGCAAGAATCCTGGGTCTCGGGGCTTGCAAGCACGGGCTGGTAGGGTAGGTAGGGTGGGTGCATACGTTGTCGGAGGCCGGGGTGGGCTTCTTGGAGAGGTAGTACTGGTTGACGAGCGGGATTCTCTGTAGTAGTGTCAGTGGTGATCGGTGCAGACCGTGAGTTCGCAACAACGAACCTTGAGGACATCATCCTGCATGCGGGGAATTCCCTCGCCGAGGAAGATCACAGCCACGAGCGCGGCGCCGCCAAAGACCGCGGCGGTCATGCCACTACCCGCTGGTCAGCATCGTGATGGGAGAGTGCGGGGTCGGGTCGGGACGGGGGTGGTTACGTCGGGATCAGGTTCTTGAGCGGCAGGCCTGCCACGTTGAACTGCGGTCGCATCCTACAAGTCGGTCAGTATACGTGTATGTAGCCGATGTTGTCGCCGCAGGGCCGAGGAGGGGGGCGGGATCGCCTACTTGGGTCCGTAGGGAGAAGTGTAGCCGGCCTAAGGGTTCGTTAGCGGTTGGGTCTCTGCGTGCACTCGGCAGGAGGGGCCTCACCATTGTGTGTGATGTGTGTAGTTGAATGGGAGTGTCAACAGATGTCGATGTCGATGTGGAGGAGTGGTTGTGGTGGTTGTGGTTGAGTGAGAGTTGGAGCGGCGGGATGTCAATCGATTCGATCGGAGCAGAACCAGCGCTACTAGTAGCAACGATCCGGCTTTCACCGTTGCCCGAGAGCCGTGGCGCGGGAGGCGTGGCGTGGGTTGAGGCTCAAGCGCCACAATTAATTACTCAGCTCTCCCACACACACACCGTCGTCCGACCAGGGCTCCTCCCTCCCGCACTTGTCTCCGAATCGCTTCGATTTCGACACCACGGACGAAGCCGCGCTATCACCATCGTGGCCTAATTGGATATCGTTCTCTCTTCGTCCCCGTTTCTCTCTCTTCTCGCTCTCCGTCCCCGTTTCTCTCTCTTCTCGCTCTCCGTCCTACTTACATGTGCACTTCTGACCTGGGAGATGCAGATCGCTGTATGTATCCCCACCACCACCACTTCCCCACCGCAGCCAATCACGCGGCCGCAGTTTCTGCTGAATTACTCGGCGGGGGTTGCAGGCGGCGGCGGCAGTAGTTTCAGTGGGCTGTCCTGTCCTGCACGCACACACCAAGCACGCAACAGCAAAAGACGTCGCTCCCGGCTATTTAAATTCGTCTCGGTGTTTCTTGAAGCTTGCACTGAATGGGGGGAAGCTCGACAGCTTGAAGCATCTCCATCAAGCCGCCTGCAGTGTTCGCGAAACAGGAGAGTGCCTTTCCCCGCCTCTGAAGAATCATCATCATCGTACTTCTCCTCCTCCGCCACCAGCCCCTCAGAGTGATCTTGAAGCTCGTCAAACATTGCCATAAACATAGGAGTGCGGCAATCCACCCGTGCTCGGTGGAGGAGCTGCGACGTGAGTTGTGTCGGACTGTGTCTCGCTGTAGATATCTTGGGTACTTGAAGTACCTTTGTGCTCTAGCCCGGAGTCTCTGGCTATTGTCTGGCCCTATGATGCTGTTAGCTTGCCTGCCGCTTGCTTGCTTGCTTTCCCTTGATCCGCGCCATTCGCCCTCCAACAGCTGTCAGCCAGAAACCGCCATACCGCACTCTACTCGCGATCGACATGCGCGGCCATAAATACTTTTCTCTCCAGACGAAAGACACGAACTTGCAGAGACCAGCAGCAAGGAAGAAGGAGAAACAGAAGCTCGCGCAAATCAAAAAGGAAGAAATTGCAGCGGCTTACGGCCTTTTCCACCAAACAAAGTAGTAGGTATCCCAGACTCGACACCTGGCCGAGACTCCACACCTCCCACCCCCCGTTACGGTATTGCCCGACAAGACAGCCAGCCTATTACTAGGTACTGCTCCAAAGTTCACGCTCACCGTCCCCAGCTTTTTTTTTATGTAACCCAAGAAGTTACTCCGCAAAAACCATACCCACCACCACCTCCACCACCACCACCACCACCGCCTCCACCACCCTCCTCCACCACACACACCGCTACCTACGCCGCACTACTATAACTCCGCCGTGTACATACGACCAACTCGGGCCAAGCAAGCACGCAGCACAGTCAATCAGATCCAGCTACAAGGAAGCCTGTCCCCCCCAGCTTTCGGCTACGACTCCATCCATCCACATCCGCCCTTCAGGTGAACCTCCCCTCATCGCCAGCGACCACCACCACCACCACCACCACCACCACGCCACCGTGACGAAGAGCCAATTCCCGTGCACCTACATCTCCGCTCCTATCCCCATCCCACATCACCACCACACCACAGCCAGCACCAGCAACCCCCCTTCGCCCGTACGGCTACGCACACATCCGCTTACGCCCACAGCGCATCCTCCATCGGCCATCGCCCCCTCCCCTCATCCTCATACCCCATCCATACCCACACCCACCCACGATGCCAACCAACCGGCCCTTCCTCGCAAACCTCCTGCTGGCCTTCCGCGCGCACAGCGCGAACGCGAGCCAGCCATCAACACAGCAGAACACGAACAGCACACCATCGAAGTCCGCCAGCGCGGCCGCAAAGACCACAACCACCACCACAACAGCAGCAACAACAGCAGCAACAACAACAACAACACAAGCCGTCGTCGCCGTCGCCGCCAGCGCCGCCGCCGCACAGAGCTCGCCTATCAACACTCCCTCGGGTAATACGAACAACTCGGGTAATAGTTCGGGGAACAGCCAGAATGCCCAGCAGCAGCAGCAGCCGACGTTCACCTCTGCCCGCGGCCGGAGAAGCTCCAGTAGCTCCACCGAGGGGTTTGTGGAGCCGCCTAGTGGCGAGAAGTGGTGGATCGGTGGCAGGAACTCGGATGGCCAGGAGAGGTTTTATAGGTTGCAGCCGGTGTAGGTTTCCCGTTTCTGGGTGGCTTGGGCCGAGTGACTGACACGTGCGCAGGAGACGGCATAGATCTTATGATCGCTTGTCGCTGGATCGCATGTCGCTATAAATCCATGCGGAAGGGGTGTTGCAGTGGGAGTGGGGTGGGGAGTGTTGAAGGGGGAGTGTTGAAGTGTCGGTTTTTTTGTGGTTTTCTGTACCCGTACCGTACATCACCGGAACGGAGCGAACGTCATACCGTACCCGCACCCGCACCGGCCGATATAACTACCACCACCACCACTTCCACCACTTCCACCACCACTTCCACTATTACAACGCCATGCACCCAGCAATCACTAAAAGGAAAAGAAAACGACAGACAGGCAGACAGACGGGAATCCCAAAAGTTACTTCACTTCCAGGTTATACCGCACGCTCGCAGCATCGTCATTGTCGATCCATTACCGGTTTATCTCCCGCACCCGCACTGTGAATATTTTTTGGCCTCTTCAAACTGCACACATTGTTTCTGGTTCATCTTGATGTTGTTTGCTTTGCCTTGCCCCGCTTATGAGGGTTGTTGAATCTGAACATTGTCATCTTTTCGTCGTTTTTTGTTTCTTCTGATTCTTCTTTCTACTTATCTTCGCTTCTATGGGATCTCTTAGGGTTGGTTTGTTTGGCTTTTGGCACTGCACTGCACTGGGTTATGGCGAAAACGGAATTATTGTTTTTTGTTTTTTTTGTTTGCTTTTCGAGGAGGGCATGGAGGGGGGGGGGGGGGTGATGAAGATGGGGATGAAGGGGGTGAAGAAGGGTATGGGGATGAAGGGGGTGAAGAAGGGTATGGGGAGAAGGGCATGGGGAGAGAGAGGAGAGAGTAGACAACAAACAACAAACATATGTTACATACATACTTCTTCGTTTCTGGATACGGCTCTGTGAACCCTCTCTCCCCGTTGATTCATCCGGTTCTGGTTCTGGCTCTGGCTCTGGCTCTGGCTCTTCAAGAGATCATGATATTGTGCATGGGGTTGAAGCATGGGGTTAAAGCATGGAATGGAAGCATTGTGGACCGGAAGAGATGGACTGGCAGAGAGGAGGGAATGTGTCTGTACTTACCCACCGTTCGAGTTACTACCAAGTAGGTGGTAGCTGGATCATCAGCGAATGAATGCATATGGAATAGGGAGTTGGGATATCGTGTCTTGGAGATTAGATGCTGATACATAAGTAACCACGAGTTCGGAGTAAGTGGAGCCGTGGGGAGAGGGGGGGGGTGGCGGGCGGCGGGTGAGCGGGTTTAGCACAGCCGCCGTGAGCCCGGGTGCGGGTGTTACAACGGGGGTGAATTACGCCGTGCCGTGGTAGATATGAGTGACTCTATGTAGAGTAGACAACCTGTGAGGCACTGAGGCCGGGTACCGTCTGTATATCCATTCATCCTTCATTCCTTCCTTCCTTCCGTGTCACAGCGGGGGTAAATTCTGTCGCCGTATGAGTGAGTGCCTGTGCAGAGTAGACAACATAGACAGCCCGTGAGGCACTGAGGCGGATTGACGGATTGGTGGGGTAGATACTGTATGTAGAATATCCATCCATTCTTCCATCCTTCCTTCCATCCTTCCTTCCATCCTTCCTTCCTTCCTTCCATCCTTCCATCCTTCCTTCCATGTCACAGCGGGGGCAAATTCTGCCATTGTATGAGTGAGTGCCTATGCCTGCCTATGTAGACAACCCGTGAGGCACTGAGGCACTGAGGCACTGAGGCGGGGTACCGTACATATATCGATCATTCCGTGTCACAGCGTATCATGTATGCCTACTCCAGGAGTCCAGACGTACCCCCAGGCGGGCTGGCGGGGTAATACATAGTAGTAGTTACATGACTCTGTGCACGCAGAATCACTCGCCAAAATCACTCGCCCAGTAGTGGTGGTGGTGGTGGTGGTGGTGGTGGTGGAACTTCGCATAGCTTTCCCGTTCGCATGGTCATTCTCTTCGCGTCTGCGTCTAGAGTTTAGGCGAGGGGTCGGCGTAACGGTAACGGTGAAGCGCGGGTGCACAGGCGGAGGGAGGGGGAGAGGGGGGAACTCTGAAGTGGGTCGCCGCTTCCGGCTGGGCTGGTTGTTCAGAGTTCCAGAGTGGCAGACGGCGGGCAGGACTCCCGGAGACTGTTGTCACGAGATATGTACTACTACCGGTACTCTACGGTCCTATATGTAGGTGCTCTACTCCATGGAGGGGTAGATGGGTCGGGTCGGGTCGCATGCAATATGTTTTATGGGCAATGGGGGAAACAAATAAGTCCGGACTGAAGACTCCGGACGAGGGCTCAGGAAGTAGGTATGTTACTTCTTATATGAAGGGACGACTCGAGCAAGCCGGCGGCGACAAGCTCACTCACGATTCTTACTTTACCAGAATAGACGCCCCCCCAAACTCTCGAACTCTCTCGAACTCTCGATTGAAAATTTGACATCGACATCGGGATTCGGAATTCGGAATTCAAAACTTGAAACTTACACACATCTTAGGTTACATGAGCCATTCCACGATCTCGCTAGTTAAATACTATTTCCATTCCAGAAGTATGCAGCATTCCCACCTTCCTCTGGCAGTGTGGCAGCGTGGGGCAGGGGATGGAGAATGCGAGTGCTGGATTGAGGATTGAGAATCTTGGTGCCATCGTTGGGTGTAGCTGTATATGTGGAAAGGATGTGGATATGATGTGGAAGGGAAGTGGAAGGAGGGGGAATGCAGTCCTTATGTTATGCTATGCTATGCTATGCTATGCGCGCGGCATGTGCACCATGCATCCGTCGGTTCCAATTCCAGTGCCAATTCCAATATAATTCCAATTCCAATTCCAATGTAATTTCAATTCCAATTCCAATTCTGATCCAGTGCAGTTTCAATTCCAGTGCAGTTCCCGCCGGTTCGCGGTCAGATCCTTCAGATCCTTCAGTCCGTCCATACTCCACTATACATAGCAGTGGGGTCGTCAATATACCTACACTACTAGTACGTAGGGTACTCTGGGTTCGGGATCCTGAGATCGATGTCGAAATTGAATACTGCTGCGGACCCGGGACCGCGAGATTGATCACCCAGCGCCCTTATCGGTCGGTTCGAGTGGGTGAGTAGTGAGCAGTGAGCACTGAGTCGAGGTGACGGCATATATTAATGGATCTTTTTTTTCGTTTGCATGCGGGCTTGCGGAGCGAGGGGCAGTGGACTGTGGGTACTGGGCAGGCGGTGGAGACTGGGCACAGGCATTCGCTACTTTACTTTACTCTACGTACTCTACGTACTCGACATAGGTGGCTTTGGGTTTTTTCTTTCTTTTTTTCTTCATGGTTTTCTTCGTCTTGCGTGGTCGGTGGACCCGGGTTGAAGACGCACCGCTCCGTGTGAACGATGGGGGTTTACAGAGTACTCTGGGTACTATGAAGGTTGATAGTGCTCGCTGTGAGCTGTCTTCCTCACGATTGAGGAGGCCCCTTACTAAGCACCGGGGTGGGGCCGTGATTGGCCGCAGAACGGGAGACGGTCCTCCCCCTCAGGTTGAGCGCACCCCTTTAATTTTGCTCTGCCACAGCACTCGCACACTACCAGGCAAGTCCTTACCTTACTTGCCTACCGCGAAATCATACAGCGCAGCACAGCTCCGAGCGACTGACTGACTGCAGCCGCCGCCGGTGCCGCAGAGTGACAACAACCAACTGATCTGATGGACTCAGAGCTCTCGTCGAACTCGTCCACCCTCCACTCCACCCTCTCTTTCTCTCCCATCCCACCTCCGTTAAACTCCTCGTCCGCTTTCCCCAACCAACTCACAACCCTATTGCCACATCCCACTTGCCACCCCGCCACACTCACACACACGTAGAGAGTGCTGCAAGCCACACTTCCCTCCCTCCTCATCCTCCTCCTCCTCCTTCCCAAACCACCTTTACGCCCGCGCGCCCTCCAAGCAAGCTCCTCAGCCCGTTGCCTCCTGGCTACAGGCGGCTTATCCACTCCACTCATCCATCCGCCGCTATCATTATCATCATCATCATCACCAGCAGCAGCAGCTCCCACCACCACAACCACCAGCTATCATCATCATCGACCCGCTATCCCCAACCCTCAACCCGCTATCCCCCCCAACCCTTCCGTAGACCGTGAACAACGTTGCCGCCCAGGCCCTGCATCAACCACTTACACTCCCCAAGACTGGTGAATACAACCTTCTTTCTTTCTCTCCATCTCTGTATTCGCCCTCCTGCCCTTTCGTCTTCCTATTTCCTCCATAGAAAAAGCTGCCTAATCTCGTCCGGAATACCTTGCCCCCCTTGAACGACATCTGACTGGACACTACTTCACCTACCCCCCGGCTCTTGCCCTCTTTGAAATCAGTCTTGAACCATAACCCGCGACCGCTACCACTGCTGCCACCACAACCTACACCCCTCTTCCTCCACCCACCGAACCCACCTCCACCACCACCCTATACCCCATACCCCAACCTCCACCTCAACCTCAACCTCAACCTCCACGTCACCTTCTCTTTTACCCTATACCCCCCTCCCCCCCACGCCCCCCCACCCCCCACCCCACCCCACCTCACATCACATACCCATATCCTCAGTCGAAAGACCGAGTCTTCCGAGCGTCCCCGCCAATATCGCGGTTGGCCCTCGCTGACGTTGACATGCAGCCAGGTTCCAGCTACCCGAACCGTAGAAACAATACGCACGCTACTTCGGGAGAACCGATCGATATCGACCAGAGATCCATCACATTTGGCGACCTGCACCCGGACGAAAGCTACGAACACGGTCTTCACTACGATAGTCAGAGTCCGCCTCCCACCACATCGTCGTATCTGCCACCATACCTGCTGAACTCGGATCCAATGGGTCAGGGTGCCTCGACACCCCGCGATGAGTCAAACAACACCAGTTCTAGGAATCACGAACGGGAGGCGGGAAATGGGACGCTACAGCAGGGTGTGGCTGGGGTCGACCCTGAGAGGGCGGCGGCTGCGGCGAGGTTGAGGAGGAGTAGGAGGATACGGAACCACATAGAACACTTTACGCGTCTGGGGAATCGGCTCATGCCATCATCGTCGGCAACAACAGCGGCAGCAGCAACGCCATCGTCGTCATCGTCATCGGGCCCGTCGTCGTCGTCAAACCCATCAACTATTCGAGGTCGCGTGCCGGGCCTGAGGTTTCGGGCGCGGAGTAATCGATTGTCTGGCAGTGCACGGTCGCGTTCTCCTTCGCCACCCAGACGAGGGGGGTCGACAGCGTCGGGTGCAATACGACGCCGCACACCGCCTCTGCCACGTCCAACTGTGTCGTCCGCTAGGAGAGCTACGGATCCCGTTTTGGGCGACATGATGGATATCTCACCGGTCTCGACGGTTACTCCTCAGCCCAGGGCCTCTGCTGCCGCCGACGTGGGAGCTTCAGCTACGCCTTCACGGAGATCACGCATGTCGCGCGTTCGAGACTCAATCAACCTTATGTCTTCGGAGCTGAATTCGATGCTCAATCGTCCGGGCTCCCGACGGCCGTCGGAAACCCGTGCTGGCGCTCTCGACGCCCTGAATGGCACTCACCGTGAATCGCCCGGGACGGAGGCACCGGCGCGGGACACGGATTCGATATTCCCGCCAGCTGCCGAGGAACCAAGTATACAGGGCGGAACGTCGATTTTTGGATCTGGGCCACGGGATCCTCAGGGCATCCTTGATGGACTGGGAAATCCTGGCCGTATCCGACCGGGCGAGGACCAGGCTGCGATGCTGTCGAGGTTGTTGTCGGTGGCCGCTGCAGCTACTGCGGCGTCGTTGGTTGGGGATGCCGAGGAGGCGATCACGCAGGCTCAAGATGTGGGTGGGGACAATGGAGGGGATGGAAGTTTCGAGTCATTCTTGCGGGCCCTGCGGAACGGAAGGTTGGAGGCGGCACTGAGGAATGGCGGCAACGAGATGGGTGGGGGAAATGCTGCTGATCCGAATGCTGAGAACGGAGTCCTGTCCTTGAACTTCTTCAGGATGTTCCGTTTCGGAAGCACACCGGGCAACAGCGGAGGGGGCGAGGATGGGGAGGAGGGCGGTCAGGGAAGCCGCATGGTTCCTGTGATCATCGTCGGAATAAGATCCGTGTCGCCACGGGAATCGACGGACGGCGATGGCCCGAGACCTGCGCCGTTCTTTGACGCACTAGCAAACCTGAGCATTCCGAGCGTTCATAGGAGGTCGAGATTGGGAAGTGCGGGTGCTGGCGGCAGCAGCGGGACAAGACCTCGTCCGGCGTCTATGGGTTCACCCATCGCCCCTTCAAGGCCACTTTCAAGCAACGATGCGGCTACAGAGTACGTTTCAGATTCAGATTCAGATTTCTTTCCCCCCGCGGCATTCTGGCGGAACGGTGCGATTCCTTCGAGGGTCGTGAATCCTCCGTACCGAGGCGAGGGCTTTGGTGCAAGGAGGGACCCGCTCCGTCGTATGGGGCTCACGCCGTCCGGCTTCTTGGACTTGGCTAATCCGTACAGACCTCCACAGGCAACGCCGGCTGCAACCAGCGAGAGCGGAACAACCACTCGGGAACGGAGCAACACTACAGGCACACCGAACCGTCCCACCGCTCCGGAGGGCACCAGGAGCTGGATCATATATGTTCTTGGTGGATCCTACCCCGAAAACCACCCGATCCTCACCACGCCGAGTCTGTTTACAGATGTAAGTATCCGCAGTTGTTTTTGGAGAGAGTTGGATGGTGGCTAATAGGGACAGCAGGAACCTACTTACGAGGATATGACGTTACTTTCTTCGCTGCTCGGTCCGGCTAAGCTGCCTGTAGCGGCCAAGGAGGACCTCGACTCGGCCGGAGGCGTGTTTACGTTTGGCGAGGGCAGTGCGACGCAGTACGGACCTGGAAATGCCGAGCGGTGTCTCATCTGCTTGTCGGACTACGAGACGGGCGCCGAGTGTCGACAGATTGTGAAGTGCAATCACATCTTCCACAAGGAGTGCATCGACGAGGTGGGATCTCCTTCCGGGAATGATATGGGATGTGTGTGCTAACTGTGGACTAGTGGTTGACCACTGGACGCAATTCGTGCCCGCTATGTCGTGGCGAGGGTGTCGAGGAGAAATCTAAGGCTGCCGAGGCGGCGGCGGCGACCCCAGCTACTACTACCACCACCACCCCAGCGGTCCCAGAAACTGCGGCGGCGCTCTAGACTACACAAAATCACAACGAAAACTGCACAATGAACATTACAAAACCAAAACTACACAACGAAACCAGTACAGCGATTGGCGGCCCTACTTACGGCGGTAAGTAGGAGGGCCCTTTTTTTTCTTTCTTGGACCTTTTTTCCGATTTTCATTTTCCGGGTGTTAATTTTTTTCTTCTTTTCTCTTTTCTTTTTGAACTTTCTCATTGGGTAAGGTAACATGTGGCAACAAATGCGGTGCGGTGCGGGGAGAGATCCATTGGACATGTGGGGGTTGCTTGGTTTTTTGTTGGCTTGTTTCTTGGTTTGTATTTTGTGATTGTTTCTTGGTTTGTTGTGATTGTGATTGTTTTGTGATTGTTTCTTTTGGGCAGGCTTGCTGAAAATGCAAGACTTGCTAATTTTGTTTTGTTGTTTTGTCATCTACTCTGTGGCTATGGCTAGATCTTTGGGATGGGATGGGATGGGATGGGATGGGATGGGATGGGATGGGATGGGAGGGGATGGGGAGGGGATGGGGAGGGGGGGGAGGGGGGGGGGTAGGGAAGGAAGGGAGGGGATGGGGTGGATGGGGATGAGCGGTTGGTTGCTGTCGTGGGCTGGTTGGTGTCGTGGGCGTGGGCGTCGCAGGTGTAATGTTCGACTTTCTTCTTCTTTTCTGTCTTCTTGCTATTGGTCCTGCTGGTTCGCTCTGTTGGTTACTACTACCCCCACATTTTTTGTCGGCCCTTTTTTTGCATTCCCGCTGCATTGAATTGATATTACTTACTCACTTACTTACCTTATTTTGGCTACTGTTTTGTGGTTTGGATGGTTTTGAGGTTTTTGAGGTTTTGGATTCCCCTGTTCTACTACTACCCTGTGCGAATACTACTGATTCTACTACCATGTTCGGATACCATGTTCGAATACTGCTTGGAATACTGCTGCTTGGAATACTCCTGCTGCTTGGAATATTAATATCATGGTTGCGGGTGAGTTGCGGGTGAGTTGCGGGTGAGTTTAGTTTCTGTACTGTGCTTTGTAATTTTGTAATTTTGCGGTGCGGTGCGGTGATATAAGGCGGCTAGGTGGTAGTAGTGATGGTAGCGGGACAAAAGAGGGAGGGTTGGCAGTAGGTACGAGTAGATACTGAGTAGGTAGAGCATACTTCTTGGTTGAATTGAATCGAATGGGGGTTAATTTTGGGTTACTATGGATTACGTCGTGATAATCGTGGTGGGTGGCCTCCAAGGACGAGTGATGGCCGTCCCCTCAGGGACGAGGACAAGTGAGTAATCATGCGTGAGGCACATTTCTCCACAGGCCCCGGCCCCCGATATTGAGCCATGTACTATACTAAAGTCAAAAGCATTATGGCAGCCAGCTGTCATGTAGGTATGAGGGCGATTTGGACATGATACTCTTGTAAAATAAGGCTTATATAGGCAGGGTTTTCGAATTCTAGCTCTGGTTGTTGAATATGTTGAATATGGCGTGCTCAAGATTGAGACTGAGTGCAGTGCAGTGCAGTGCAGTGGAAATCAGTCCTCTGAAACGCCTACTGGCCGGACTGCCTTAGAAGCTCATAATGAGAGATTCCATAAGGGTTCCATATGGGCTCTGTAGGGAATTTTGGGAAATAAGGGTTGGTATGGTATACTATATACGCTCAAAAGGATTCCTTAATGACTTCGTCTGTGACAAGCCTCACCTCTTGTAATTCTTATCACTTATCACTTACCTATCGATGCTCTTCACTTGATGATGACTAGGTATCACTTGTTCCATTATGTACCCTTATATACCTAAACCACTCTCCTTCCCCGCTCCCCAGTCAGCCCGCCACCATTCCCATTCTCATACCGACTCCCGCTCGCCATAGTGTGTCCCCCTACTGCTCCTCGTTGTGGATAACTTGCGGGCATCGAGGGAAGAAGTGGAGGAAGTAATGCAGGAGCTGTCGGCGAGACGACGAAGTTATGGAGGACCTATCGGGGACTGGATGGACGGTTCCCAGGCCTGGTGATGGGGGAGCTGTCAGCGGGGCGATGAAGTGATGGAAGACCTAGGAGGACATGTCAGCGAGAAGGGAAAGTGATGGGGGAGCTGTGGGCGAGAGGAGGAGCTGTTAGAAAGATGAGGAAAAGATGTCGGCGAGAGGAGGAGGAGGAGCAGTGAGCTCTAGGGATTTTAACTTTTAACTGCAAAACAACCTTCATCAGATCTGTCTTCAAAACCTTCTGCGCCTAATAACGCGTTAGGACATTACATATCTGGCGGGTTTTATTGAAGCCGATGGACTCCTGTGGGCAAGAGGATGAGCTGTCGGAGCTGCCTCTCTCACTGTCTCTCTCACCATCATCTACAGAACAGAACAGACAATCAACCCCCCCATCCCAGCTCTCTCCTCTGTAGTGACTGCTACCTTGAGCTCCTCTCGATCCCGCACCCAGTGCAGTGCGGCGTGCGCTGGGCACGACATCTCCTGCTCGGAGTGCCAGTGCTAGATGAACACAAGGCCGATATAAGAATTTCCGTGTCACGCAGTCTGATTTTCGCATAGGTGTGAGCTGCTAACTCATAAGACTGATATGTAGAACCCAAAGTTCGAATAAGGCTCATTGAACGCTTACATCATACTGGGTTTTCTGTCCCGGGCTGATACATCCCATAATGCTTCACCCAACCTGCCAGTTTCCCAGTTTCCCAGTGATTACTGTACGGCAGTGTAGTGCAGTGCACTGAAACAATGACGATATACCTAGGCCTGACGAAAGCTATGTATGAGGCTTACAAAGTGAGAAGGCCGGTTTATGTGGTGGTGGTGGTGGTGGTGGTGGTGGTGGTGGTGGTTTTCGCTGCATAGGCATTACTCTATGCATGAGTTACGAGAATTTTAGGGAAACGAGACAATTAACTAGCCTTATTTTGAAATAACCCTTAAATACGGAGGCCTTTTGAGTTCGGCGTGCTTATGGCTGGCTGGCTTATACGGGTGTTGTTTTTATTTCTTAGGATTATGTAAGGCCTACATACTTAATGCTTTCGACTTTAGTACACTGCTCAATACCTATGGGGTATTCTAGGTATTCTATTCTACATATGATACTCTTCAGCCGTGTAATGCTGCAGTTTTACGTTGGATTACGTTGTTGAGTCATGACGGTGGCCACTAAATACGAGTGAGGAGTCGTGAAACATATTGCTTTCTATTTACTTGGGTATTCTATTCTATGTCTATGATATCTACGCTGCAGTCGGCCCTCACGGCCAAACAAAAACAACCTTCTATGTAACCTCTACGCCAGCCCAAACTCCCCACCGACACCCGCTCATGTTACTGCTTGATATACCTATGCGCCCCCCTCTCCGTGACCACCAGGCGATCCCCCACTTTGACCGTCGCCCCCTCCCGCTGTTCACACAGCACCTGCAGCCCCAAACAGGCGCTCCCCTTTGCGCCCTCATCCACACACCTAGTTTCCCTCATCGTGCGATCCGGCTCAATCGGGTGCTTGACCCCCGTCTCGGGATCCACGTTCGGCATGCGGCAGCGCACAGTGCGGCAGGCGGCGGTATACATGGATCCGCCCAGCGAGAAGCGCTTCCAGCCGTCCTCGTCGAATGCTGCGGCGCCGGCGATGTGCAGGTTCGCGCGGAAGCGGGTCGGGGAGAGGGGGCCGAGCGTGGAGGAGATGGCGGGAAGGGAGCCGAGGGAGGCGATCGAGGAGAGGGAGAGGAGGTGGATTGGATACTGTTGTTTTTATTTCCCGTTAGCTTGAGTGGGGAGGGGGGAGCGGGGTGGGGGAAGAGGGCGGGGGACGAACCGTATCAGCGAACCCCGTAACAACCTGCCAGCCCAGCGTTTCCTTGCGGGGCGCGCAGCGGAATACTTCGCGCACTTCGCTGACACGACAGAGTGCCAGCTCCTGTCCGTGGGGAATGTCGAGGAAGGAGTGTAGTGCTGACAGCGCCGAGGTGGGCATCGGGGCGCGGTACGCGCATACAGTGTCTTTCCACACGCGGACTCGCAGCGTCAGCGTCTGCTCGGAGGGTGCGGGTGGGGCGAGTCCTACACTGAACCCAGCTGTCCTATCCCCGCCCCACCCCCACCACGACCGCCGACCAGCAGGCCAGCGGACACACAGCTCCTCCCCCGCGATCCCCGTCGAAACCCGCGACAGCAGCGGGTACTGCCGCTGCGTGATGAACGTCCACTCCCCCTCCTCACCCCCCGCCGGGCGCACGGCAAAAGTAAACTGCCGATCGTGCTGCAGCCCCGTCGCCACGACCTGCGCGCTGTGTACGGAGATTCCGCGGCATGACTTGATCGGGTAGATCCAGAGCGCGGCGACGTGGGGTGTTTCGTCGGTGGAGGCGGCGGTGGTGGTGGGGGTGGTGGAGGTGGTGCTGCTGTTTATTGTTGCCTCGGTGGTGGTGGTGGTGGTGGAGGTGGAGGAGGGCGGGGACGAGAACGAGAAGAGGTACAGCAGCCCGCTGGCGATCAGCGCGGTCAGGAATAGGCCCGGGAGGGGGAGGGTTTCTAGGTCCATGTTGCTGGGGATGGGACGATAGAGGCCGTGGGCGCTGTGGGGACGATAGAGACTGTGGGGGAGGGAGAGCCCGGAGTACTGTTTTGTTTTTGAAGGATGAGAAGTTGGAACTCCGGAGGCCGGAGAGGTGAATTGAAGTGGGCCCTGCAGTAACTAACGAACTAGTTTGGCACTTTTTTTTGAACCCTTGCAACAGGGCTGGCGCGATAGACAGGTACGCTGGGACGCTAGATATGTGTGGTAGGCGATGTTTTCATATTTCCGGAGGATGTGGAGATATATACCAGTCGGCTGCTTTGTATGAAGTATGTACGGTCACTTCGAGCAGCGGCGACTCGGCGTGCCAGATGTCGCCGGAGGAGCGTAGGTACCGTGGTGAAGCTTATTCAGCGCCATGTCTGCATCGTCCGTGAATGTCACCGTTCGTCTTATCGTTGGCGGCTGACTAGTCGTGCCGGTCCAGAACACGCTCGTATGTAAAGTTAATAGAGTTTGTGATAGCCTAATCTCATGGGTGTCACATCCTCCGAGCCGGACACATCAGAGCACTCGGCTCTTTACTCTGTTGTGGATAACTCGATGGATTAAAAGTTACTACCAGCTCAAGATGTCGGCAGGAGAATAATATGCAAAATACAACCCGTGGTATCACGTAGTATCGTCGTTCCGTATGACCACTGGCGATGGAGAGCCAGTAGTATCCTCTACTCCATCAGGATGTTCATCAGCATCACCATCATCAGCAGCAGCGGTCTCGAACCCGCCAGACTCTGCCGCCTCGCCCTCTCCCGCAGGCTCTAACTCCGCCGCCTCCTGAATCCCTTTCTCCCCAATCTCAAATATCCCATCGTCGCCCCAGCCAAACTCGTCTTCCCCCACGCCCTCCTCGAGCTCTGTATCGTCGCCCTCGTCATCGCTATCAGGTATCACCCCTGCCGCAATGCCCGTCTCCGACCGTTTCCGTTTCCCTGTGGACGTAGACGGCGGTAGCGGCGGTGCCTTCTTCGGCGTGAGCCGGAGCGACACCTTCGGTCTCTGGGACTGCTGTGACTCGGCCTCCCTAAGGGCCTCCATCCCGTCCTCCTCCTCCTCCTGCCAGCCCTCCACATCCGCCCACCCATCCCCGCCCACCTCCACCCTCGCCCTGGCCAGCCCCTCCTCCCCCGCCTCCCTCCCCCCCATCTTCAGCACCCTGACCTCCCGCCCACCATCCCCAGTCCTAAGCACCACCATCCTCACCGCAAGCCCACCAGTCCACTGCGCAGCCCCCAGCGAGCTCTGCAGGACACCACCCACACCCCTCACAACTCTCGTGCCCATCTGCACAGCGACAGCGACAACCGCATGTTTCGTCGCGGCGATCCTCCCCAGCTCCGCCATGACCGCGGTCAGCAGCGCGGGGCGGCGCTTCGCCTCACCGCCCAGGCCCGGCGGAAACGCGGTGGTAAACGGATCCGACACGTCGTCGACGAGCACACAGCCCACGCCGTCCATGGCGGCCACCCGCGGCAGCAGCGCGAGCAGGTGCGCCAGCGTCGGCGCCACAAAGTGTCGTACCCGCCCCCCTCCCTCCGGCAGCTGCGCCGGCGAAGTCGTGCACGATATCCATACCGCTGTCTGTGCTGTCTGCGCGCTTGACGGCAGGAATTGTGTCAGCAGTGATAGCAGGAATTGCGTCTTCCCCGACCCAGGCGGCCCGCAAATCTCTGTCACTTGTGCGCGCGGAAGCCCCCCGTGCAAAAGCGAGTCGACCGCGTGAGACCCCGTGGACAGCCGCGTGTGCTGCGAGGATTGCTGCGAGAGCGCTTGCGTGAGGGAGATGGTTTGCAGGCGGTCTGGGGGGTTAGCGCGGCTTGTGGTCGGAGGGGGGTAGGGAGGGGGAGCGACGGGGGAGGGGACACACGTGGTGGGGTGGATGTTGGCGTGCGTGTCGGTGTACTGCTCATTGTTGCGGAAGGTGGAGGACGGAGGTTACCGGCTGGCTGACGCGACGCGTTGAATACTGCTGGGTTTGATGGAGCCGCAGACGCGGTTTGGGCGAGGCCGCGAGCATCGTGATAAAGTTACTGGTGCTCGTTACGCTCGGTGATATCTGCGCCGCCCCACCATAACTATCCCACCACCACCACCACCACCACTACCACTACTACCACCTTCACCACAACAGCCTCCCCCACCATCACCATGTCGCGTTATACCTATAGACGCTCCGAATCCCCGCCCAGTCAAAGCCAATCGCGGCTCCCCGCCTACGAACCGCCAATCCTCCCGCTGCACCCTCGCGCCATTCCACAGCTGACACAAGACTTCCTCGAGAACACGAAGAAAGACAGTGAGCTCCTCCGGCGGGCACGAGTGCTCCTCGCGTCGTCAGCCAGCGATCTCGGACAGCGCAGCCTCTTCGCCGTCGGCGAGGAGAAGGATTCGATGGTGCAGCTCCTGGAGGGGCTCGACAGCAGTGCGAAGCGGCTCGTCGACTACCGCCGCAGCGTGACGGACTGCAAGGACGTGATCGTGCAGATTGTCGAGGAAGAGGAGATACGGGCGCGAGAGGTGACGCCGCCGCCGGCGGGGGAGCTCACGGTTGTGCGCGTTGAGGAGGGCGTGTGGGGACGGTTCTCGGACGGGGTCAAGGCGCGCCGCGAGCGCTGGGAGGCCCTGTCTGAGTTCGAGAAGTACGCCAACCACAAGGACTACGAGCTGTTCCGGCGGACGTACTGGGACGCCCGCAACCCGGATATCCCCCCGCAGTCGGCGAGAGAGTGGTTCCGTGTCGGCGCCGCGGACGACGAGGACGAGGACGAGGACGAGGACGATCTCCAGATCGCGCGGCAAACCGAGAGCTACAAGTGTCCGCTCACGCAGCGGGAGTTTACGGATCCTGTGCGCGCCCCGAAATGTGGCCATACGTTCGAGAAAGATGCGATCATCCAGCTGCTAGGGAATCATGCGAATATGACTTGTCCCGCGAATGGCTGCAGTCAGAACTTTGCCCGCAGGGACCTGGAGCCGAATAAGTTCATCATGATGAAGCTGGCGAGGCATCGCGCGACTGAGGAGAGGCGGAAGCGCGAGAGGGATATTGCGAGGGATAATCGTGGTGCCGACGAAGAGGAAGAGGAGGAGGAGGAGGACGAACAGCCGACGCGTTCAAAAGTCAAGAATGAGCGGGGCGGGGCGAGAAGGAAAAAGAGCAGGAGGGAGACCGTCGTATCTGTGGATGATGATGACGAGTAGGTCACTGGTTCGTCACTCATTGTTGGGGCATGGAGTACTTGGTTTGTCGCTTTCTGGGATTTGCGGTTTTTCTCTTGTACCATCAAAATTACAGGTTGGAACATGAGATGTCACTCGCTAATTAACAACTAATTGATTGTGTGACTCATTATCTGCAAAGTGGGTCCGAGACAACAATATGTCACTCAAACTGGGCAGTCGTAGGGCAGGCGGAGACCTATCCACCACATCGCAGCCTGGAAGCCGCTGTTAGACCGGCGGCTTCCAGTGAGCTCTTTGCCCTAGAAGACGACGTGGACCACCTACCCGTGGGTCTCTCAGCATATGTAGCAAGCAAGTAAGTCTAATAGACGACTCCAGAAGATTCCATGTCACAGCCCCAATTGTATATGTACCCCCCCTTCTCCGATCCCTTCTTTCCCTCCTTCACACAACACAACACAACCAAAACCACGAACACAAATATAACCACAAATACAACTACAACTACGAACACAGATACAAGTACAACTACAAATATAACCACAGATACAACGACAGATACAGCCACCAGCTCAACCCTTGGCGGCATATATCATACATCTCGATCACCTTCAACCACAATCAATCCCGCTTCACTACCTGGGACCTAGGTCGTAACCAGTACCCATCTGCGCCTTAAGACAGTGACTGCCTTATCCCACCAACCAGCATGCACACACACCACGGGGTTTACGTCCACTCTAGACAGTTTTACAGTGCTCCGGGCGGGAGTCGGGACCAAGCGTCGTTCTCTGTGTCAAGAATATGGAGGATAGAGATAGGAATGGATAGATAGACAGACAATGTTCGGCCGATTATCTACTTCTCGTCGGGCCAGCTCGGCCCTCTATATACACGTTCGTCTTGTCCAAGGCAGAGTACTCTTACGCAGGAGATACTCAAATCCTTCGGCTTCTGAAGAGTGAGACGAGCACGGTCCGCGTCCGCGTCATCAGGTGGAACCTTCCGGATCGTGGATCTTCTACATAGAGCCTTCCGGAAGTCTAATCTTGACACTCTGCACTGCAGGAGCGTTAGGTTTGGTGGGTATCTAGCGCCGCGGACCTCGAAGATTACACTGCCTACCTATAGTATACCATCGAATCTACACCACCGACCCACGATGCGCGAAAGGATCAGAGGCCCAGCAGACTACAGTTGGAACTTGGAACTGGGACAATCAGCTTCAGGCCGAAACGGCGCTGCACTGCACCAAATGAGCCAGCTGCAGTTAACCACATCCAGACTCGTCACTCAAGACTCAAGACTTAAGACTCGAGACACCAGATCAGCGAACCTGCCCACTGCCCAGTGCAAAGTCAAAAGCCTTCCGGACGTCTAATCTTGACACTCTGCACTACCGGAGCGTTAGGTTTGGTGGTGGGTATTTAGTGGTGCGGACTTCGAAGATTACACTGCCTACCTAGTATACCATCGACACTATACCACCGGGTCCGACCCACGATGCGCGAAAGGGTCAGAATCCCAGCAGACTACTGTTGGAACTTGGAACTGGGACAATCAGCTTCAGGCCGAAACGGCGCTGCACTGCACCAAATGACCCAGCTGCAGTTGACCACATCCAGATTCCAGACTCGTCACTCAAGACTCAAGACTCAAGACTCGAGATCCTAGGTCTGCGAACCTACCAGAGCAGAGTCAAACAGCTTGACCACTCAAGTTCCAACGGGGTCCAAAGTCTCAAAGATCGTGAGCAAACTGCTCTAACTTCACCACCTGCACTGAGCCAACACCAGCAATTGACTCAGCTTCAGACCCAAGACTCAGCGAACCTGCCCAGTTCAAAAGTCAAACAACTCGACGGCTCAGCTCACGTTTCAACTTCGTGCCCGGCTCCAAGATCATGAGAAAACTGCACCACTGGCACTGCAACAACTTCCAACTCGAAAATCCGCCAGCCGGGCCGGAAACCGCAGAATCCGCAATCCCCAGAACCCGCAAAACCCGCAGAACCAGAACACAACTGAACCGCCTACAATCCACTGTAACTACCCATCAACATAACACACACAATGCTTACTACCTGCATCTGCGTTGCCTCGATAAATGTACAACATGGGGGGTTGGGGGATGTCGATAACAGCTTCCAACCTACCCGCCTAGTATGCAACACACACACAATGCCTACTACCTACATCTCTCAGCTCTGGAGTCGCCTCCATAAACGGACAAGATGGGTAGGTGGTGGCAGCCGTGGTGGTTGTGGCGGATGTTCCCACCTACACTTGTATTCGGCCCGTGTACCTAGCCTCTAGGGATAGAAGAGGCAGAGGAGGCCGGACGATACGTACAACTTTCTCCATCTGATCGAAGTCACAATATATCACTCGAGTATCGCCTGTCTGCTCGCGGGGGGTTACGAGTTTTGTCTTGATTGGGCTCTGCTAAATAGATAGGATTATGTTTTTAGCGCTTCATTGTCATCCTAATAACTATGGGGTCTCGTGTTGGCTCATCTACACACGCCTATATAGAATGTATGCACCTCTTATCCCCTACACCAGATAGTAGAGACTTTTTGTATTGGTATTGTCAAGAAGAATCAAACTGCATAATGTACCTCCCGACCCCACCCTAAGCCACACCCTACTAGGCTACCACCTCTTACAAATATTGATCTGGCTCATATGTCCCACGGCCACCATGTACCTCCCATCGTTCGAGAAAGCAATGTGTCTAACGCCGCCCTTTGCCTGCTTAAACTCAAGGGTAGCATGCGGGCGGACCTTTCCAAAGAGCTCACTGATATCGTCTCTCTTGACATGGACCTTGCCAGGGGCAGGAGTTCCCGCGCCCGGCGTAACGCTGCAGCTAGATTCACGAGCGGGGGGGACAGAGGAGGCAACGTCGTCGCCGATGCCGGCGCCGCGGCCGTACTGCTCGATCATGTAGAGGTCCCAGAGGTAGACGCGGCCGGTGGTGGCGCCCATGGCGAGCAGCGGGTGGTGCCCGGGCGAGGCGAACAGGTTGAAGTGCATGTAGAACGGGATCGTGTCGTTAGCTTGGAACTGCAGGAGCCGCTCGAAGCTGCCGCCGAAGGCGGAGCGCGTGTCGCGGTACTCGTGCGTGGTGGGCGCGAGCTCGGGCCCGGGAGGTGGGTCCTTAGAACTGAAGTTTTGGATCGCCCAGAGGACGATGATGTTCTCGTCAGCGGCGCGAGAGAGGATGTAGTCGCCGTGGAACGCGACACTGCAGCCACCGGAGGTTAGAGGGACGTGTGTGCAGTGTGGGGTGATCGCTCCAACCCTGTTGACGGAACGGGATGTGTGGCAGGGGGAAGTGCATACCAGTCGACGTAGTTGGTGTGGATCATGGCAGTCGAGAAGTGCGGGTACATTATCCGCTTGGGCTTGTCGGTCCCGGCCATCTCACCTGCATCCTCCGGTATTACCCACTGGGTGAAAGGTTAGCGGAGGCTGGATCGATATCATGTAGTGGCAGATCTCGAGCGGCCTACCAGATTTACAGAGTGATCCATGCCTCCGGAAAGAAGGTAACGACCTGTGTGGTGGAACGCCTTTTCCCAGCAGTCAGTCGAGTGCCTCTGACCTCATGCCTCCCACCACGGACACTCGGTACTGACTATCGTGAGGACCGTTTCCCGATGGTCTTCGCCGGCACATATTATGGAGCATGGCTGCTTCTGATGCGCCGGATCCAACGACCAAAATCTGATGGTCGTGTCAGCACCGGTGGTAACGATGATGCTTTGGTCAATAGGGGACGTCACGAGGTCCATAAGTTCCTGCAGCGAGATTCAGCATCTCGCCGTATACACCACTTTGGTACACCAACTAACCTCACCGTGTCCGGTCAATGTCTGTTCAAACCCAGATCAGTATCTATTGTCACACCAAACTCCACCAAAAACAGCCCGAATGCGGACTCACCTGGACACATTCACCCTGCCAAATATCGAGAATCTTGACGACGGATCCCGAGCCGCCAACGGCCAATAATGGGGCACCCGTATGCTTGTCTACAGTCCAGCACCCAGCACTGAGTCCACCGCCGCCGCCGAATCCCTAACATTAGCTCAGCAGGGAGCCCTCAGCCGACAGGGGGTGGGGGTGTAGTAGGTTGCTCTGGTACATATCAAAATCACCCGGGGTTAGTAAAGCGATTCTAGTTTGTGAATTCAAGTACTCGGCCAGGTGTAGCTACCACATCGTCTTGAAAAGCCATTATTATCTCGAAGCCGTTCATATCATTCGGGCGAATGATCAACACCTACGTGACAGCGAAATGCAAATGTCAGAAACATCGGGACTTGACCGCTCAATGAGTACCTGAATAGAGAAAATGTGATGAATAGAAAGATGGAGGGGGGAAGGATACCTCTGTGCCGCCGACGACCGCGAATACGGGATCGTCCCCTGGTCTGGTGTAGGGATAGAAGTATACGCCATAGTAGATTCCTGTGTAGACAGAGGACCACTAATGAGCATTGAAAGAACGAAAGCGACGTTCGAGGGGGCGGGGGAGCGGGCAATCGGTCGATGCAGATGTTGAATTTGCATGCGTCCGGGAAGTGGGAGGGGGCAACGCAAGGCTGCGGTTGAGGATACACACTTTCCTCCTGCGTCTGGGTGGCTTTGAATGTCTGGATTAACGGTCAGCTGCATGTTCGTGGAGAGGGGAGAAGATAACACGCGTAGGTGTGTGCCAGACAACAGAAGGAGGTTGCCGGCAGGTTTACAAACCTTTGGAGTTGTGGCAACGCTCACAATGGTCTTGATAGCTGGGAACTTCCAGGCTTCGACGTCTTGAGTAGACTGCATCCGGTTTCGATATAGAAGGTGGGGGAGGGGGAGAGGGGGACGACTGGTGCTGCTGTGTGCGCAAGTTCTCAGTAGACTTATGTATGTACCGGAGAGTCCTCCGATGGCTTCTGTGGACTCTGAGTGGGTTGGTTGATTGCGGGGAGCTGCAGTCGAGCTGCAGGGCCGGTAACGAGAGTGCAGAACTCGGGAGTAGCTGTTGGAAGGGAATTGGATGCGGTCCGATGTTTTTCTTTTCCTTCTTTTGTAGGACCACTTTCTGGGATCTGTTGGTATTTGTGAGCTGCGCTGCTGGGGGTGAACGGGGAGCAGTTGGCAATTCGATGTGATGTGCAACTGGATGTTGGTTGCTGAAGTGCAGCATCGCTGCGGTTGCATGTTGACTGTTTCCCTGTACGGGCTACCAACGCGACATGGCCCCGCGCTACCGCTTCGAGCTTCGAGTCAAAACTAGAGTCGACACTAAACTATATCTAGTTACTCCGCTTCAACACCTGTGGCTCACCCGACATGCTGTGGCTTGTCCGACGAGCTCTAACCTCAGCAGTGTTCTCTTTCTACAGCTACAGCAGCAGGAAGATGGTACAGATAGCAGTTCCCAGCAACTACTAACTCCTATTCGTGCTCCATAAGCTTCGCTCAAATTCTCCGCTACCTTGGGAATTCCGAGATAGTTAACTACTGTGTCGTCAGGGAGCTAGGTAGCTGATCGTCGAAACGGAGTTACGGAGGTGTCTCCACGCCCGTGATTCCTGCAAGTCTGCAAGTCTTCAGCACCTAGTCAGTTCGCAGGCGCATCTCGCCGAGTCGCCATCCCACTCTCGAGTCTACATACCGTACATACCGTACTCTATATACTCCAGATACTCTGAATACTCGACCACCGCCCCATCCGGTTAGATAGTTGGCCATGGCCCGTGGGGACTAGTAACTGACGTCTTCAAAGTTCAAAGTTCGAAGTTCAGCCTACAGTCTACGCGTAAATAGCCTCAAAGTGGAATTGCTCTTGAGTCTTCGTTGGAAATCCCCCTCCTCTCCACAAACATTCAACTGCAGGTATCTACCTCATATGTGCCTATCTGCATGCCCGCCAAACTAATGCAAGAAGTTAGAACTCGAAGGATGATGGATCGGCAGGATGTCGGCCTTTGCCGCGGGATTTCCTGGTTGATGGAGTAGGTAGGAAGTATGTGGGTGGGTAGGTAGATGCCGTAGGAGGATTATCCGCGGGGTTTCGGACATTGTCAAGAACTCTGAACGACGATGGGTAGGAGGTATGTATGGGCTTTTGGGCTTCTGGGCAGGGTGGGTTGACATAACCTACGGTAGCCTCCATTGACTCCATTGACTCGAGTCATTGGATTTATTGACTACCTACAGGCTACCCATGGCAGAGTCATCACAGAATGTACCACTGTCCATAACTACGTCTATACCGACTCAGTGTCCAGCGGAGCGGTGCTGGTGGGATTGTCCAATGTCGACCGCCAGTGCACCCCGCCGAGCTGCTGGCTGGTTTTCCAACCCTCCCTTCACCCCTCCCCTCCCCTCCCGCATATGTGTGACTAGGGTTTATGTTCAGTTCCAGCGACATCGACCCGACGTTTAGCCTTGGCCATTCTCGTTCGTTCGTTCTTCTTTTCTGTATCTCTCGCAACCCGGTCCACGAGTCTCGACCAGTCAAGCCATAGCCGACGGTAGAGTACCAAATCGAAGATCGACCGTGAGAAAAGCAAATAAATTCTGCAGGCTGCAGCAGACCGAGAGAGAGAATGAGGCAGCAAATGGCGAGGCAGAATCCTCTAGGTAGCCGTTTAGACGGTTGAATACCGTACCGTGCCTACGCCGCTACAGCTCTCGAGGATGGATGGATGGATGGATGAAATCGATAAAAAAATGACATCAACAATCAAAACATCCACAGCATGAGAGTGATATATGATCCAATGACTGCCAGCCCCGAGCCAAGTGAAATCCGCAACGTCAAACCCAATGTTGCAGCCAGGAATTGCGAGCTGTTCGGCGATCCAGCCAGTGGCCATTGCAGTGGAAATGGAAACGGAAATAGAACGTACATATTCCTACATACATGTCTTCCCTGAAGCAGGCCCCTACCCTAGGACATGCATACAGCCACTGAGCCCACGACCACAAGCTCGCTGCTCAACTGTAGTCTGTAGTAAACATGACTAATTCTCCTCTTGGCCACCCAGGCCAGAGCCTACATAGAGTACATAGAAGCAAGTGATCGAGTGATCGATCAAGCATCAGTGTCCCCCCTCCTCCTTCAAATCCTGACAAAGCGATGGGATAGGTAAGGGACATTTCATGGCCTATCTTCGACCAATGGCCACCCGCACTCATCACCGCATGCATTGATGATTGATCCTCCTCCGCCATCTTCGTTAGGGATTATTTGTGGTACACCCGTACACACAGTACTCTACCAGGTACCTACTCCCGTGAACAACACCACGATGACGTCCATGACTTCCTGCAAACGTTAACTGTGATCCCCCCTTGGGCCTTCCGTGTGGCTAGGGCACTGCTGCAAACGTCCCCCCACAATTGCTGCAAACGTTGGAGGATAACTATCACGCAGCGGACAAGAAAGAAAGATCATCGATATCACCGACTTCTCGGCGTGGATCCCACGACCCACGGCCTACGGGGCCAGCTGGAACTTTCCTCCGCGAGTGACTGTGCATTGTCGTGCATCCGGTTAGAGCCGTGGAGGTAGAGTAAGTATGTAGGAACAGTGTGTAGGCGCCATGATTGCGGGCCCGCTCTCCACTATGTACTATAACTAGTAGCTTATCCCGACGACATGGCGATGTTGGCGCCTACACGCATGTACGCAGCCAGTCGGCTTCATAGAAACCCTCGGAAATCAGAGACACTCGGGTTCACGAGATTACTGTGCTTGGTGGTGTCTCGGGCTCAGACTCTCAGTGCTGTACTGACAGCCTTAGACATATCAAAGATTCAAAGAGAAGGAACAACAGGATGCCCACATAACGACGACGGCGGCAGCAGAGGCGTCCTCACGTCAATGATCGAGTGAGTACAGACTTCTTATGCACATGCAGCTATGCATAGCAGATGGGAGGACAGGCAGACGGATGGACGGGCGTGTGCTTTGTGCTTTGAGCTCTGTACTTGTTGGTTATAGTAGTAGTTGTAGTATCTAATTGACTCTTTCCATCCGTCTACCACTTCTTCTCGTCCAAGGGCACTGCGATATCAGTGCTGGAGTGGTGCGCACGAAACGAGAAGTGGGAACGTTCCTGTTTTTGCTCGGCCGTCGAAAGGAAGGGGAAAAAACGGACAGAACCGAGTCGAGTGCTTACTTCTTACCTGCCGCATGTCCGCAAGCTCCCACTTCCACTCCCCCGCCATCGTCTGAGAGTCGGAGACTCAGAGTGCTGACTTAAATACACCCATCCCTATCGCCGGCCGCAGCGAGCCAAGTTACATACTTGCTCACTGGAGGACGGAACCGAAGGAAACGCACAATTGAATTGCTCTCCCTGCGTCGCCGCCCTCTTTTGCACCTGCACATGCGGGAAAACAGGCAGCATTCATGATAGTTGAAGAGACAGACGCGGCTCCCAATAATCCCCGAAGTGAAGTGGATGTACCTACTGTAGAGTACTCCACATACCATCCACTGGGATTGCTTGGTTCGCTGCTGGTGAACGTTGTGTGTGTGTGGTGAAAGGCGGCCATCAATTGCACATACCTACCTTAGGCACTCTATCCTACGGCCAAACCATACTCTACAGATCATATCCTCTCCCGGGGCTCCCGGCTTCCTGCCTAAATACCTCCACAGGTTGGTACTTACTCACCTACCTACCTAGATCGCCATCACCGGCTCCCTTCCATCCTCTCCTCACCCTCTTTTTCTTGCGAGCTTCTTCCTCAATCCCATGTAGGTGCGCTACAGACATCCTGCATAGATCCTCGTCCTTCCCCACGTCTTGCCTCGCATCCCTGCTCGAAAAGGCTTGAGCTAAACGTTCCAGTTTCACCAGCTGGGGCCGTTATATAAAGAGGGTGTTCGGGACCGTCCCCACTGACATCTGTAGCTTGCAACGGCCGCTAGTTGCCACCGAGACTACGATCCATCCCTTCCCCGTACCTATACCTTTCCCCACATCCACTCTATTCACCTTCTCCACACCACAGCTCCGTCCTCCGCCGCCACCGCCGTCGCCACCATGGATATCACCTTCATCACGATGCACGACCTGACGCCCGGTACCTTCCATCCACCCGTCTATCCCTTGGGCCGTCCGTAATCATGTGTAGGTGGGCGAGCTGACCTAGACGGGGTATGCCAGACGCGCGGGTGCTCTACGCCTCCGACTCAATCGGCGACGTACTCGGCTACCAGCCACGAGAGGTAGTTGGCAAGTCTTGCTTCGAATACTTCCACCCGGACGAAACGCCGTTCGCCAAGGCCGTTCACGGCCGCGGAGTGCACCTTGACCGCGCCGCAATGCTTTCCTACTGCAATTTGAAACGGACCGATGGCGTCTACGTCCGCTGCGAATGCGTCTTCACCGTCGTCTACTCTGTTATTGTGGCTTGTACGTCCCTGTACAGGTACACTGAAAAAAGCCAGGGTATGGCCTCTGCCCCCCTCCACGCATTCCACCCCACTACCGAGCGATAGCTGATGTGGGGACGAATATAGGCCGTGCTGCTGTCGCCCCTGCCATCCGCCGCGCCTTCTCCACACCCGAGCGGGATCCTAGATATCAGATGTTAGCGCACCTATCGCCGAAATTCACGACACCCCGACGGCCACCGGGGCAGTCAGTGAACGATCACGAGCCGCGCGCCGCACTGATCCTGAACCGCTTTACCCGCACATTGAGCATCATGTATGCGACGCACGCACTCGGCGAGCTCCTGGGCATCCAGGCGGAAGATGCCGTCGGACGGAGCTTCTACCACTGTATTGCCGAGGACTGCCTCGTCGACTGCATCGACGCCGTCGAGCGCGCGAAGGAAAACGACTCGATCGCGTACCTCCGCTTCCGCTGGCGGGACCCGCGTCGACGTGACGGCGAGGAAGGCGAGGACGAGGAGGACGGCGCCACCCCTGCCCCCGACGACGACGACGACGAGGGAGACGACGTCCGCGAAGGCCCCAGCTCCGGCTCCGACCAGGGAACCAGCGAGGGCGAGGGTAGCGAAGACGGCTCGCTCGAAAGCCGCCGCGGCTCGACCCCGCAATCGTCCATCTCTGGCTCTGCCGGCCCCGCGCCACCCGCGCCCCCCGCCCCCGTCGCAAACGAAACTACAGAAGTCGAAGCGGTCGTCTCCTGCACTTCGGACGGCCTCGTTGTGATCCTGCGCAAGGCGCGCGCAGAGGGACCACTAGTCTCGGCCGCGCCGTGGGCGCTCCCCCCGCGCGCCGCGGCTCCGGCAAAACCCCTGCCGTCCGCCGCCGCACAGACGGACTTTATGGACTCCATCAGACAGGTCGCTGTCTTTGCCTGGTCCCTGAGGTCCATCAATGGCGATATCATGTCCCATGCCCTGCCCGGCAGGCCCTTGCCCGATGCGAGTGAGCGCGTGGGCGACTTTGTCAAGCCGGGCACTACGCATTGGAAACGCGCTAGGGAGTGGGACGAGATGCTGGAGGAGCGTGAGGGCGGTGAGCAGGAGGATGTGGGCGTGGACGATGCAGGGAAGGATGGGAGCGAGAGGAGGGGGAATAAGAGGAGGGCGTTGTAATGGGCTGGCTTGAGATATTGTGTAGGCGCTAGTTTTTTCTTTGCTTTGCTTTGATTTGATTTGATTTGACGGATCGGCCGTTTGCTGTTACTGGCCGCTTGATCTTGCTGCTTGTTCTTGTGATTTGGTAACTGGTTTAGTTTGGGATGCGGTGGGTTTGTAGGGTTTGTAGGGTTTGTAGGTGATATCTGGTTTGTTGCAATGGTATGCGCTTGAACTTTGTGCTTGCTTGCTTGCTCCTGGGATGATGGCTGCGGATACTTGGGAAGATGGTTGCGGATACTTGATGGTAATAATGGTATATAGCCTACGGGCTTCCTACCTACCAGTTTGAGCCTTGAGGGGATGATGGATCTGCGGTCACATCTGCCTTTGCGAACTTGCAAATCGCCGTGCCGTGCCCACTGCCCAACACTCACAGACACAGCTGCTTGAGGCTTGCTCTGCGGAGACGGGGGGAAACAATCAACATGTTACATGCCTCGCTTTCCCAGAGCAGAGTCCAGAGGCCAGACAGATCTTGGTCAAACTAAAGAACCAAATCAACCTCACAAGCACGGATGCATGAGTTTTTCGTCGAGTGATACATGGTGCCCAAGCAGATGGAGCAGCTCGAGCAGCTTGAGCAGCTGGAGTAAAGCACATTATCGTCTACTAGTACTAATAGATAGATGCAGAGTCGGACAGACCCTCGCCCTCCATGAGAGATGTGGCTTGTCTCGCTGACGAAGTCGGAAGGGTGAAGCGGTAGTTCTTGTTCTTGTTCGCAGAATCGCAGGTGCAGAGTGCATCTGGGGCACAGTGCAGAGTGCACCGCCCCTAGGATACATACAAAGAGAAAAAGGGCACTAATTATCAGACGCAAAGAGGAGCCCGTTTCAATCCGCCCCTCGTATGTACATACGGCGCCCAGAGCACCGATGGAGAAGCCTAGAAGCCTAGAAGCAAAAAGGAAAGCTGAAAGTTGGCGTCAGGCTTCGGTGGAGACTTCTCCTCGTTCCCTCGTACCCTCGGCGGTGGTATGGAGGAGATGGTATGGAGTACGATCTCCTGTGCCGCTGCGGGTCCGTCTTTGCTTGAGTCTAGACTCTTGACGAAGGGTGGATATATACGGCGAGTCCGCGACTAGGTAGGAAGCAACGGAAACACTAGATGGTGCCATGGTGGTGGCTGGACAAAGCAAGCTGCACGTGGAGT
The DNA here is from genome assembly GCF_024521635.1 of Tricharina praecox. Lineage (NCBI taxonomy): Eukaryota > Fungi > Ascomycota > Pezizomycetes > Pezizales > Pyronemataceae > Tricharina > Tricharina praecox. The sequence continues at coordinate 255,547 of NW_026250429.1, read as the reverse complement.
GACTGAAGGGGTAACTAGCTGGGGCATCCTGGCCGCAAGCCAAAGACTGGAAGACTGGAAGTCTGTAGCCGGAAGCGATGGAGACTACTACTGAATATTTCTACATTACGAGGATGCGGTACGGTACGGTGAAAATGTGGAGTCGACGGCTCGTCCATGGCTGGTGGTTCATAGGCTCTCTTGAATCTTGATTATAGATAGCTAGAGTAGATATACTGTATGTAGGTGGTTATCGTCGCCATCCCATCGGCACCGGTGCCTGCTTCCTCGGTGATGGTGATGGGTGGTGGACTCCATCTCCGTCGGCGCCTTTCCATGTCGTCACCAGCGAAATGATCGGCCGGTAAATACATCGCAGGAGCTCAGGGTGCCTGTACGGCGAGACGGCGGCTGCGGCTGCGGCTGGGTAGATTCTCGGGAAGACGAGAAAACTACATTGATAATTGATTGGACGGGTTCGTTGTACTCGATCTGCCTAGCGGATATATAAGGGAGGAAAAGAAAGAGGCGGAAGGGTGAATGCGGGGCGGGAGTACTCTAGACACAGGCCCAATTGCGACCTTGTGAATGGGGTGAGAGCCGAGTGATTCTCTGTATCATATCCAGTGCAGGCAACAGCCCAAAAAGCCCATGGGCTGGGCTGTTACCTGCACTGATCATATCTACGTTTCAAATACACATCTGAAGCCACTTCTCTGAATAGCAGCTTGCAGGTTTTCATTCAGCGCGGTGTGATAATTAATAAATCTCCGCCCGTGAGCTTCGTCAACTGTCAACTGCGGTCGAGGGCGGGGACATCGGCGATAGTCAGCTCCAATCCAACCAGGACACTTTATTCCACGAGTCACTGCGAGGAGATGTCACTTTAACGAGATATACACAGCTCGAAACACACCCGTCCCAGAAGCACCACCACTCCACAAATGGGAGATCTCGGATCGAACGCGAATTCTGCTGGATTCAATGGCGCCTTCACGAAGCGCTGAACTGATAGAGAAGCTCTATTTACTATTCGCTGTAGGCTGTCATACAAGTTCCAAAACTCCCAATTTTCGCGTGCCCACGTAACCATCCGTTCGAGTGAGTTTCATGACCGAGTAACCGTGCCCATAGCAGAGCGTCATCCGCAGAGCCGCAGCAGCACCCATTAACTAGCGCGAAAAAGTCCCACCCACACACGTAAGAAGTAAGTAACCTCACCGCCGCGCCGCTCGACCTCCGCACTCCCGGAACACCACAACGATGCCTGTAACACCGCTACGCCTCATCTCGAAATCGCAGAACGGAGTCGGCGCGTTCGTGCTCCAATGCAAACGTCTCGAGTTCAACTACTGCGACTGGGCGGGTAGCAGTCGCGGGATGAAGTGAGCCCCCCCACCCCCCGTGTCGGGAAAGAGAATTGGCGGGGAGGAAGGAAGCTTGACTGACAGATTGGCGGCGGCCGACCAATAGCGCTTTCCTGAAGCACCACCTGCCGGCCTTTGCGAAGGCGAACCCCGCGATCGAGATCACCGTGTCGCCGCGGCCACATAAGCACCCGATCATCCGCGGCGAGTACAGTACGTCCCCCATATCTCCACCTCCCTCCCCGCCTCGCCCCGCCAGAACACTGAGACATATGCGTACCTACTATAGTCAACGGCCGTGAGAAGGTCATCTGCGTACGCAATCTGGAACACAACCAGGTGCTGGCTAAGGCGGAGCTGCTGCGGAACTCGTCGGGACTGAAGTTGCGCAGAGTGACGAAGCCTGTTTTCAGTGCGAACGCGAGTGTGCGTGGTGTTTTCTCGCCATTCCACGGTGCTGGGCACAAGATATAGGGTGGATTTGGAAGGAGAGGGAGAAGGAATGGGGGTTGTATGTACAGAATACCGACGGTTGGCTTTGCTGGAACAATTCTTGGGTGATGGTGATGGCGGTGACGACGGTGGTGGTGCGGGGATTGCCGCGGCCGACGGTGCCCATAGTGCCTCTGGACAGAACAAAAGCCGGTTCTCGGAATCACATCGGGATTCAACGGCTGCCGTCTGATACTTTCGATGCTTGTTCGTGTGGTTATTGGTCCTCTGTTAGCCACACGCGTACTCCGAATCTCCGACACCTATCGCTTACGACGGCAAAGTAATCGAACCACCATTCGATTTCCTGGGAGATCGTGGCAAAGCCCTGCTAGACCAGAATTACCATGTTCCCGCTTCGGCCGGTCAGACCTTTCCTACATATGGGGGCCCCTTTTTTGGCGGCTGGGCCGAATTGCCATTGACATTGTGGTTCGATCCGAATGAGGCCCGGTGACTTGCTAGCAAGGCTTCCGTGACGAACGCAATTGATTCTCACCGCCGTTTCTTCCACCAACCGGGTGAATCCCACCACTCGAACCAGGATGAACGCCGCCAGAATCGGACTCTTACATAGTGATGCACAGGGAAGACCGTGGTTGATGGTGATGAACCCGGGGTTCCGGTCCCGAGTCCCTATGGTATGGCGATTGCTGACCGCCGCCAATCAAGATCCTTTCTTTATTAACGGCGCGCGCTTGCTCAGTGCTGGCCCACACGAGTACATAATCCTATTCACTACTTCCTCCTTTCTTTCTTATGGCGCCTATGGTATATAGTTTCTACTATGGGAATATGAGCAGGATAACACGCCACCGGACCACTACCGGTATCCTAGATAGTCTGAGAGCCCTTCGTTCGTACAGACAGAAGCAAAAAAACTGCCAGTCTGCCGTCAGCACAATGACTCGGACATCCCTCGTAATAATCTACTCTGGCTGCCAAACCAACATAAATCTACAACCATCACAAGTTTGAAGTTTCCGAAAAGTCGACACCTGCCATCGCCATCGCCACACCGTAGTCGCGGAGGATCCCATCCCGCTCTACCCCCGCACGATCATACGGTAAGGTATACCGTATACCTAGTATGTAGGTTTCGTATCCCCGCACCTACATACAACTGCTGTCGGGACTCGGGACCACACAACACGAAAGAGACGTATCAGTATATGTATGTACCACCAACAACGACCAAACGGGCGAGCTGCGGTCAACCTGGAACGGTGATCATGGTGACAACCTGCACCGCGTTCCGGTGTTGCTTACCCAACACGGCCGATATGCCCGAATGCGTACGTATCCCCGGGAGCGGGGTAGTAGTTACTTGGTATGTAGGGTTTTCGTCTGGCTTTCTTTCTTTCTTTCTTTCTGTTTGCATGGAGATATTGGGCCCTACTTGGTTATATCGACCTACCCGGGGTCGCAAGGGGTGGCGAGTCGCGACGTTTGGGATTCATATTCCTGTATCAGATTGCGAGAAAGAAGGTTGTCTCATACATACAAACATGTACTCTTGAGACTACACATGTACATATATCTATGAGCAAAACGGAGAGACAGGCCGAGATGTGAGCCATGGGTCCTGTCGATCAATCATCTCCTCCTTTTCTGCTTTCCCAGCAGCCTACAGGCGGCCCCGCGGCTTCGGCTGCCGATACCGAGTGACGAAGCGTGCTTGGCTTATCTGTGATCGCGTTTAGCCCCCGCGCGGCCAGTCGAGACTCAACCGTACGGTGGGTGTGGAGGGCGACGGCGGAGGTGGAGGTGGAGGCCGAGGTGAAGGTGGTACTGGTATGTACTGGTATTGTTGGAAGTGGTAGTGGTGTGCGCATGTGTGGCGTAGGGAATGGGGTCTGTGTAGGTATGTATAGTAGGTATAAGTTCCTCCGCTATCATAAATTCCTCTGCTATAACTACCATCATGGTATCGTACAAACCACCCACGGAACCACCGTCCGTCCATGGTTCGGCCTCCGGGGCGTCAGCCTTACTCACTTACTTACTCACTGGGAGGATTCCGACATGACTGGACTTCGACTTGACTTGACTTGAGTGCATGCATCCCCCCTCCCCGACCCCCCGATCTGCATGGTATATATACCCGGAGAGGGATCATGAGCTGAGTCGGTACATACGGTACGACTGGGAAATTTGCTGCGGGTTGGTAGTAGGTAGGTAGGTAGGCAGGTAGGTAGCTGTTTGTATGTACGAGTACGTGCGCATGTATAGTATGGTATGTATGGTAGGTACTATAGTACAGCTGCCTGCCTGATGGATCCAACGAGCCAGGATCTAGTGGGTGGTCCCGAGGCGGGGAAGGGGGATGGGGAGGGGGAGGGGGCGGGGGGTGCCGTCTGGTAGTGGTAGTTACTTGGGTGGTATCACTCGCGGCGCCGTAACAACTGCGCTGGGGCTGGGGCTGGGGTTGGGGCTGTGACTGGGGCTGGGAAGCGGAAAGGCTAACTAACGCTTGAGCCAGGTCCAGGTGCGGGTCCGGGTTCAGGTTCAGGTTCAGGATGAGGATCATGTTCAGATTTTACTAAGAGTCTAGGACGGTTTCTATCGATCGGCCGTTAAGGCGGAGAAGGAAGACTCCGAGAAAGATAGAGAGAGGACTCAGAGGAGGTGCGAGCGCGGAGGCGTCGGGGGCCGGGCGTCGGGCGTCATCAGCAGCCAGCCAGCCAGCCAGCCAAACGGATATCATGATATGGTGGTGCGTTCTGCATAACTACCTAAGGATGTGGTTCCCTTCCTTATGCAGTTATGCAAGAGAACAAGTGCCGACTGCAGAAAGAATGTCTCACCTTTGAAACTATTAACTATAGCGCTGCATATCCAGTTTCTTATCATCGATTCATCGGTCGGTCCAGGCTACACAGCTGCTGGGGAATACACATACATAGCTGAGGACATACATACACATCGTAGAGTAGTGTACATCATACCGTCCCGTATAGATCGATATCCGGCTAACAATGTGTTTGCTTTTGTGGGGTTGTCCTATGTACTACCTATAGTACGGTCGGTGTAGTACTGCAGTGCTTCCCTCCGTGTTACGGATGTCTTGTTTCTTTCTTTTTGTTTTCTTTTTTGCGCGGGCCCGACAGTCAATCTACCCTAACGAGGATGTAGTTGATCTGGGTAAACCGTAATTCCTGTATTTGAACGGGCAACACGTGGATGGATTGGCCATGTGGTGGAGGGTGGATGCGTGCGTGCGGAGTTAGGATAGTGGAGGCGGATTCCGTACCGAATGTCGTCACCCTCCAGGGCCGCTGGATCTCTCCAGACTCCGCCGTCCAGTCCCGTATGTAGGTACTCAAGGGTAGGATAATGGATTCCCATCCATACCACAGTTATTTTTATTTCGAGCGCGCGCGCGCGTTTTCCGCGTACTCTAGGTACCTCCAGAATCCACCCAGCAGTGGAAACTCGAGCTCATGCTGATGCTGTTTCCACAGCCATGGATCACGTCCGCCGCCAGTGTCATTGCCCGCTCCCGGGATTGCTTGATGGATACTCTACCATCACACCGGATCAGTAATATAACGAAGGCACATAGAGTATGTACATAACCATACCCGTCAGCCACTCCATACCCGGTGCGTGCATGATGGTAGTGGTGGTGGTAGTGGTAGTGGTGGTGCGGTGGTGGTGGTGTCAATATGTCTCATCCCTCGTACATGTGCCGCCGCGGCTGCGGACACAGGCATTATCCTTCCATGCTGTGTATGTACCTACATACATGACTGCGAACGACCACCATTTTTAGTGGGGGACAGGGACAGACGGAGTGGAACCGGGCCGCCACTGTCGTCGCTGACGATGCGGAAAACCGAGTGGATCGGTGGACGGTGTAGGTATGTACCTACGGTGGCAAGGAAACTCCGATCGCACCGTCCCAAATCCACGCTGGAGATCACTTTCAGGGCAGGTGTACGCTGATATGATATGTAGACACGCGGACATCCGCTTTCGAGGCGGAGTGTTCTGAACTTGAGGTTGAGGACTCAGGAGGGCGCATTGGTTTCAGCACGCCCCCGATTTGGCATGGCGTGAAGAATCCGTTATCGAGAAGTCAAGAGGAAGGGAAGGATGAGGAATGAGGGATGAGGAGGGTGTGGATGTGGAGGAGGAGAAGGAGGAAGGGAGGGAGGGGGAGTAAAGGAGGAGGAGGAACCAACATTATCTTTTTCATCACGAGGGCACGCCGCTCTCGGACAAAAAACATTGCGGGAGCATATACGCCGAGAGCCCCGAGGATCGGGTTGCTATACTTGGGAGGAGGAGGTAGGCACTTGGAAGAGCCCCCGCCGCCCGGATGAAGCCGTTCTGCCTATCTACATATTGCGCGTCACTCACTACCTAAAAGTACGTATGATTGCCCGTTATTTTGCCGGGGATTAGCGATGAGCTGTTGCAACTTGCGGGCGCGGTGCGGCGCGGCAGTGCGTAAATAAAATACGCACTCCTCACTCTTGACGTGATCAGTGGATATATCTACATGTATTGTACATCCAATTCCTACCGGCGCCCGTGCAGGCATTGGGCAGGCAGCAGCAGCAGCGGTAGAAAGAGGAAGTGAGAGATTCTCAACCGTAACTAACCGTTGCGCCGATGTATGGAGGGCACCACAGCACTGCGCACGGCGGGTTAGCCTTGAATACCCAGCCATACTAGGAGGTAGTAGTATTTGTAGGTGTTTTGCTATGAGAGGTCTCGAGGCGGCAAGTAGCAAGCAGTACATATTGCAGTTATGAAGATATTCCATCTATGCAGTCTGAACAAGCAACCTGGAAGCGTCGCACAGCACAAGCTTGCTTGGTTGCTTGGTTAAACCTCCGCCTCCGCCGCCGCCGCCGCCGGCCAGCAATTTCCAGCCCTAGCTAATCCCGAAGCAGGTCGTTCGTTCCTTTGCGCCCCAGAAGTAGACAGCGCAAGAGTATCTTGTCGATTTCGTCTTCCTCTCGAGTCTCGACCAGTTGCTTTTTTTCCTTTTCCTTTTGCTTTTTGTCTCGCATTCTCTCTCGTTCACTCACTCACGAGAGTCTTGGCCAATAATATTTCTTACTTATTCCCTAGTCAATGGGCCGACCGGCGAGCGGCCGATCGATGTGGACCAGTGACTGAGTAGTTCGTCCGTCCGAGATAGAGTAGCGATTACGGTGTTGTGTACGGTTACACTGGTCCGACTGCTGCGATCCAGCAAGGAAGCAAGCTGCCCCAGTGCTCCCCAGCGCGCACGAGCATGTCTCCTAGTAAAGGTACCTAGAGTGATCGTGAATCATCAGGGCCCAAAATATCCCATCGCAACTTCCCAGGCCTATGTACTAGCAGTAGTAGTGAGTCCCAATTCGAGGTTCCGAGACGGTGAGCTAGGTAGGTAGGTATCCTTGTATCTCCGCCCATCCCCCATCCCCCATCCATCAGCCGGTGAGACTGGTGGCTGGAAAAAAAAGAAAAGAAACGCCCGAGTGATATCTCATGGCTATCGCAACTCCACCCGTTTTCCCATTTTATTTTTCATTTTATTTCCTGAAGATTTTTTCAGCGGCAACATCGTGCCCCCTCCTCCCTCCCCCATCCCCACATCTGCCTGACTGTCTCAGGGGCGCACAGATCGCCTTACTGTTTCGCCGAAAAAAGGAGCCATAAGGTCGGGACGACTGACAGCATGTTGGGGGCGGAAGGGGAGAATACGGATTACGGATATTCTGGCATGCTGATGGACTTGAACCTGGTTTGGTTTTGGCTCTCTCCCCCCCAAGTCTGTAGCGATCGTATCCGTAACCTGGGGCCAAAATCTGTGAAGAATTCCCTTGCAGTGCACGTAGGTACGTATGAAGTGACGAGTGGCGAGATCGAAAACTGGAAATCAATCGTGGGAAGCAATGGCAACTGCAGAAAATATTTGGACACGTTTGCCCATCGCAATCTGAACATCACTGCTGAACTTGCTGCTTGCACGCGGGACTTTCACCATCTGCCACGGAGATTCTCGATTTCAAGTTATTTCTCATTTTTCTTTCTTTGAAGGAGATGGCTATGTGTGTGATGGGCGAAAGAAGAAGAAACAGAGGAGGAAGTGATAGAGTAACTATAGAGTACCTATCGAATTCCTACTGGAAGTCTGGAGAGAGTGTGTGTGGTAGAACATCTACCTACATTAGTCATGGCTCGACGCTCGTGGCTTGTTCGAACTTCACCAACTTCACCTGGGAGCCAGAAGACACGCATACGATCTATACATCCATAGGTAGAGTACATATCTACATACATATTCACGATCCCACCGGTACGTGACGATCCCCCGGGATCAAGAGTAGTCACGACTCACGTCCAGCATAGCTGCTTTAGGTACTACATTGTACTAGTATCATACGTACATAGTGCCTGTTTGCCGTCCGGCGTCAGGCATAGGTACTAGGTACTATAGTTCCCTCTCATTACCGCACCTGATCTTACTTTGGCTTCCTTTTTCTTCCTTTCGTGTGGGGTCGGAGACTCGGAGGTGGGAGGGACGGGGCATCGGGATGTGGTGCGATGTTGGTATAGGTAGCCCGTCGATGGTAGAGAGTCCTGTGATATGCTAGAGACCGCACTTGGAGGGATCTAGAGGCGTGCGCTGATCAACAAACAGAACGCTACTTAACAGTAGTTTCGCCGGACGTAGACCGTAGAGTTCTAGCCAACTTGCAAATACCTACTATCATACTGGCAATAGGCGCCAACATCTGACGCCGCGGCAAATCTTCCCCCCTTCCCCCCTTCCCCCTCCCCCTCCCTCCCCCCCAACAAGTACTCTCCATACCACATATGTAGCGGCCGTTAATTACAAATTGGCGAATGCGTATGTATATAAGTACTATACGTATGTATAGAATCGGGGGCGAGGATCTGTACTGTGTACTATACTCTACTATAGTACGGTATATAGTACTGTAGTCTGTAGAGCGGCACTCTAGGTGTGTATTTCATCTCAGGATTTTAATCAGAACAGTGCCGTGGTTAGTTAGCCATGCAATCTACCTGTAGTTCTACCTAGGAATGCACGCCGGGAAAGATTCAAATTCATCCGGAGGAAAAGGCAGATCCTGTTGGTTACATACCAGTTCTTAGATATTCTTCCAGTTTGCGCCGTGCGGTACGGCGGCAAGTCCCACATGAGATGATGGGAGGGATGGGGGTGTTGATTGTCACTTTCAAGTACGTTCATTCATTCTTTTCTTCTCCCGTCCTTGGAGAATACTAACGCCAGGGGCCCAGGGGCATCGGGTCATCTTGAGCCTGAGTACCTACCTATGTACCCAAGTACTAGTACCTACTGTACTATACTGATGGTCTAACCGCCGTAGAGTGGAGATATGTAGGTGTAGGTACCTAGGAAGTACGTGGGTGGCTTTCCTAGCATGTCTATTTCAAAGACTCCAGATATTGGAATTCGGGGTACGAATGTACGTACGTGCAAATCGATCGAATTCCAACGATCATGGCCATATATATGCCTAGTACCTAGGTGCAGAGTAAGTGGCAGTAGTCGTAGTAGTGGTAGACGAAGTAGTAGGAGACATCTCACGACCACTCACCTGTACAAATTACAAACAGCCGGCAAGTCGAGCAACCATCTCATGCAGGGGGTTCCATAGCGAGGAGTTCGAGGAAAGAAGTCTGTCTAGAGCAGAAGAAGATGGAGCAAGTAAGAATGGCAAGGTGTGGATGGATGGATGGATGGAGGGAGGGATGAGCTCTGGAAAAGGATCAGGCAGCTGGACGAAATCATTGGTGCGAGTGCTAGTGTGCAGAAGCCTGAAGGTTGTGTTCTATGCCTCGATTCTTCAGAGAGAGAGGAGACTCGAGAAGGGAGAGGCCTCGTGTTCGGGGGTTATTGTGGCTCCTGCATCGATGATTGGATATGCTTTCGCTTCCGTATGTAGGTGGGCACACCATCACCATCACTACCGCAACCACCATGTGGTAGCGGGAAGAATAATGCATGAAGAATCCGTATGATATGATACATAGGTGCTTTTCTCATCCTGGACGGGAAGGGAGGAATAACTTGAAAGGCCTCCTTCACGGAAGACACTGCACTGCACAGGCATGGGATTCACGGGGTCTGATTGGGACTGGAACTGCAAGGTGTCAACAGTCATAAAAGTGCCTATGCAGAGTACTATATGTGCCAGGCCCTAACCAACCGACTCGGTATGCCGCAATTGTGCTTTCCACCCCTTTAAGCTCAGCTTACGCAGCGAAATATGGAGGAGACCTGCGCCTACTCCGTTCCAGGACGGGCCGGTGCATGCCTCATCAACGGCGCCGTTGTTCTTTGGATTCTGACAGCTCTGCATCCTGGAACGGAGATAGGAGGTGGAAAGGAGTCTGAGAAGAGATGCAGCTGCGAATAACATGTGGGGAATCCAAGCAGGGAAGGGTTGGCCAAGCTCCGTATGATCAGACGAGAGAGAAGATGGATATCTAGTGGTTTAGCTGGTGGAGGCTGCGAACCCCAGAAAGTTATTAGCGCGTGTTGCCCCCTTGGCATGGCGATCTAGAACTGATTGGTTACCAGATGTTTGAATCTTCAGGCGGCCAGATGGTTGGCTTTTTGGTTGCGATGCGAAGTGTTTTCTTTGATCGGAGATGCGGCGGGCTGGGCGAGAAAGCCTCTCACGGCGGCGCCGAATCGGTAACGTGAGCTCTGACTGGAGGAGGAGGATGTGGTTGCTGACAGAAGTCGGGACGATTGGGTACGGTATAGGTAGAGAAGTTAGTACTAGGTACAACAAAGCATCACCAATAATTCTGCAGTGCACAGATGGCGATGCCAGATGGGCGGCGAACCAAATGCACGTCGACGAGGCGACTACTATTCGGTCGAATAGGATAGGTACCGGTATCGTATTCGGGTAGAATTGGTACTCGCTCAGAATAGGTCGAGTACATATTGAAACAGAATAGATAGGTATTCGAGCAGAAGCCAGCGCCCGAACAGCCGACACCAACATGAAGCGGCCGGCGGTGAAAAGCACCGACACTCCCTCCGACGCCGAAGCAACACGAGGGGCGGTCTCTTCACAGAATACCTAGAGCGGCATTGCCTGGGGGTTGGCCCCCGCGAACAAACTGTGCGTGTCTTTGCGGGCATCCAGCCTGTGGCCGCTCCACATGGATGATGGTACTCTATATACGGGATGTAGAAGGAACGTGTGACACTGTTGGGCCTACCGGGGGTTTTCTAACGTGGGAGCGACAATGATTGGAATTGACTAGGGCTGACCCTGCTGGAAACACCATCTGCATCCCAAGCAGCTAACTGACTACTCCTGCACTGCAACTGCAACTGCACTGCACTCCGCTGCTGGAAAAAAACAGGACCAGAAGGTGAGCGAGTACTTGCCTGTGCAGCTGGCATCGAGCACGCTCAGTCAGTCTGTCTGTACCTCCTCTACGCATCTGCGCCCCTCTCCGGACGGCCCGTCTTTTGGCCTACCGTCAGACTTCACTCAGACTTCCCTCCGATCGCCCCCCCACCCCACAACATCTCCACACTTCCTCAGCAGCCACACGAGAGACGACAGACTCCCCTCGAGTCGAATTTTTTTCTTTCATTTTTCCTACACATTTCTATGCTCCCTGTCCCGGGTCTGCCACCGAACTTTAGGCCGACATCCAGAGTACATATCTGCCGATTTTGAGGCATAGGTAGCCCTCAGTCGGCATAGAAGTAGCGGGGGTTGGCCGGCCCTGAGACTCACTTACAACGACAGATGTACCCAACAATCAACTTGGTTCCCTCCGTCCAATTTCTAGAGTAATCCGCACGACGGGACCCCACTACTCTACCCATCCCCAAGTCAAAAGTCCAGCCTCCTAGCATTCTACAGGCCTACCCGTAGGGTTCTCTGCTCTAGTGGGTCCGACGAAGAGGACGACTAAGAAGAGCTTCCTTCCTTCCCTCCTGCTCCTTTCCCACGCCAGCCAGCCAGCCAGCGTTCACCACCGACAACCAAACGACAGGACTCTCCCCTCCTCCTCCCCTCCCACCCCCCCCACCCCCCCACGCCCACGTGAATCGTTCCGAGTATCAAACGTCCGTAACAAACTCACGTACGTTCTCGATGATGCATTACTCGGCGCCGTCGACAAACCCAGACGATGCTCCGTCGTCATCGACACCACATCTCTCGCTCGACATCGGCGCTTTCCCAACGTCATCGATAACCGCCGCTTCGTTCAGCTTCCACCCAGACGATCAACCACAACCACAACACCAACACCTGCACCTGCACCTGCGCCAGCAACTGCACCAACACCACGACCCGACACCGGTGGCGTTTGGCCAGATCTCGGACACCGCGATCTCGCGACAATCCCACTCACCATTGCTTAGTGCAAACCCAAACACACCGCGCTACGCTCAATCGCCAATGACGAACAACTTTTTCGTGATGCCGGACGGGGGACAGGTTCAGAACGTCGCCACTGGAAAGGCGCCGCGGCGGAGGAGGAGTGCTGCCGGCGCTGACGCTGTCAAGCATCGCCGGACGAGGTCGGGCTGCTTTACATGCAGGACGCGTAGAGTCAAGGTGAGCTCGGAACTGCTATTACTGCTCCACCCCCCTCCCCCCTCCCGTTGCACTTGTAATTTTATGCACGGCTGCTGACGCTCCATCTCAAACTAGTGCGATGAGACCCATCCGATCTGCGAACGTAACGACCCCCATCTCCCCACGCTCCCCCGAACGAACAAACAAACGTAGTGCCCGACTGCTAACATGGCCTGCTATTAGGATGCCAGAAGGGTGGTAGGGAATGTAAATATCCGGAAGTCGTTTCGTCGGCTAAATCGGCATCGGCCCAGAAGCGTCGCTCGGAGAAGCTCCCTGCCGAGGGTGCGAGGGAAGGAAGTTCATCGTTGGAAGATGTAGAGGAGGAGGATGATGAGTACCAGGACGGTCTCAGTCCCCCGGAGAGTGGCCCGCCATTGAAACAGTCAGCCAGCACGAGCTATCTCAAGGGGTCGGTGCATGGGCGCAGAGAATCGTGGCCTTCGTCCTCGGAACAGAGTCGCCGGAGCAAGAGTAGAAAGACGACGTCCTCTGCCGACCCGAGCCCGTCCCCACGCGACGCCGACTCATCGGTACCGACCTCCCCCGCCGCCTCGCTGAGACGGACGGCTTCGACATACAGCCTGATCAATTCCCAAGATTGGGCGCATCTTCCACGGGACGTGGCCTTTTACTTAAATTACCACAACCAGATGCTCACGTGCCACCACTACCTACTGAAGAACGACATCGACAGCTTCTTCAAGACTTCGTTGCTCGAACATGCCGTCAAGAACGAAGCACTGCTGTATGCCGTTACAGCATTTGCTTCCTTCCACTACAGCGTGTTCTACACCACAGGCGCGTTCCAAACTTTCCTCGAGTATTACAACAAGTCGATCGCTCTGCTGCGAATTTCGCTGGACAAGGAGCACTCACTGGACACCGTCATAACCATCTTGCAGCTTGCGAGTTTTGAGGTAACGTGCGGCGGTGCCCCCTTCCGAGGCTTGGGTTTTCTGACTGTATGGCCTGTAGGAATATTTGGGTGATTGGGTCAGTCTGATGGAACATCGGAATGCAGCCTCGAGGATCATCAGAACCATGTGGACTCCGGAGACGATGGCGCAAACGAGCGAGCATCGGACGGTTTTCAACTGGTTCATGCACTTCGATCTGCTCGCAGCGTTGATGGCCGGACACGAGCCGACTTGCGGTCCCGAATGGTCGTGGTGGAATCGAGAAGTCGTCGTGACCCTGCAGCAGGCCAAGCCGGACTACCTCGGTCTCATGCTCGAGGAAGCGATGTGTGCGTTCAGGGCTCTCTCGCTTCATATCTCTCAGATGACAGCGGACCGCGCCGCGGGTGTCTTGTCGATAGAAGAGTTCGGACAACTTGCGCAGGAAATGTTGAACAAATGCTACGATTGGTGGAATGATTTGCATCCATCGATCCTGGACGGATCCGAACCCATCCAAGCTTCCTCGAAGGTCGTAGCGGACATTCCCGTCTGCCCGTTCAAGCCTGCGCCGTTGTACAAGGGAGATCGATGGGCAGTCAATTTCTTGATACTGGATTACTATGGCATCATCATCGTCCTCAAGCACCAGATAGCATCTACCAGCAGCGACGGCCATGATCCAACTTTAGATCCGTCACTCCAAGAGTATGCGATCAAGATCTGCGAAGTCCTTGCAGCCATCGAGGCTTACACCGAGACACCTGCTGGTTCGTTGTTGGCCGCTCAGGCACCGATCGGACTCGCCGCCCTGTGGCTACCGAACCGTCACAATTACCGTCGATGGATGCAGTACCAGTTGGCGAAGATGGAGCAGATGGGGTGAGTTATCCTTGCCGATGTTACCGATAGATATTAGTTCACTGACCATTTCAATTCGCAGTTTTGTGTTCCCTCTTGCGTTCCGCACACGAATCTCGGAAATGTGGGAAAATCCTCAGCTGAAACATACCTGGGTTCTCAACAACTCGGAAACGGCAATCGGCTTGACCATCCGCCAGCTGGTGGACATGCGTGATGCCGAGATACCACGGGATACGCAGAGAGAGGACGTCAAGGCGATTCGTACGTTGATGATGAAGATGAGGTTGGACTCGAAGGGAAGCGGAGTCTCGCCACCGTCAATGGATAGTCCGCAGGAACCGCAATACCAGCAGCAGCATATGGCCCAGGTCATGGCGCCGCCGCCTTACAGCGATATGAACGAGGCGAATATGCAGCTCCACAATGGAGGAACCCCGCAGCAGGATCTACAGCAGTGGATGTGATTCTTCCAAGAATCTACCTGTCTGAACTGGGGCCCTCAATACGAGGACGTAATACACAAATTCATTTTTCGTTTTGTTTGTTTGCTTTTGATACACGGACGGAGTACTACTGGCGTGGCGGAATGGGCGCGGAACTGGAATGGGTGCTTGTGGTTTGACTTGCTTTGGGTTTGATTCCTTCTACAACCATACTTTTTGCCCTTTCTTTACTACTTTTTTCTTTTCTTTCGTTGGCGCATTTCTTTCCTTTCTTGCTTGCGGTGTTCATGGTTCAATGGTTTTGTTTCTCACTCGCTTTCTCCCCTTCATTTTTCCCCCTTTCAACTCGATTCTTGAGCATTTCTTTTGTGCATTAAATGATACCTGGGAGTTTCAATACCGCTTTTACTTGTGTTTCTTCATTTCTTCATTTCTTCTGTGCTTTGGTTGCATATACGGCGGGGTTTTTTTTCCTTGTTCTTACTTTCTTTCTGTAATGGCCTGAGGGATGGGCATTTTTTTGTCCTCTACATATATACTTGTGCTTTCTGCTTGGCGATAGTGACTGTTAGTTGGGAATTTGGGATGGGCTTCAGCTGGATTAGGGCGGTGGTTCTAATACGTGGTGGGGGACGAGGGCAGCGGAAGAGCTGGTGGGCGGGTGGGCGGGGGGATATTGTATCGATATCTATCCGGTGGTTCATCTTGCTTGGGAGTGGGAATGAATGTCCAATACCGACTACTACTGTGGGATGGTGCTGCGTGAGCAGCTGTGAATTTGTAGCCGCCAGCGAACGCGCGGCGAAATGGTGGGGAGGGGGGATGGTTTCATGCGGGACGAAGGAGTGTCTCCGATCTCATGTACGGGATATATTAATCCCCGCAGCAGGGCCATGACACCATGCAACAAGTACGTATGCACGGCCCCGGGGTGCCGAGGTATACATGGTGGGAGAGTGCACACCACCAACTCTACCCACCGGCCAACGACCTACATACATCATACATACATGTTGTCTGAATCTTGATTCTGTCTCGTGAGACTGCAAAGCATCACCATGCTACTCCCATACTTCGCATACTTCCCACCGCGGCGCCTCCTCCTTCTCTTCCCGCTATCACTGCTATGCTTCTACCATCTCCGCACCTCGCCCTCCGCCGCCGAAGATCCGAACAGCATCTTCCGTCCGGGCGCCACCAGCGCAGCACCTCCCTACAGCCCCAGTACAAACCCGCTTTCGCAGCGCACGCGGCTACACCACGGACCATGGACGCTGACGTCCCCCTTGGCGGCAACCGCCGGCCGGCCGCTCACGCTGTCGATCGCCTGCACCGCCGTGTACTCTGCCGACTGTCCGGCGAGCTATTACATCCAGTACTACGGGCCGACAGCGGGGAGCGTCCCCGCACGCGCGTTCCGTGTCTCGGCCGACGGCCGCACGGTCACCGCCACGTTTGCGATCGCGGATCCGGGGGATTACATGGTGTATGCGTGGCCGAACGCGTTGGCGTGCGCAAGGCAGCAGGATGCGGGCGTGAAGGACGAGTTGCATGCGTACAGGCGGATGGCGAGGGGTGCGCCAGCGAGGTTGTTGGTCGTCGGGAGGGGACGGGTGGACGGGTATAGGGCGTGTGATGGGTTTACGCAGGCGGTCGATGCGAGGTGGGTAAGGGCCGATGCGGTGAAGGGCGAGGTAAAGGAGATGTACGGGTGGACGGAGAGCGGAGGGTATGTCTATGTTCCGCATAACTGCAAGATTCCGCATCGGACGGTGAAGGAGGCGCTCGGTGAGCTCGGGGTGGAGAGCGTGCTGTTCCTAGGCGACTCGGTGACGAGGGGCTATGTGTGCTCCATCGTGTGGCCGCAGCTATTCGGTCACGGGTGTGAGGGCGACGGAGGCAGGCATGGTAATCGGTATGGCGCATGGCACAATCCCTCGACCGGGCGGAGGGTGGATGTTTCGTTCGTGTTCCTCGGCGCGGAAGGGCTGAGTGGATCCGCTCTGCAAGAGATACGGAGGACGAAGACGCCACCAGGCCTCGTGGTGTATAATATTGGCCTGTGGATGCCGGGGAACGATGAGTGGGAGATGAAAAAGGAGTATCGGAGGTTCTTTGATGAGGTGGATGCGCTATGGGGGAACGAGACGCGTGTGGTCGTGAGGGCAACGACGAGCGTGGTGCAACCCGTTACGTGCTTCGAGAAGGGAGGCCACGGACGAGATAGGAGTGACAAGTTGCGGGCATGGATGCATGAGGAGACGAGGAGGTGGAAACATCGAAGGAAGGCGTTCGTCGATGCGTTCGCGTTGACCGATGCGAGGCCGGAAACGACGCTGGATGGGTTAGATTTTTTTCTCCGTCCCCGCTGGATGATGGTGCAGGGCTAATGTGCGACGCGATTGACAGGTATCATTGGTCTGCCGAGGCCGAAAGCGTGCAGAAGTCGTTCGCCAGCTGGGATCGCAGTGTTCGGCCACTGGTGGGGGAGGCCGAGGAGGCAGCACTGGACTGGGTGTGGGATGAAGCTCTTCAGATGTGAGCACTGGACCGCGTGTGGGGTGAAGAACTTTAGATGTGAGTACTGGACTGGGTGGGGGTGAAGCACTTTGGATATGAGCACTGGACTGCGTGTGGGGTGAAACACTTTGGATGTGAGCCTGGACTCCGTGGACTGTGTGGGGGTGAAGCTCTTCGGATGCGAGCACGGGATGGGATTTCACTATGGGTTTCTCGGTAATCGGGTGGCTTTTGGATCGCTTGTTTCCACCCCACCTTTCGGGCGTGCGACTCGGTAATCCCAGATCCGCTTCCATTTGGCGTCCTGTGCTGCACCCCACTTCCCCCACCACAACATCTCCGTAGACACATATAGAGACAATTCAGCATGTTCCGCCCACAGTCCCAACCCCGGCATCGAAGCTCCCCACCATGACAACAATGCCCCCGCCGACATCGTCACCGCTGCTCACGCACATTCTTGCCTTCCTCCGGCCACATCTCACCTCCCTCCCCGAGCGCACCACCCCGCTATTCATCGCACTCTCGGGCCCCCAAGGCAGCGGTAAAACAACCGTAGTGACGACCCTAGCCTCCGTCCTCCGCAGCGCACCTTACTCGCTCTCCGTCGCCGTCCTCAGCATCGACGACCTCTACCTCACCAATGCGCAGCAAACCGCGCTTGCCGCCTCGAATCCCCACAACCCGCTGCTACAGCACCGGGGCGTGCCCGGAACCCACGACCTTCCCCTCGCGCGCAGTGTCTTCTCGGCGCTGAAGAACGGCTCGGAGGTGACGCTGCCGGTCTACGACAAGAGTGCATTCTCGGGTGCCGGAGACCGTGCTGAGGCCGGCGAAAACGTGCCGGGCCGCGTCGACGTGGTGCTATTCGAGGGCTGGTGCGTCGGCTTCCGTGCGCTCGCCCCAGACGAGCTCGAGGCAAGACACACGCGTGGTACGGGAGTCGTCGGGAAACATCTACTCGAGAACCTGGTGGCTATGAACACGGCCCTAGAGGGATACGATGAAATCACCGAGTACTACTTTCCCTCCCTCTCCTTCCACGCCAACTTCGCGCTGACAGTGTGGGAACTTAAAAAGCCAACTCGATGTCCTCATCCACATCGACGCCGAATATATCGACTACGTCTACGCGTGGCGGCTGCAGCAGGAACATGCCTTGCACACGGCGACAGGGCGCGGTATGACCGACGAGCAGGTGGTGGCCTTTGTGGATGGATGTGCGTATCATCTCCCTTCCCTAAACCGGGCGGGAATGTGCTGACGGAGATAGATATGCCCGCGTATGAACTCTACGTGTCCGCACTGAGGCAGGGCGCGTTTAAGGAGAGGGGAAGGCACTTGAAGGTGGTTATCGGGCGGGGAAGAGAGGTTGTGGAGGTTGTGGAGATGTAGGGGGAATGGATGAGAATGGCGGGAGGGAATCGGGGAATCGGGGAACAGAGGGATTGTTTCCTAGGTTCTATACCCGTCTGTAATCGGGTAGTTGACGGACTGAAATCACATTTACTACCTGGATGATTGCATGGCTATTCGGACAGTCTGGGTGGTACTTGGTAGTAGGGTGGCTGTCCGAATACTCGTGAATCGATCTGGTAGAGTTGATGTTGCTCTTGAGTATCAAACCAGAGTGTCCACCTGCCTGCCATCACGAAGGAGTACCTATGCTTGATCGATTACGTTGGTTTCACCGGCAGGAAAGGAACAGTGGGATATCGTTGAATCTCGCCAGATAGAAATGTACAGCACCACCGACACTATCCGTGTGTCGCAAAGCAAGAGCTCCGACTCAACTGCAATGCTCATTAACTCTCGTTCGTTTGACCTTATGGTAGTTATCGAGTAGCGTCTGTAAAGGAGAGGAGACACCGAAGAGGATGACCAACGACAGTGCCGCTGTAGTCTAGACGGACTAGATGCGAGTATGATCGTATGACCGTATGATCGAATAAAAACAAACAAGACAAAGTTGCTGCACCGAGCCCATTACCTACAGGGGCTGCAGACAGGATTAGGAAGAGTTTCTGAGTGTATATAGGTATGACCATAGTCCAGATACAGTAGGCTGCACGGAATCAATAAACAACCAAACAACGACGCCGAAGAGGGGTGAATTCTCTACTCTACTCAGATATATACTATGACGATAGATCGACCAGCCTGGACACTGAGAACAGCACAGCCTCGACCTGCCGTCCCTGTCTGTATTCTGTGATTCTGTGAGGATGGCTATTGAGTACGGGCGAGGAACAGGGAGAGCCTGGACCCGGGGTGTAGTAGAATCGGTATGTTCGAGGCAGCCACGCATGATCCATGAGATACGAACTTGCATACAATACATAATAGACACGGGTCCGTCCCACTCGTTCATCCCCATCCCCATCCTCCCGGAACGCAACGGTCCAACGGTCCCTGATGGCCAGGAGCCCCACACGCCGGATTATGGTTCGAGACCCATGAGTCCTCCTCCTCCTCCTCCCACTACTCCTGTCCAGTGAGAGGGTCCTAATTTTCCTCACGAGCCACTGTTTAAAGTTTCGGTGGGCGAGATCACGGTCCACCGTTCAAGCTTCACAACTGTAGTCTGTCCAGGGCCCAGGCTCAGTGGGTCCCGCACTGAGCATAGCCACGCGGTGGCGGCACAGGAGTCTGGCGTGCAAGTTACCGCTCCTACTCCACTGCGTGTTTGTTGCTAGTTGACCTGCATCCAACGCGCCTACATAGTACAGGCTACATTATCGACGCCTACACGGTGGTCAAAGCACACGATATCACCCACCACTCGCCACTCGTCGCCGCCACCACGAATTCACGATGATCGCACTGGCGTGTTCGTGCGTATTTCGTGCTCGCACACCCCTACAGAGCGTGCTCGCACCGTGAGCACCAGCACGCCTCCCGCCTGCCGCCTAGCTGTGCGTGCGCCGTGCGAGATTGGAGAGCACCATGAGTCATGGGCCATGAGTCCATGACTTGCCGTGGAATCGTGGACCGCCGCTTTAGGCAACGCAGCGCAGCGCAACGCAACGCAGACTACGGTAGTAGCGGTACCGCCGGTACAAGCCTTTCCGTCGTCGCCCCTCCTACTCCGCCCCTCGCCCACGACGGGGCGCGCAATGCACGCATTAGCTGGCTGGCTGTTCCACCGAAGCGTCTCGTCCGTACTAGGTAATATACCTATTACCCACTGCCGCAAGGCTCGAGGCGGTCGCGAAAGCCTCGGTTCGAGCTCGAGTTCGGCCGCTTCTGGACTCTGGATACCGCACCTCCCGTGTTTGGACTGCGGTGGCGGACGGCGACGTCAGTAGGTATCTGGCACCGCGGTCCGCTCGTCGATAGGTAGACATGCTGGCTGGCTGGCTGGCTGGGAAGTATGGCAGGCAGGCAGGTAGGAAACCCAGCGTGTGGTGTGTGCGGAAACGTAGTGGGGTTGTGTTGTGTCTTTTTCCCGCAATAGACCGATGGTGTTCTCAGTTCTGCTGTGCTGGGGGTTGGCGCCTGGCAGAAGGCTGCGAGCCTGGCTGCCTGGCTGATAGGCGGCCTTCTCGCAGAGTCGCAGAGTTGCTGCACCGAGAGATCTTATTCTTCCATGCAGGGTGGATGCTCAGGCAGATCGGATAAACCCTTATGCTTCGCTGCGGACCCGCGGATCTGCGGTGTAGATAGGTACTAGAAACACATCTTCTCTTTTTCCCAGCCGGGGGTTTCGAACTTAGAACTTCAAAGCGTCTGGCTGCCTACCATAGCTGGCTGGCTGCCACTTCGGATCCGAGGGTGTTGTGCTTCTGCGCTGGACCGTGTATGTATACTCTAGTATTTAGCATTGACGCTGGACCGGACCGGATACACACGCCGATACTGGTCCGTATGTAGCTGTAGCTGTAGCTGTAGCGACTCATTATTCATATCGACGCCGTTGGATAATGATTCGCATACCTAACCTGCAGGATCATTTTCTTTCCTTCTTTTTTCTTTCCTTCTTTTTTCTTTCTTTTCTTTTTCTTGTTTCGTCATCCTACGGCTGTCTACTACTGGCACGACGTACTCTATGTTTCACGCTGCGCCCACATGACGCACGATGAGTGAATGCCCCGCACATCGTCACAGGATATCACCCGCCATACTGTCCCGACTCCCGCGGCGAGGCTGTCGGGCTGCCATTCATTCCCCGATCCGGCGCATTCGTCGGTTTCGGGGATCTCGTTCGTGCTACTGTTCGTCTCTTCAATGCTACTCTGCTCGTCACACGATTGTATATCCTGTCTGCCTGCGTGCGCACAAGGCTCCCAGCTGCTACTACTGGTACCGCCGTCTGTTTCTCACCTCGATTCGCGTGCATACTCTACACGGTGACGCCGTGACACCGTGACGGAATACAACTTCGTGTAATGCAGTGCAACTGGCAACTGCCGTGTTCACTGTTCACTCAACATGGATAGTGGATTCCTCCCGACGCCCGACGCCCGTAGTTGTAGACTATGGTAGTGCAGCAGTGCAGCCTCATTTCACAGCGGCACAGCCACAGTCTACCTACAGTGTTTCGTGCTTCGGTGGGATCCTTGACCTGGACCTTGCGAGTTGAGACTCGGGGGTTGATCGACCTTGCGCAGTCGAGGATCATGAATCATGAATCAATCTTGAAGACAATTTTCAAGTTTCAATCCTCCCCGCGCCGCGCGGATGGCGCAGCTACCTACTCTGCAGTCTACCTATGCTTGTATGCTTGGACGACCTCTGTTGAACACAATCAGCTACTGACATCAGACACACCCCCCTGAGGTCTGGCACCTGCGCAGTTTGTTGAGCACCGGCTGCACCGCTGCACCGGGCGGCGGGACGAAAGGTTTCCCGTGTCTGCCTCCACCTCCGCCTCCGCCGAGACTAGACTGGAGTGCGGTGTCAGGAGTCAAGAGTCAGGACGACGATATGTAGGGCACTGGACTCGCACGTCCGGACTCCAAGTCTCGATGTGCCCTTTCCCGCCTTGCAGCCTTGCAACCTTGGGAGTGTAGTGTGTCTTTGCTGTTCTTACGTCAGTACCGGTAGCTACTAGCCAACGGCCCCGACTCCGACGCCCAGCCGTGTGCACTATGTGTACAATAAACCGCAGTGTTATAGCAAGGCGCGGGGTGAGCCTTGAGGCCGACCTCAGTACTGACGTGGGTACTCTACATATGTCATACATAGGCTCAGTCAGGCTTCGCCTTTTGAGTATATAGCCACGCAGCCATCAGCCATCCAGCCACGCAGCCATCAGCCATCCAGCCACGCAGCCATCAGCCATCCAGCCACGCAGCCATCAGCCATCCAGCCACGCAGCCATCAGCCATCCAGCCACGCAGCCATCAGCCATCCAGCCACGCAGCCATCAGCCATCCAGCCACGCAGCCATCAGCCATCCAGCCACGCAGCCATCAGCCATCCAGCCACGCAGCCACGCCTCACGTCGTCGCGTGGCAGACAGTGGCACTGTGGCTGCCGCGTGTCCCAGTTAAAGGCTTAAAGCTTAAAGAGCAGATCTATCATCTTGCAGCTTTGCCCCATCATTATGCATGCGCCGGATGAGTGGATCACACGCACCCTCGCACCCCCCAGGCTCGCAGGCTCCCACGGCTGCTACAGGCTGCAGGCTATATTCCTGCATTCCTGCATTCCTGCGTTCCGTATCGCCGTTATGCCACGGTCGTGTACCTACTCTACCTAAGTATGCATGGGTGCCAGCCTTGCGCCCCAGACGAGACGTGGATAGGGCAGCTTTCCCCCGCAAGGCGAGATGGAAGCTTCGGTGCAGGAAGGACAACTGTCGAGTCTCGACGCATCCCGGCCGGTCGCTCCAGTGTCCAGACTTCAGACTCCAGCCTTGCGGACTGAGGGGAATTTGGAACGTGTTTATGCGGGCATTGGAGGGACGATTCAGAAACACATCTTTCCTCGTCCCTAGTCTCCTACATAGAGCTCTGAGCAGGCTGTAGCAGGCCCGTCTATATGTAATAGTGCATACTCTTGCGCCACTTCTAGACCTTCGGGCTTGAGGATTGAGGCTTGAAGAGACCCAACTCGGGCTCCAGCCTCCGGAGTACATATCATACATGTGTAGAACAGTAGAAGTGTAGATTTAGAAGTGACGCCAGACCAGCTTCCAGCCTCCAGCCTCCACCCTTCCACCTCCAGACCGGAAGCCTGGAGGTGAGTGGTGACAGCGGGGATACCTGCCTACCAGGCACCGCCGCACCGGAATGCAAAAGTATTCTGAAATCCATGTACGTATCATACATAGCAACAATAAACATACCGGTAGCTGTAGCTGTATCGTAAGCTCGTAAGCTCGCAACATGGCCGTAGGGCTGAAATCTCACCCTCGGCTCCAGCCAACGTGCGCACTGGTGACTGCGGACGGTTGCAATCAGGATTCAGCGTCAGAAGTATCATCTGTACTGGGTATATCGGTAAAGCTGTATTGTACAGCTGTACAGTTCGCATCACGACGCGGCAACGACTTATTCAGATATTCTTAACTATTCTCGACGGTTGTTTGTTGCCATGTTCTTGTCCATTGTCCACCGTCCATCGTCTGCCGTCCATCGTCCATCGTCCAGAGCTTAGTTAGTCCACCAGCCGGCACATTCGCTGCAGTGCTGCCTGGGCCCTGACTATCTACGCCCGGTAACCATGTACATGCCTAGGACGAAGGTGCCTGAGGCGCTGAAAGCTCGGCCAGGCCACGCCCCCACACCGCACCCGCACCCGAGCGTATGTATAGTAACTAGCCGCCTCAGTACTTCACGTACGCCCGCCTGCGCCTGAGGCCTCACCAATGCGCTGTACTGCGGTGTGTTGTGCTGAGCGGCTGGGCGGTAACTTTTCCCAGCGCAGCCCAGTCCCGAAACTCCAGATATACTTGACTCCTTCACACCGCACTACAAGTCTGGCACGCTCAAAGCCAAACTCAAAGCCAAACTCAAACTCCCCAGCCACATCCGAGTTACGAGTAAGCCACCCCTCATACCTAAGCCACCCCGCGACCGCGACCCCGTCTCCAGCCAGTTCTAACTTCTATGTAACCTCTAACTATGATCTATCTTTATCCGCTCCAGCTTCCGGATCGTCACGGTTCACCGGTAGGGCTGCTTAGCTTACTACATAGCTGATATGTACACCATGGTTACCCCTCCCCTCCCGTGTTCGGTCCCGTCTCGACTCTCCCTCTCCCACGAGCTGCGAGTTGTGAATCTGCAAATATCCAGCCGCTCCTATGTAGGAGTGCACAGTGCACCCCTCCTTCACGACCGGTCACCCCGCACCTATGTAGCATGGAGTGAGCGTGCTGCGTGCTGCGTGCATGAGTTGGCGAGACCAGGAGAGCGGGGAAGTCAAGTCAGTCGGCACCCCCCGTCTCCCCTCCCCCTTCCCCCTCGGCCCTCCCCCGTCGCACCCCCTCCCCCTCCCCCCCCCCCCCCCCCCCCCCCCTCCAACCCCAGCCAGCAGCCAGAAGCATGATTCCACAATCACATTCCATTTCACATTCCATTTCACATTCCACATTCCTCGCCAGCGAAACAACCAACACCCCAACACCCATCTGTGTATGTAGCAGTCGCCAGATAGCTCTCGACTCCCAGTCGAGCACGGTATCCACCTACCGTGGTCCGTGGTCCGTGGTCCGTACAGTTCCTAGTAGAACAACAACGCAGCATCGACGCAGCAGGGTTTGTTTTTGCATACGACCTACCATACGACCTACCATACCCACCATTCACCTACCATGCTGTGCGTTGCGTCTCGTTGCGCGAGTGAGCGACACGCAGGAAAGAAAAACAAAGAACTCGCTCGCTCGCTCGCTCATGCAGTCGAGTCCGCAATCGGCCTGGAACTTGGGGGTGAGGAGTGAGCGAGTCCACACCGCGACACAGCGAGTCCTCCAGCCCGGAATGAAACTGCGCGAGCGAGTCTGAATACTGCGTGATGAAGAAAAAAACAATCACAATCACAAGCAGAGGCAGAGGCACAGGCAGAGGCAGAAAGTAAGAAGCACGGATCGTCGGTACGCACTGCGTGCCCCTCCCCGCCCGCCGAGACGACTGAGACGAAGACCCCCGCTTGCGAGCCTGGGAATTTGAGAAGTCTGGGAATTTGAAAAGTCTGGGAGTTTGAGACGGCAACCCCCGCTTGAGACCGTGAGACGATCACCCCCCACCGCCCCCCGCCCGCACAGTGAGAAAAATAATAATTCTCGCGCCGTACTCTAACTTCTAAGTAGAGTACGGTGAGGAGGTAGGGGGGTGCTCTAGATACTCTGCTTCTGTCCAGTAGATACTCTAGATAGGTACTCTTGGTAGAGTACTCTACTCTATGTACTCTACTTCTGTCCAGGATAGCTACCGTACATGATACTCTACAAGATACGGTACAAGACACAAGATACGGCACAGGAAACAGGATACTAGTACTATATACATCCAGTCGGCGGTGAGCAGTGAGAACCGGTGGGTTCGGACGAACCAGCGTCCGCCGTGGGGTGGCGCTGTATGTGTCTGTCGTCTGTCTGTGGTCTATGGTCTAGTTATGGACCATGGTCCTCGCCGTTCGGCCTGTAGTCTGTGGTCTGTGGTCTACGGTCTTCGCCGTTCGGTCATCCGCCCGCCGTCCTCGCCGGTCTGTCGTCCTCGCCGTTCGGTCATTTGTCGCCGGTCTATGGTCCTCGCCGTTCGGTCGCTCAGTCGCTCAGTCGCTCAGTCGGTCTATCGGTCTATCGGTCGCTCAGGTATCGCTCGTATGGGCCTATGTACCTATACTACCTACAGTATAGACATCATCCACGGTCGCGATCACGGCCTAGGTTTTACTGTCCTGTCCGCTGCAGTCCTATCCGCAGAGTCCTGCAGTCCCGCGGAAACCACGGCCACGGTACTTTCTTCTCGTGGCCGTCCGTGGCAGCTCGTAACCGTTCGTCGCCGGTCATGGCCATCGTGGCCGTTCATGGGAGAACGGCGGCGGCGGCGGTCCGGAACAGAACATGATCTCCGTCACCAGTCGCCAGTCAGTCGCCGGTCGCAGATGAAATATTGTTCGATTTTCGATCTTCGATTCGAGCGGCGTACAAGATAAATGATAAAACACCCACCCACTGTACTGTACTGCAGCCACTGAACTGCGCGGCGCTGCACTGCGCGGCCAATATACGGGCCAATATGTGGCGAGGGGGAAGGAACGAAGAAGAAAGCAAGAAGAAAGCAAGAAGAAAAGAAAGAAAGTGGGTATGTACCCAAGTACCCAAGCATAGCCCAGTATTCGACGTTCGACGTCAGGAGAGTCGCGACAGACTCCAGAGCATGGCATGGCATAGCATGGCGAAACGACGTCCCGTGCGCGAGTGAGTGATAAAAAATTGAGGTATTACGAGACCTGTAGAGTACATTCCATCATTGACCATTCCATCCATACATCCAGTATCCATCCACCGTCCATACACAGAGCCCCATCCAGTGCCATAATCCGTCACAAGAACAAGCAGGAAAAACCAAAGAAAAACCATCACAACCGTCACAATCCCATCACAGTCCCACCCTAAGTTACAACCACTGCCATAGCCACCCCTCCCCTCCTCTGCTGTCCTGTCCTGTCCTGTATTTCCACCAACCACTGTTCCCATCCCCAAAGGCCAAACTTAAACCGAGCCCAATAAACCAATCCAGCGCCGCTGCCGCCGCCGCGCCCCGCTCTGCTCCGTAAATACCACTCCGTCCACCCCCATCGCGGGATTTCCCTATATCGTAGTTCTCCGAGAAAAAAACAGACCCCATAAAAAAAACCAACAAAAAAGCAAAGGAAGAAAGAAAGAAAGCACAGGAACAACCCAAAAAGCGTAACCTCTTGCCCGGAAGAAGTGCGCGATAAATCCCCCGCGTAGGTATGTAAAAGCAAAGATGAAGACGCCGGAACTCAGGTGATGACGGTAGTGCATCACGTACTAAGAGGAGGAGGAGAAGGAGAAGAAGAAAAGAAGATGAAAAGAAGAAAAAGATGAAAAGAAGAAAAAGATGAAAAGAAAAAGATGAAGATATGCACAAATACAGATATATATATACCGGCTTCGACGGAAACGCAACTGCAAAGCGTGGGTTTCCGCCAACCGCAACAGAGTCCATGCGATACGATACGATGTGATGTCGCCGCATGTGCTGTCGTTTAGGTGGTGGGGTAATGTGGTAATGTGGCAAGCAAAAAAGGAAGAGCACAAGAGGATGACGCGCGGACGAAATCAACTCGTGAACATCCTGCGTGGCGGTGTCGGCGACGTCGGCGGCGCAGTGCGCCCGAATTGTACCGACTGACTCCGGCTGATGATTGGTCGGCGGTGGAACATCTCGTCGATGAACCGCTTCGGCCCCACGTACTCCATGTTCATCTTCAGTGGTGTCTTGCCCGTCGTGGGCAATACCAGTCGGACCGACTTCTTCTTGTGGTACTTGCGCTTGATGCAATCGTCCACCAAGGCGACTAGTCCAGTGGTGATGATGACACTGCGGGGCTGTGTCAGTAGAGTTTACTAGGTACGGCAGGATAAGGTGTTACTCACTCTGCAACATCTGCTGTGTTACTGTTGATGGGATCGGTGTTTGAGTCGTTAAAGTACAAGGAACACGGCGGTACGAATCCGCCCTTTGCCTCCTCGATCGCGACCATCGCGGGAGTCAGAATGTCGGGTCGGATGTAAGCGACAACGTTGTTTGTGGCATTGTTGTGGAGCTCATAAGACACCTCCTCGGACATCCCAGCAGCGATGCGCCTCCGCCAAGAATAACTCTTTCCCCAGTACTCAAAATCGTACTTCTTGCCGGACTTGGCGCCGCGGCGGGTCAGGTCCACGTGTGCGTAGTTTGAGAACTCGAGCGTGCAAGTGTTGGTCGGTTTTGTGCCACCAGGTGTAGTGGGGCTGACATCGGGCTCCTCCTCGTCGTCGGGATTGGATCCGTAGCCACTATCCACGCGCTCAACCTTTCTCAGCTCGTCGGCCGAGGATTTGCTGCGGAAACTGCTGAGAGCCTTGCGGAGGACCGGTCGCTGGAGGACCGTCTTGGCGACCTTCCGCTTCACGTGAGCCACCTCACGTCCACAATCCCGTCCGTACCGACGGACAGAAAAGTCGCGATCCCTGAGGTCGTACATGCGAAGGTGGAAGAGTGTGATGCGTCGGTCGTGCTCGCGTCTCGTGGGCGCGTCGCAATCGACGCGCACGTTCATGTTTCCGTCGAGCGTCGAGTCGTCGTGCTTGATGATGAGCCGTCTGGTGGATGGAAAGTGTTCGGCGAACTCTTGCGGTGTTGCCGGAACGGCTTTACTCCGGGAAGGCTCGTCTGTGTAGTCTTCGTAGCAGTTGTAGATATCGTCGTCGTCCTCGTTGATGGAAGCAACGGTGGTGCAGTACGTGTTCAACGAGGCACCCGAGGCCGAGTCGAACAATTCCGACTCTTGTGGGGTATCGAAACTCGTTCCCGCCGAGTGGTGGTCTAATGAGGGGACAGAATCGGGCACTGAGCTCTGACGCGAGCTATCGTAGGTGGACGAAGACATGCTACTGCTGTCGTCGTCGGAACCATGTCGCAGATACGTCGAAAACATTGCGGGCGAAGTATGTTGGAGAACAGCTTGTGATGGTCGTAGTGGGTAGCTATTGTAGGTGTATGTTTCGGAGGCGATGGGTTGTATGTAGTAGTAGTGGTGGTAGTAGTGGTGGTAATGGTGATAGTGGTGGTAGTGGTAGGGTGTGTGAAGGTGTGTTGAATGTTGAAAGTCGGGAATATATTGAGATTATAAAGGCGATATTCTTCACGGGGTGGGGGGATGACGGATTATTAAGTGGTTTCCGGAAGCAAGTGGCAACTTCTTGAACAAACGAGATGTCAACTGGCTGTTTGTTTTCCAGGGGCGAGTTCAGTGGTGAGGTGTCTTTGAGATGTGTAGGGTCTGTATGGAGAGTTGCGATGTATGGGGTCGTAAGGGTCGTATGTGCGAATGTCCCGTTGAAGAGTAGGAGCAGTAGCAGGAGCAGTAGAGCAGTGTGAAGGTGGAAATCGAGCCACTTTTAAGCGAAGCGAAGGGAACGGACGAAGCTAGACGGCTAGACGAATAACAAGCAAGCAGAAAGCAGAGATATCGATGCGGTCGGTGATGCCGAGCGGGATCATGAGAATTAGAGTCGATTCTGACGGGAGTGTCGGGAGGGGATTATGTCAGGGTTTTTCTGCGTGGCTGTATGTAATGGTTTCGGAGGCAGCGGTTGTAAAGGATCCCACATCAAAGGTTGCAGAATATAGAATGGTGGTGGCTCGAATAGAGTGGCCGTGGTTAGGAGGGGGAGTGTGGCGATGCTGGATGATGGTGATAGCGATAGTGATGATGGTATTGCTGCTGCTGCTGATGATGAAGATAGTGGTGGTGAGATTCTTTCTAATATTCTGTAATCGGCGCGGTCATTCGGGCGTCCTTAAAGAAGCGGCGATGGTGACCTTTTTGAGGGGGGGATGGAGAAAGGGTTAGGCAGTGCTGAGGGTTAAGTGGGAACGTTTGCGAGTGTAACCTACTGTACTTACTCTACTCTGCCTCCGTGTGTGCTGGGAAGCGCTTCTCCAGCTGGGTGGGTGTCCTCTCACCCCCGCCGCTGATGCCTCCTGCCCCTTCGTGGAGGCAGAAATTCAGAATCGGGTCAGCGAATCAGGTGGCGCCGCGGTCTCTCCAGGCATTGTGCGCCAGTTAGTCGGTCAGGCCAAATCCATTTCGATTTGGCCTTTCGGTGGGCTCAAGGCTAGCGAGAGAGCATTATGGCCATTCCCCCCACCCCCCCAACCAAAGCTACCCAAATCGACCCAATTTCATTCCTTCATGCCCTCATGCCCTTCGGCCCCCCCATCACCTCCTCAGCCTCCTCCCTTGCCACACGGGCACACGCCTGCCCGCCTGCCTTTGCCGGAGCCTCCGTCCGCGTCTCACGGCTTTCGCTCGCCCACGAACGCCTCTTTTGCCGTTCAGCTCCAGTCTCCACTCACAGATCCCCCCTTCCCCTCCGTCGCCTCCCGTCTTCCCGGTCCATTTTCTGTCTGGCCTCGTCATGCCGATATTGGTGTCCCACCCTTCGCATTCTCGTGCCATGGCCATGGATTAATCAATTACCTACTTTGCATACCTAGAGATTATTCTCCCGTCCACGATCCCCGTTGAATCTGTCCAACCGACCGCCGTGGAACTGCGTTTCTTTTCCTTGGCCAGCAATTGTTTTCGATCCTTGCCCGGCATCATCAAGGCTCATGCTCTTACGCACCACTCGTCGCAGCCAACCACCCGCTAGTATTTTTGGCCCGGCGGGAAATTATTGGCTGACCATCATCAGCATCATACCATGACCATACCCCCCCACGGTTAGAGCGACCCAGCTGTCAATACATACGGTAGTGATAGCAACCAAAACTAACCCCCCACCAGCACAAAAGTTCAAGCTCATCGTAGGCACAAATCACACTGATGCACCGAGCCTTTTTTCTGCTTGCTTGCTTCAAGCGCAGATGGTTACTTCACTTGGACGTCACACTCGTGATTCGAGAATCGTCGATAGCTAGCCCGCTCGAGGAACTCCCCCCCCGCCCCCCCCGCCCCCCCACGTCTCCGCGCAGCGGCGTAGCGGCGTAGGACACGGCAGCATGTGCGGATCGAACCACTAGTAACTACCCGCGCTTCCTCCCTCTCCGCCGCCGCCCGACATGCTCTACTACCGGTGCAGTAGCGGGCGGGCGGGCGGGCGGCAACGTCACGGTCACCAGTCCATGTCAGCGGGCCAGCGCCCCGCACGACGGGCTCCCCGCCGAGCGACGGTGGGCTTCGCGAGATGACCGCCTGGCTTCGGACCTTCGGACCTTAAACCTTTGGTAACCAGCGCGCGGCCGCACACTACAGGTAGTAGGTAGTGCCCAAGTAATCTACATAAGCACGTCGAACTCCGGTGCGAGGCGTGTAATCGTGAATCGTGTAATCGAGAACAAAAGTCGCGACTATACTATACTATACCGGACTATATTATAGCATAATAGCTCTACTATGAGCTCAGAGACCTCGATGGATAGATATAGCCCTCGATATATGGGTCAGCGCTGAGCGAGCGCCTACATGAGGCTACAGCTATATCCATATTGGCGGAGGGCGCATCCGGCAATCTGTATATAACATTTGAATGCAATTGTTTCTGCATGCCCTCCAACCAACCACACTGCAGAGTTTTGTTTTTGTTTTTCTGTTTTGTTTCTTGGCCCCTCCATCCCTCCCACCGACCTCGAACATCTTGCAAGGCCCTCGAAACCGGTGATTGGTGCGATCGCTGCCTGCCTGCCTGCGTGCGGGACTTTATGGTCGTACCGGGTGTCACCTCCTGGTAATCAAGCGCCTTGTCCACACACACCACACACCGCACACCCGCCCATGGCTGGTAGGTAGACTTGAGAGTGGAGTAACTCTGTGCAGGCTGCATTTGTTTCGTTTCCCCCTCGGCGTTTCAAGCTTCAGCAGCCAGCTGCTCGCCTCGGGGCGGGGCTCGGGAGTCGGCCGCCGGCCTTGTGACTCTTGACTCTTGATCCTACCCACCTTAGACCTACTGGTACTACCTGGCGCGAGAGTCGCGACAGCCCTGAATTTCGACTCCCAAGCCCGATCTCGAGAACAAGAAAACCTTCGCGGAACGTCGCACGTCCCGTAGGCCGTGCTCGAGCCTTGAGCCAAAAGATCCCCAAAAGATCCCCCAAAGATCCCTAGAGTTTTGCCTCCGTCCCTCTCGGTACCAACTAGTTCTGCTAGGTAGATCGTAGTCCGCGCAGATTTGATTGTTTCCGTGGAAATCGGATCCACGCGCAAGCGAGCGCGCGCGACCGCGCGCCCGTAAGGAACGAACGAACGAACGACGGCTGAACCAGAACGGGACGGTGCGGGGCCAGCGACTGGTCCGTGCCCCGTACTGGTTTGATTCCTTATTTTGTTTCAACTTTCGTAAGTACGTCCGTGAGCGGCGAATGGTGAATGGTGAACGGTGAATGGTGGGCCCATGTCGATAATGATTCGATTCGATTGAGCGACTGGCTCGATAACACGAGGCCTCTGGGCTTATTGGGACTTGTTGGGGAATGGGAATTCCGCGATTGGATCTATGTTTTCTATGTGGATGGATAGGAATAGTGCTTCTACTAGTAGCTCTGTATGTAGAATACTAGCAGAGCATCATAAAAGCTTCATAGAAGCACAGCATTACGGAAGACAACTCAACTGAACTCAACTCTACTCGACCAGCTACTATAATACGCTGACCCTCCGCTGTTGGGAATCTGGAATCGACCGGATGATTCTCACACTCACAGAATACCTGCTTGGGTGCTCTACTCATGTCGCCGAATCGCTGACATTAATCAGCCCTGAGCCCCCGATCTCCGTGGCGCCGTGGCGGAGAGAGCTCGCGTGTGCAATCGTCTACGGTAGTCCGATGTTGATTTTGTACACACGTATGCATACTTATATACAAAAAGGAAAGAAACGATCCAAACGAACAGATGCGCGCCGGAAACCGTGCACACTGCACAGTTGCCACTATTTATATAGTATTCTCGTCGATGTTCTGGACGTTCTAGATGCTCTGGATGTTCTAGATATGCGGGTATTTCACTCAGTTGAGTGCTCTAGATCTACTCAAGCATCGAGTACGTAGAGCAACAACCCCACGGCACACGATTCCACTGTCTCAGCCCTGAGTCCTCGGCGGTGCATGTCTCATTGTCTCTCCGCCGGGGCGTCCTTTATATACGCAATCGTACGGTGACGTGAATCCCGCGGCTGGACATATTCCATTCTCCCTTCCCGTGGCTTCCTTCAACTACTAGTACGTACACAACTTTGACCATCAACTCCCCGAATCTGGCCAGAGTGAGTCTGTGCGTTGATTGAAGATTTATCGGCCACTCCTCGGTTTAAGGTTACGAACTTACGGTAGCTCCGATCCGCTCGCCTCCAAGTTCCCGCTTCTCGTCTCCAAGGACCTCGAACGTGTTGGTCTACCGTACCAACCAACTTCTTGGTTGCAGCTCACGTATGTAGCTTGATAGCAACCCTAATGCTGCTCAGCTCATACCGTGGCCATGGTCCGTGGGAATATGCACAGTGTACATAGCTTCCGCCATCTTGAAGGCTCAAACCGTGAGCTCAGAGCTGGAGTACCGATAGGTATATCCAAAAAGCATATCATGTGACCGACATTCGATGGTGGTCGTCGTCGCTGCACACTTGATCGGACAATGGGGCGGGATCCGGATGACTCTAATCATGCCTCAGGCCTGCTCCACGGCTCCGCACAACAGCCGGCCCCTGGGTATAAAATTATCACCCTTACCTTCTCCACGATTACGACTACGACCACGGCAGCACGGCTTTAGCTGCTGCTGCTGCTGCTCTGTAACTACCGTACATGCAAAGCCAAAGGCCCGTCCGTCAAGTTCAAGTTCGAGGTCGACGGTAGTTGTGTACCGTGTGGTAATACATAATCGGTATTGCCGCACACACACATTATGCATACCTACCTCGAGGATAGGCTAGTTAGCCCCAAGTTCGAGGCTCCAATGAACCCATCGATTATTTGCAACCTCGCAGACTCGTACGAGCTTGAAGCAACCGGACCCAAACCTCGTACATCCGATATCTCGAACAGGGCGAAAACTGTGCCACCGCTCACCCAAGGCCCAAGGGGTTCATACTCTGTCTATACGATAATACTAGTAGTACATAGCCTGCTAGATAGGAGATTTTAGCGGGCCGCGAATATGTAGGCTGAGTATATAGCTTCCGAGCTGCGCACGCCGCACGCCGTCCGGGACTCCGGGAGTCCAGGGCTCCTCCCGAAGTTAAAAGTTGAAACTTGAAGGCGCAGCAGAGAGGCGTACCTACTAACTAGTGCCTACTACCTAGTACCATGATACTCTTCAATATTCTGTTCTGCTGCCACGGTCTACTACTATCTAGTATAAGGGCGGAGTTTCCGTGATGCTGGATAGAGTACTGAACGCCACGGAGAACTTGAAGATAGTTAGTCGAACATGAGCATTCTGTTTCTTCCCTCGATGCGTATCCCATAACCAGTCATGCTCCCTTCCTCCGCCAGCCTTTCAGCCCGCCCACCACCGCCTCGCCTCGCTAAAAGCCTTCCATAGCCCTTCCACAGCCCTTCCAGCCTCACAGCCCTTCCACAGCCCTTCCGTTGTTAGTGACAACCTAGCCCAACTAACTAGATAATCCGGAACGGGAAAGCGCCCCCGTGGTCGGTCGTTGATCTTCACGGTCTCAAGAGTCAAGGCCGGGTGCCTCGTGTGCATAACTATCAGTAACAGCCGTGTTGCCAAGTGCTAGGCACCTAGTACATACCCGTTCGGATATGTACATAACTAATGGTGCGGCTTTGCTGGACGAAGCTTTTCTACATGTGTATGTACCGTATAAGATATTCACCGACCTACATATCATAGGTACTTGGGTAGGTACTCGAGTAGGTACATACTCTTCCAGACGGAATGTGGAAGGCTACCTACCTACCTCGGACTCCGGAGGGAAGAAGAAAATGCAACAAATACCGGTACCGGTATCACGGACTCACGGAGGCTTGCTCGATGGAATGAAAGAGCAAAAGGCCAAGTCCCGTCACACGTGTGTGCGAATAATTCCACCGATCAACTCGTCCACGGGTCCAAGAATTATGCATACCTACCGTCCGTCCATACAAAGATCTCGAGCCCCGGAGAACTTCTTACCTAAAACTGCACACTGCAGCCCCGCCATCGAGTAACCAGAGTAGCTATTGCCGATCCGGGATGACCATAAAGGCATGTACCCAGGTAGGTACAAAGGCAGGTAGGTCGCGGATACCTACCACGAACTGTGCCGCACAGCGCATTACAGTATGACCGGTATGTACTGGTACATACATACATGCGGTATTCCCCAGCAATCCATCTACCGACAGCGCCGATGAATCACGAATATGTACATTCTGGGATTTTTTCTCGAGATCTCCGTAGTACTACCATAGTCAGTATAGCCAATATGTATACCCAGCCTGCAGCTCCGAGCACCGAGCTCTACATAGGCGTAAGGCACAGCCCAGTCCAGCGTCGTCGTCTTCGTTGTTGTTTTTTTCCTCTGCTGAGCTGCTCTCCCTATTTCCGCTTTCCCACCTGGCTAACACCCACTCCTACTCTAGGCCGCGGGGGGTAGGTACAAGATGGCAATGCCGATAACTACCCACCAAAAGCGGCGGTGAGACTGGCTACCACAACTAGAGAACGGTAGAGTACGGTGGACTGCGGTAACTTGGAGTACATATGTAGAGTTCCTAGGCGGCCGGCGGTCCGCTTACCTGCCTACAGCATGCGTATGCGTATGCGTACCTATGCGTATTACTCCAACTGCGGAGAGGAGCGGAGAGGACAGAGCATTCTTTCTGGGGGCTTCGATGATGGGCCCGCACGCCCGCCAATGCTCTCATCATCATCATCACCATCATCATCATCATCATCATCATCACCATCATCACCATCATCATCCATGACTTTGACTTCCGAATTCCGCAGGAACAACCCCCATCCATCCGTCCGTACGTCTGTCAGTCCGTCATCTTCTCGGAATGACAAAGCCGGCGCCGGCGAATATGTAAAGAAAGCGTCGAGCGCATTAGAATAGAGTAGAAACTTCGGACCGGCGGTGGGTTTATCCCCTTCAGAGGTAACTAACTTAAAAGTTAACTCCGAACCGTGTACATACATAAGTCACCATGTGCATACTTCCGAATGAAAACGAACAGATTCGTGGTTCATCGCAGGCGCACCAAGCATACATACTTCTTAGGTAAACGCTGGTGTTGGTGGGTGCCTGAACTGGTTTCCACGGTCGACGGTCGATGCTTGTCAGGAGTCCATCTCGCTGGCTGGCTCTGCTGGCAGCACTCAACGGCCACGACGTAGTCAGTTAGCCCGAATCGAGCCGGCCGGTTGGTCGGCCGGTCGGCTTCGCAACAACAACAAATGTTCCACATCCACCACATCCACATCCGCGACTTCGACAACGACTGGACCGACAACCGAGTCGACACCCTCCTCCTCCCCCTCACACACACACACGCACGGAGAAAAATAGCCTCCGATTGAATCAAGCTCGCTCGCTCGCTCAATTTTTTTTACCCCATCATTTGTTTTTTCCTTTTAATTGTTTTTTCTTTTTCTTTTGCCTTTTCTTTTCCTGATCGACCAGCCGGCTGCATGTTGACGTATCTACTCTAGTTCATACCAATGCCATGCTCGTTCCGGCAGATAGTTGGTTAACGGTGTCCTTTTTATGCCTTTTTTTTTCTTTCCCGGGAAGCAGAGCTGCAAAGCTGCGGAGGGGAGCTGCGGAGGGGAGCGTGGAAGGGGAATCATTCCGCAACGAGAGTGCCGGTATGTACGGTGGGCGTGTACGACTGCTGGTTGCCGTGCCATGGTGCATCTACAGACTACTGGTCGGGCAGAGCCAAAGCCAAAGCCAAAGCCAAAGCCAAAGCCAAAGCCAAAGCCAAAGCCAAAGCCAGCAGCCAGTAGAGTTATGTACGACCTCACCCCCCCCCCCCCCGCTGAAAATTTTTACGATCGTTGGGAGGAGCTCCCCGATCTCCAGCCCTCCCAGCGCTCCCAGCGCTCCTGGAAAACCGACGATCCGACTGTCGACCCGACGGTTTGAGGGTTTCGGTGTGAGATGAGGATGATCGTGAGATTTTTTGTGTTCTGGTTCTGGTTCTGCCGACATGAGCGGCTCCACTCTACGGTAAATACTCTACTCTATTCCCAGTTCGCGGTCCAGCCAGAATGCCAGCACGCAAGTGCAGCTTCACTTTCACGATGGTCATGGCTGGATGGTGCTGGTGGATTCGTGTACGCAATATGTCGTGGATGGGGAAAGGTGAGGTTGAGGTCGTGGACGGGGACGGGCGAAAGTTCCTGGATCGTGGATCGGACGTTCAGCGTTCGATTTCTCCACTCTACTCCACTCTACCTTATTTCATTACGATGGGGGGTTTGAAGGAAAGTGTGGGGTAGTACTGTAATAGACTCTGGAGTCTGGAGTAGATGCGGCACTCTATTACTCCAACACCGGTTTGATTTCGAATTCCCCCCATCCCCATGGGCCATCCCCGCCCCAGCCCACCCCATCCCATCCAGGCTCATCCCATCCCAGCCTGGTGGTTTCTCCACGAGGCAGATAGGCAGCCAAACAGGCAGGCGCGCGGGAAACATAAACATTTAGCTCAGAGATCTTGTTTTCCATCCGACATCCAAGCCTCGCCTCCCCGTTTCGAGCATGAGCGACAGTCGACAGATGTGATGGTCGAAGCATCGAAGCATCGAAGCATCATCCGCTCATGCTCGTCCCATCTCGTCCCACCATCTCGGGTTGCCCGTCCTACACCACCACCACCACCACCACCAGCACTGTCACCAGCTCGTCTTTACCCCACGAGTCCATCCATATCCCATCCATCCGTCCATCCATCCATCCATCCATCCATCCATCCATCCATCCATCCATCCGTCGGCTGGGCACCTCCGTCCGCCCCCGACTCCACGACTCCCCGACTCCCCGACTCCCCGCGACGCGACACCACAGTGAGCCGTGACCACACCACCTTTGCCTTTTCACAGCCACACACACTCGGACACTCCCCCGCCCCCAAGTCCCCGTGACGCCTCGGCGGCCTCCGAGGCTTCACTGAAGGGTTCAGGCTTCTAGAAGACGCGGATCCTTCGATATCGATGAACTCGCGGATGAACTCGCTCGCTCGAGCTGGAACTTGGAAGATCATGGACCAGCTGACGCACGTCACCTCACGGCGCGGCGCGCGGGTTTCGAGCCGGCTTCGAGAACGTGGTGTAGAGTACATACCACCATCACCACCACCACTCCTGGTATCTACATAGATACCCCGAGTAGGTATTTACTCTCCACACACCCCTCAGTGCTCACCCCACCAGCCACTAACTAGGTAAACTATCGGAACGTTCGGTGTTTTGCGGGGAATCATGAATGGATGGGGATAGGTCCGGTGATTATTCGTTGGGGTCTCCCCCCTCCATCTCCCTCAGCCTCCTCCTCCGCCTAGTTATTTGCGCAATACGGACCTGCGTCGTACGTAGACCACCGGTACGGTACGGTAGGTTGGGATCCGGATCGATTGAGAAAGAGCCTTTGGCCCTTTTGGGGGGAGGTGGGATGATCGATGGATGGATTGGTACTCTAGATTGGTGTATGGATGGATGTATGGATGGCCAGCGCATTGCGCGGAGAAAAATGGTAGGAAAAAAAGTCGGATGAGAATGATGACTCGACTCCGTGGCTCCGTGGCTCGATTTTCCTTACCATACACGATATGTATCTATCGGTGCGCCGGTACGGGTATAAGGTAGGTACTGGGTATAGACATTAGAGAGTCGTGTTGACAGGGTACGGTATAGTAGGTACTCGACTCTTCTACAGACTACGGGAACGACGATACCTATTACCCAGGCCCCAGCAGGTACCTTACCCAAGTACCTCCATGCAGCAGGCCGTTATACATTCTCGGTCTGGGTCTGGGTCTGGATCTAGTCTTCACTCTTCACTCTTCAGATGCCGGCAAGTACTCTACTCTAGGTATGTAGTGCGGGCCGCGGGTAGCTGCTGCTGCTGCTCTTCATCTTCTTCTCTTCTTTTTCATCTTCCTCCTCTCCTTTCCATACGACTTACCAAACCCATCGCCGCCGCCGCCGCTGACGGGACCGTTGCGATTGGCCCCGATATCGAGGAGCATTCCGAGTCGTTCGGGTAGGTAGCGCACCGTCTCTTGCAGCGAAAATAATGAATGAGCGGAGTGTGGAGGTCCGCTCCGCAGCCCGCTCCGCCCGCTGCGATGCGATGCGCTGCGATGCGTGGGTTCTTGCAGCCAGCCAGCCAGCCAGCCAGCCAGCGTATGTAGATGGATGGGATTCTGCCTGCCTGCTACATATTGCCGTTGCCGTTGCCGCGGGGGTGTGGGGGAAGGACGGGGGGAAGGGGGGGGGAGGGAAGAAATCGGATGCTGTTTTACCGAGCTCTGTTGACTTTGCGTGGGGAGTGAGATTGAGTTTGCTGGCAATGCGCGGCGCGCGTGCGCGACATGGGATCGCACTCGCTGGGACGGGGGGGATGGGCGCTTATCCTCTCTGGAGTCTACAGGGCTTGCAGACTTTGTTCTGTTCTCCGTGATGTGTGATGAATGTCGTGATAGTGATAGTGATAACAACCTCCCCCTCCCCCTCCCCCCTGTGGTCCGCGGCCTGTGGTCCGCCAGTGGCCTGTTTGTTATCTTTATCTTTCAGCGGTTTCTCCATGCATTCATGACCATGTAGAGTATGTAGAGTACTCTATAGTAGCCATCCCCGTTTGCCCCATCCATCATCTCACCCGAACAGCGGCGATGGATGTACATTGCAAAGGCATCTTCCGAGATCCCTACCTGTTTCCCGAAGATCGTTAATCTCCACCGCCCGACCAGCGAACCACCAGCGAACCACCAGCGAACCAGCGAACCAAATCGCCGGACGTACTTCCGACCGGCCGCCCCCGGAGTCGGCACCGTTGCACCGAGTGACGTACCGGTGTTCGAGCCGGTATCAAATGCCTCGTCCGCCACGCAAAGCAAAGCAAAACCTTCACCACCACTGCTGCACCCGCGTGAAAAAACGGATGAAAAATTCTGTTCCTCAACCACCCGTGGTATGTACACATATCATATGCATAGGTGCATATGTAGGTAAGCAGTAAGTGGAAGTGGGTAGGTACGTACTGCAAAACAATCGATAAGCTTGCTTGAACCAACGAGCGAACGGATAAACGAGCGGACGGAACGCAGGCCGGGACGGCGGGACCTGCTTACGTATGTAAGTTACTGTAGAGTACGTACATAGTGTTCTTGATGCGGGGGGCGGGGGGAACAGCGGCCGTTGGCAAACGCGCAGTGGGAGTATCTAGACTCTAGGTAGTGAAGCTGAGCTCGTCCGTGGCCACTTGTTCGTATCCCCAGCCAGTGGTTTCCCCACCTCCCTTCAGTGGCATCCACCAGCTTGGCCGGCCCCCACTTGCGAACTCGAATCCTCATAGGTGTAGGTAGAGACCTACTTCCGTTGTCTAGGTAATTGGCCGGAACAGAAGAAGTTTTCTTCTTCTCTTTCGTTCTTTCTCTTCAGCTAGACTAGATGCATTGATCTACAAACCTACATAACCTATGATATGTGTTCAACCCGTAGCTACTAGGTACGGTAACTATCCACTCCACTCTCTACTCCAGAGTCCAGATAGGCACCCATCCCCGCCTTCCGCACACCACGTATGCAGAGTTTCCACTTGGATACGGCAGCTATCTCTCCCCCGCGGTAAAACCGATCGGGCCGTAGCTGCAGCTTGCATATGTAGACCCCGGACCCAGCAATCGCTTCGGCGCCCATGTCGTCCTTTCCGTTTTTTCGCCGGGGAAGGGACGACACAGTACCAGTACACTTGGCGCCCGCCGCCGCCGCACGCCGGCTCGTCGGGAGGGAGCGGGGGAGGGAGCGAGGAATGCGGCGCGCTGTGCTGTGCTTTGCTGCACTCCACGCATGAGCATCAGCATCGGCATGAGCATAGGCACGAATAAACATTTCAATTCGCATCGGGGACGTGTCAGGATTCAGCGTTCGCACTGCGTCTGTGTCTGTCTGTGCCGGCAGGCAGCGATGCTTGGCGGGCCCCCTCCCCCTCCCCCTCCCCCACACACATACCACGTCGCGACCTCCACCGAGCGATCCACCGAGCGATCCACCGAGCGATCCACCGAGCGATCCACCGAGCGACGAAGGAGCGGTCGGCAGTTGTCAATGTGGTCAAGGTAAACGCAGCAGCAGGAGCGTAGCGCAGTGCAGCGTACACCGAGTACGGTAGGTAGGTACTTCGACAAGCGCGACGATCACCCCTTCACCCCCGGCGTCGTTCTCCAGCGAGCGTGTCTACGCGGCGACGAACCCTCGAAGCGCAGCGGCGTTGCGGCGTTGGCGACGGCCGCTGGCGGATCTGTTTGCTGCAGCCTGCGACGCTGCGCGTCGGAGAGGTTTCATCATCATCCATCATCCACGTCGATCGCGAACCGGTTTGCGGAAGAGTGGCTATGACGTAACCACAGCAGCTACTAACTAGTTACGGTCAAGTCGACGAGTTGACGTCTCCCGCCGATCCGAGTCTCGACCAGTCACTCACCTCCGATCCCCACCTCGCCCCTTCCCCTTCCGTCCCCAGTCGACAAGTCACGGCCAAAGCCACGACCGCGACCACGACCACGACCACGATGACGGTCGCCGACTCGCCGGTTGGGAAAAAAACGAACTGGGGGGGTGATCGGCAGGGGAAACTCAAAGTTTAAACAGCTGGCGATCAGGGGAAGCGAGAACCGCACAGCGCCCGATCCGTACATACGGCCTGCAGCGTCCCCGACGTCAAACTTCGTCGGAGGAGGAGTAGGAGTGAGCTGCGTTGTGAGTCGTGACAACGCACCAGGGCCGTGACGCGGTGGGTGAGTGGTGGTGCACTGGTTGGCTGGCTGGCTACCTACTGCTTGCTATGACGTCCGCTGCTCAC
Source organism: Tricharina praecox (assembly GCF_024521635.1). NCBI lineage: Eukaryota > Fungi > Ascomycota > Pezizomycetes > Pezizales > Pyronemataceae > Tricharina > Tricharina praecox. The sequence continues at coordinate 213,653 of NW_026250429.1, read as the reverse complement.
TAACCCTGGGTACCTTCACCTCCGTCGATCGCAGCCTGTGTGGTGCCGAGCACGGTATCACCGTATCAGCCAGCGGGCTTGGCCGGTTCTACGGAAACTTTTCTCGTCGCTCAATCCGATCGAAGAAGTTTGAATACCCACCGACAGGGAGATCGATGGGTAGATTGCAATACTACTATATAGGTACCTACAGTGTTTGTGCGTGCAACCCACCCCAGGCCGAATGAAAACTCGCAGAATCGGATTGTGCTATGTTTGGCGTGAAGTTTGAAGTTTGAACGACGCGACGTCGGAGAGATTCGTTTGACCGATACTGACACCGGCACTGCGTGCCGGGGGTGATCGTGTTGGGACGTGGGATCTGGGGAGATCGTTCTGGACATCTAGTTGTCAGCCGGCATGAGTATGAGTATGAGTATGACTGGCTGGCGGGTCGCCAACTCGCCGGATTCGAGGTCGATCAGGGGAAAGCCCCGATACGGACGAATATGAAGCTGCAATTGGGGATGGCTGATGGCATTCCACCATCTTCGGTGGCCGAGGCGGGAGAATATCTATAGGTAGACTGTAGTACAGTGACTATAATTCCGTAGTTGAGATCAGATGACCGTCGTGCCTGCCAGTGGTGGTGGGGAGGGGACACAGCACCTCGTCTGAGCCAGTAAACCGTATAAGACACATACCTGATCCCAGGCTCCAGCATGAGGGGCTTATGTACGAGTACCTGGGTGGATCCCTCGACCCACAGGGCCACAGCTGTAATTAGAATGTGTATCCGCGTCCGCGCCCGCTGTCATCATCCTCCTCCACACGTACGGCCTGCACGGATGGGTGACTCCCCATGATTCCATGAACCGCAACCGACCCATCTGTTGCAATATCTGTCTAGATTAGTCATGGTAGAAGGCACGGGCTTTTAGTCCTATTCCCATATATCTTCTGTTCTCAAAAGGCTACAGCCTCATACTTCAATACTACACTGTTCACCACCACATCTTACTCTATTATTCCAACACCACCACGGGATAGTATGCCGAGTGATTCCCCGTGCACTGTCCGGGTGTTCGCTCATCGTGCGTCATGTGGGCGCAGCGTGAAACATAGAGTAGTACCAGTAATAGACAGCCGTAGGATGACGAAACAAGAAAAAGAAAAGAAAAGATCCCGCAGGGTACTCTACGTATGCGAATCATTATCTAACGGCGTCGATAAAAGATATGAGTCGCTACAGCTACAGCTACATACTCTACAGTACCTATCGGCGTGTGTGTCCGGTCCGGTCCAGCGTCAATGTTACTGCTCTAGAGTCTACCGTATACATACACTGTCCAGCGCAGAAGCACAACACCCTCGGATCCGAAGTGGCAGCCAGGCAGCCAGGCAGCCAGACGCTTCGAAGTTCGAAAGTTGAAGCCCTCGGCTGGGAAATACATAGAGAAGATGTGTTTCTACACAGCAGGTCTGCGGGTCCGCAGCGAAGCATAAGGGTCCATGATCCATCCGATCTGCCACCCTGCATGGAAGAATACGATACGAGAAGGCCGCATATCAGCCAACCTCGCAGAGTCGCAGCCTTCTGGTAGGCACCAACCCCTAGCACAGGCTGCAGCCTGCACGACAAAACTGAGAACACCATCGCGGGGGAAAAGACACAACACAACCCCACTACGCAGCGTGTGCCCCAGGCTGTACCTGTGCATACCGGTGCTTTTTCGTTTCCGCTCACGCCATACGCTGGTTTGCCTGCCTACCTGCCTGCCACACTTTCCAGCCTTCCAGCCTACCTACCTACCGGCGAGCGGTGCGAGATGCTCACTGACGTCGCCGTCAACGTCCACCACCGCCGTCCGCCACCGCAGTCCAAACACGGGAGGTACAGTATCCAGAGTCCAGAAGCGGCCGAACTCAAGCTCAAACTCGAGCTTGAGGCTTCCGCTGCCGATTCGAGCCTTGAAGCAGTGGGTGTATTACCTAGTACGGACGAGATGTATCATCATGTCCCGCGAGCGAGCGAGCTAGCGCGCCCCGTCGACGGTCGTGGGTGAGAGGCGGAGCAGGAGTGGCGACGATAGAAAGGATCGTATCGCTAGTAGTTAATACCGCAATCTACGTTGCGTTGCGTTGCCTAAAGCGGCGGTCCACGATTCCACCGTCCACGGCATGTCATGGCCTACGACTCATGGCACTCTCCGATCTCGCACGGCGCACGCACGGATAGGCGTGAGGCGGGCGACGTGATGGCTGACGGTGCGAGCACGCTCTGTGGGGGTATGCGAGCACGGAATACGGTTTACGACCGCGCCAGTGCGATCATCGTGGCAGCGGTGGTAGGTGGCGAGTGATATCGCGTGCTTTGACCACCGTGTGGGTGAGTGACGAGAGTTGGAAGGCGTAGATACGTCGACTGGAGTCGTGCAGGTAGGCTGATGGCGTGAGGTACCGAAAGAGCATCGGCTATAGATATCACCTGGGATATCCTCATCCTGGACTTGTGAACACTCGAGTTCAATGTTCATTATCACACCCTATATTGTGATTGAACATCGAAGTATGTACAACCCAGACCTGCCAACAGTGCAAACTGATTCGAAGATTTGTTAGAACCACTGAACCGAACTGCGTACAGAGCCAGTTTAAACATCCAGTTAGAACTGGCCAAACTTAATAAATGGCAACATGGTGATCACACGATATATGGACGGCATGCAGAAGTGAACTCAGGATACTATAGAAGAACAGTAGTATTTATTTGCGGTACCAGTACATACCTTTTCGGAAATCCAACGCCTCGACCGTATCAATCGTATCAGAGAGCAGTGAATGACGGTCATCTGTGACGATCCGCTTGCACTCAGAGAGGAGAAAATGCTTCTCCGTTTCGATGTTGTCGTTTAAGTGGTGCGGTATTTCGGATCGTACGGGCAGAGGATGCGGTAGAGGGACTCGAGAGAGAGAGATGTAGAACAAGGGATTGAATCGACTGTTTTACTTGACATTTATAAAGAGCGGGCAACATGGGCGGTTTATACAGAACAAAAACAAGAGATACAGTGCCATACAGTCTACAGAACCACATCTGTCTTCCATCCTCGAGCTGTCTCATTCCACATTGCGTATACCAATTGCGTGTCATACCTTATCCCACATTTCTTCAAATGTCATGGCCGGAATTGACAACGAGTCCTGAAAGTTGACGTCAGTACATGATAAGCCGAATCCACCAAACCAACTGCACTGCTCAGAACTAACCGACTAAGTAATCGGGTTAAACGGGATAACTCGCGACGTCGAGCTTTGCTCGAAGCTTGTCGTCCTCAGCTAACAAGTTGTGCTTGTGTTCCTGCAGTGTCGCCGTCCCTTAAAAAGGTCGTCCGTATTTATTTATTTATTTATTTATTGTTCATACAGCTTGGAGCACTAAGGCTATGGCCGATAAAGAAAGGAAATACAACAACCAAAAGCAAAAACAGAAACAGGTACGCAAAGCAGAAAGCAGAACCTGACAAAGAAAATCCTCCACCCGGCCGCCTGCCGTCCTCCTTCCCCATCTCCGTGCTCAAAGGTCGTCCGTAGATCGTCCATGTTGACCCTCCGTTACTCGGAGGCGACAGAGTCATGGTTGACTCTGTATTCATTCTGGAACTGCTTCTTCATCATTTCCAGCTCCGGTTCCACCTTGCACAGCTTGATGGCCAAAGCCTTCTTACCACCCAACAGCACGGATCCGGAGTCGCTCTCCGACTCTGAATCCGTGCTATCCCGAGCTGCCTGGCGGGCCTTCTTGCGCGCCGGGCGACCGGTCCTGGAAATCTTCTTGCGTTTGCCAGCGGTATCCTTCTTGCTAGCAACAACCTTTTTTCCGGCCGCAATGTCTTCCTCCGGGAAACCCGCACCATGTCCAAAGACCCTGACCTCTCTCACGACGAGCCAGTACGAAATATCCTCAGGCACGTCGTTTACTTGGTTGGTTGCCGACAACGGCAAATGAAATATTCCTTTATGGCCGCCAGGATGCCTCGCGTGAATCTAGGCGCTGTTAGCATCTAGCTTGACTCAATCGTCCATCGGTGGTGGTTTACTTACTTATGTGGCCCATGGTGGCCTTTGGGGTTAAGTGGTGAAGCGCTGTGGCTATCGTGTCTCACATGGAGATTGTATGGAAAGAGAGTAGAAGTTGAAGATTGAAGTTGCTGGTGGTGTCGCTGGGCTCGCTGGCGGGGGCAGGGGGTAGATACTCCTTGATTGCTGCAAGGATGCCGAGACCTGAATAACCTCATCCGCATGCTCCTTACACAGCCTGAACGTCTCCTCTCCCACGACCTTCACCGTCGCACCGTCGGCAAACAACCCAACCTCGTGCTAATAGCATCTGGCTTGACTGAATCGTCCATCGTGGTGGTTTACTTGGTTGGTTGCCGACAACGGCAAATAAAGGAAGAGGGAGCAGCTTGCTCCCATAGGGCGACCTTAGTTGCCAACAACGGCAAATAAAATATTCCTTTATTGCAGCGAGGATGCCTCGCTCAAATCTAGGCGCTATTAGCATCTAGCTTGACACATTCGTCCATCGTGGTGGTTTACTTACTTATGTGGCCCATGGTGGCCTTTGGGGTTAAGTGGTGAAGCGCTATAGCTATCGTGTCTCACATGGAGATTGTATGGAAAGAGAGTAGAAGTTGAAGGTTGAAGCTGCTGGTGGTGTCGCTGGGCTCGCTGGGGGCAGGTGTGGGCGGAAGCAACTTAGGTGTTAGTCAGGTAGTACTCCTCGAGGTATGTAATGCCCTCGAAGAGCTTGAGTCCCTCTGCACCGTAAAGCAGGAGGGTGGGCAATGTCTGCTCTCCTCGGCCTTGCCCACAAGGCCCTTGATTATCTCTACGATACATCCGTATAGAGCCCGCGGCTCTCGGCCGGCCCCGCATAGGCTGGAGACGGCTTCGAAGAGGGCGTAGATGGTGCGCGCTGAGAGGCTGGTAAGGTGCCGGTGGACGTGCAAGTCGAAGAGGTCGTAGCAGTCAGGGATTCCGTTGCGTGAGCTGTATGCGTCCCGGTCGAGATCCACGATTACGGCGATGAATGCCTCGCTCGAATCTAGGCGCTGTTAGCATCTGGCTTGACTCAATCTTCCATCGTGATGGTTCACTTAGTTGGTTGCCGACAACGGCAAATAAAGGAAGCGGGAGAAGCTTGGGTGTTGGTGAGGTAATACTCATCGAGGTATGTGATGCCCTCGAAGAGCTTGAGTCCCTCGGCACTGTGCAAAAGGAGAGTGGGCACTGTCTTCTCCCCTTGGGCCTTGCCCACAAGGCCTTGGACAATCTCGTCTTCGAGCGAGATGGAGAGCTTCTTACAGCAGGAGAGTGGGCATTGTCTTCTCTCCCTCGGCCTTGCTCAGCTCGGCCCTTGATGATCTCGTCTTCGAGCCGTCCATTGGCAATCATAGTACTCCTTGATTGCTGCGAGGATGCCCCGCTCAAATCTAGGCCGTTAGCATCTGGCTTGACCCAATTGCCCATCGGTGGTGGTTTACTTACTTATGTGGCCCATGGTGGCCTTTGGGGTTAAGTGGGGAGGCGCTGTGGCTATCGTCTCACACGGAGATTGTATGGAAAGAGAGTAGAAGTAGAAGATCGTAGAATATAGATATCAAAAACACTGTCAACCATACGCGGTAAGCGGGAGGTGTCGAGAGGAATCGGCTTTGTAGCGTAAGGATGGCTGGAGAGGACTAACAATAGAAGTTGATGTTTTGCTATGAGATGAGTATAAGGAAGTAGAAAGAGGGAGGAGAGTGGGGTTCACACGGTGGGGTCGGGGGATAGAATTGTCCGGACTGTTTGATCCACGCACCATCATGTCGCGGCCTACACACCGTGTAACATTGCCAAACACTGCTCCCTCCTCCTCTCCCTCCTCCTTTCCCTCCTCCTCTCCCTCCTCGCTCTTCCTTCTTCGCTGTCACAATCACACATCCCTGTCAGCCCTCTGTGGCATATACCCCCACGTCTAATCGCTCGCTCCACCGCCAGCTCCATCCGTCATAACTCTTCGACAAGCACATCTCACTCTATGTTTCAATACACTCCTCTAGTCAAAGTCCTCCCTCGTTGCACTCTCACTACATCGCTCCCTACATCAAACGGCTCTGTCTCATCGATTACCTCTCCGTCCGGTCATGTTTGATACATCCATCACTATCATCACCGGTATTGTCCCAACAGCTTGGTGCCGTCGGACGGCCCAAGAAATAAGTAGGCAGTGTTCTGCATAGTCCGGACTATGTAGAACACTGGTTCTGTGGCTCTCGGGCAGCAATTCACAATCACTCAATGAGTGAGTGACATCACATGCCTCGAAGGCAGCGACATGCCTCGACGGCAGCGACATGCGTCAATAACGACGCAACGGCGATTAAGTTCCCTGCACCGCCTAGGGTTTTTCCCGTGGGATTCCTCCTCCCCCCATTTCTACCTCCCCCATTTCCACCTCCCCCATTTCCACCTCCCCCATTTCCATCTGCCCCCCATTTCCACCTCCCCCATTTCCGCCTCTCTCTCCCTCTTGCCATGTCACCTGCCCCGCCGCCTTATTCCTACCCCACCATCAATCGGCCAATAACCTCCCAACGCTCAACAAGTCGCAACTAAAAACCATTCGAACCCACCACAAATCACACATTAACGGAAACCATGGCCGCCACCACTATCACCCCAGCCTCCAAGCTGGCCATCGCCGCCAACTTCGCGGTCGAGGATGACGTCGACGCCGTTGACACCGTTGACACCGTCGACAACGATGCTGCCGCCGCCGCCGAGGAGGAGATGGAGGGACAGAAGAGCTACAAGAGCCGCAAGTGAGGCAATGAGGAGAAGGGGCTGATGGAAGGCAAGGAGGGGGGGGATGAGAACTACGAGAGAGACGGAGGAGTAAGGACTAAGCCAAGACTGCAGTATTCTGTAGGAGGCTATGGAAGTCAGGGAGGAGGAGGACGGTGAGGACGGTGAGGACGAAGAGGAGGAGGTTTAGAGCTGAAGGAGTTGTTATTTTTCTTGTCTACTTGAAAGGAGACGAAGCCATCTAAGAACAGATGGGTGCAATCTTTGACAGGGAGCATGAGATCGTGTTGTTGCTTTCAATTTTATCGCAGATAACTGCATCCTCAATGACTTTGTATCCTTTCGAGCTCGTCGTGACGCACCTTAGTTAGGTACCAGATATTTACCTGTCATCGTAATTCGTAGGCTCGTAGCCCGCCAATGTTCTACATAGGTAGTCCAATCCAGTCCAGATCGGACCATGTACTCCAGAACACTGCAAGCAGGAGGATGGTGTGTGCGGAGAGGAAGTGATATCGTTCGCCGTCGACATCATGGGGTGACCAGACTAGACAGGGAGGAATATGAGGGAGTGGGAAGGGTGTTCCTCGCAGGTCTATTTGTTTTTGCCAATGTACATACAGCAGAGTAGGTGATGGGGAGCGACCGAGTATCTGCGCAATTTACAGCCGCAGTTGCTTGGCTTTTCTGGAATCTAGATCTGCTCCGGAAGCAGGTGGTAGACCGTAGACGTGGTGGATTGGTGGGAGATAATCTAGTTAATGTTTTGCTGGGAATTGAAATTGTGCCCACGTATATCGTTACTTGAGCCAGTATCAGTATCTCGTTATTCGAACCGATATTAGTGTCTCCTTATTCGAACAGACTTCATACCCTCTCCAAATCGCTTCTATCTTAGATCCTGCTTCATAAAACCTATCATTCGGTAGGCTAATCGGCTGCCCTTGCGGTGAATGAGCAAAGCAGACTGATACATAACTATCCCCAGCCGTGGCCTCACAGTTGGTAGACTGCCTGTAGGCTGTAGCTTTGCCCTTGAAAGTTGAGGTGCCTAGGTAATTCGGCCATACTATACACTGCTAGATAAGGCTGATAGCCTATGAATCGATGATAGCTCCCCGTCTCTACGACTCTGTGTTGTATGTATCCCACACGGTCCAGCGACCAGCCGGTGCTCTCAAGCCTGCCGACATACCACTAAGACCAGTATATCCGTCCATGAAGCCTGCCGTCCACGTCTACCACGCTGCAGCCACGTTGACACCCAGCCCAATTCACCTTCTAGCCACACCCCCCCCCTCGCCTCCCAACCCACAGGCCACAGCACAGCCAGTAATCGTCCACGAGGCATCTTGCCCGTATAACCACAGCCTACAGCGACAGCAGCAGTCAGCACCGGAGAAGCCCGAGCCGATAGTATCCGGCTCACCGTGCTCACTGTGACTTAAAAACTCGGAGCGGAAGGAGGCTCGGAACCCCGGCCTTGCAGCAGCAGCACTTTATCGAACCGAATTAAGCCCGTCCCTCCCCAGCTCATCCAATCCCAGCCCATCCTATCCGATTATCAGCAATCTGATCACAAATTCTCGCTCGCATATCCTCCCATTCTCCGCGCCTGCGCACATTTGCCATTTGCCCCACGGAGTACAGAGAGGGTACAACTAGTATAGCCGTCCATTCATCCACCCATCCATCCAAATACCTATTTCAGCCGAAACACGAGCATGAATGCTGAAACAAGCTATCAATTTCCAAAGCTCCACCCACCCCTCCCTCCCAGCTCCCACCCCTCCCTACCCATCCCTCCCCACGATATACGCAGCCGCCAATCGCCTACGAGGTTACGCCATCAGCTCCGCGGCCGCAGCACCTAGCTCCGGCCCAAACGCCAAAACCGTCAATTTCTTGCGACTTGGGATTATGTGCATTTTCGATTCTTCAACCTTGAACCCGTAGAGTACGGCGTATGAAAAGTACGTTTACAAGAAGAAAAGAAAAGAAAAGAAAAAAATGCACATTGCACAGAGATTATCATTCTAGTACGTAGGGGACGAGGTAAATATAGAACACACGATATAGGGCTCAGGAGTCAGGAAAAGAAGAAGAAAACTGCATAACCAGACGCGAGCAGGAACATGTAGAATATAGAACAAAAGGAATACCATTTTGCGCTCCCCCTATCCCTATCCCGATCCCGATCCCGATCCCGATCCCGATCCCGATCCCGATCCCGATCCCGATCCCGATCTTCAAGAAAAGTGCACGCGATAAAACAGATCATACATCGCCAACCTTTGCCCTACCCACATGGCTACCTACCTAGCTCTTTATCGAAGGTACCTGGTGCACGTGTTAGATTCGAGCCAGCATTGCTGAGGAATTGTGGGTCCTTACTGCTTCAGAGCATTCTGCAATTTGTCGGCGCCCTGTCCCAGCGCCATCGTGATATTCTCCAGATCCTCGCCAGCAGTGCCCGCAAGCCTACGGGCGAGCTCCCTCGCGGTGCCCTCGAGGTTGTTCATATCGGTCAAATCGACAGGCTCCTCCTCCTCTTGACGTCCGAAGTATTGATTGCTCGAGATGGAAGTGGCGCCGTCGAAGCCCTGCAGACGAGTGCGAGCTTCGGACTGTGCCTGTGGGTCGAAGTTGTTGCGACCAAAGAACTCGTCCGAAGAGATGGACTTCTGCTGGCCGAACTTTTCGCGGGCAAAGGATTCATCATCGTCTGAAGGTCATGGTTAGTATCCGTACACATCATGTGAGCTAGCATGTGATGAGCATACCTTGAGCAGCAGAAGCTCCAACAGATCCGAACCCACCCATCTTTTTCGGCGCAGCCTTTGCAGCCGCCCCAGCACCACCGCCAACCTGACCGAAGCCCAATCTGTTCATCTGCAGGCCCAACCTCTCGGTGTCGCTGCTGTTCCTCTGGTGTCCCTTGGCCGCCGATGCCGGTGTCGGTGTCGACGCCACAACCTTTCCCTTGTCCTTCTGGTCCTCTTCGGCATCAGGGTCATAGCCCAACTTGGCAATACGGTCCGCTTCCTCCTTTGCCCTCTTCTCCGCCTCGTCGAAATCGATGATTTCACCGGCGAGCTTCTTTGCGCCGAGCTTACCCTTCTTTGCGCCCAATACACCACTCTTGCGGGGACCGGTGGTACCGCTCTTGGTACGCAGCGCGGAGGATGTGGTAGTTCGAGGAGCGGCAGGAGGGGTGGCGGTACCGGTGAGTGGCGACTTCGATCGTGCGATTCCGTTCCCGGCGGCACCATTGCCAGCGGCTTGCGGATTGAGCGGAGATGCGGTTCTGCCGATGACGGGAGGAGTGGCGGTACGAGACGGCGGGGGTGTCGGGCGCTTGATGGCGGGCTTATCCCACGACGAAAAGAAATCCTCGTCCTTATCCGGTGTAGCGGCAACTTCCTCGCCGCCGTCGACGACGACCTCTTCCGGATGTCTGCACACAACCAACACATGTGAGTGGAGTCCGGCGGTGGGATGCAGAAGTAAGGGGGGGCGAGTTACTGCTTAGCGTCCTCCACAGCTCTCCGCTTAAGCTCCTCCTTGTACTTGGTCGCCGCGTTCGAGCTGTACTTGACGGTCATGTCCTTCGATACCAGGGCTGCAGAGCCGCCGTGGCTCTGGAAATATTTGGTGGCGGACTCGTTACCACCGACCTTCATGATCCTAAGCTGGTCCCATTGCCACTCTGTCGTACATCCACATGAGCCCAGTAGCGTCGAGCGGCAGTGGTGTCAAACTTACGGTCAAGCACGGTAGAGCGAACGAACGAAATGTGGACACCGAGGTTTCGGTGATGCGAGCTGCAGTCGAGACATAGGTAGATGCCGAACGGGACGGAGGCCCAGGTTGGGTTCTTTGAAGTGCAGTCGAAGCAGACCTGCGGTTGTGTTCGAGGATAGTGTCAGCCAGACAGATCACAGACGACGCGCCGGAGAAACAAGAGCACGGGAGGCACCAATGCAGGTAACGCCCAGCCAGCTCATCCCTATCCTCCCCCCTCCCCCTTCCCCCTTCCGATTCACTCACCTTGTTGGACCGGCTGGACTTGAGCTTCTCAAACAGTTTCTGCGACTGTGTTTTCGATGCTAGACTCATTGTAACGATCGTAGCTGTGCGTGTAGGTGTAGGGGGGTTAGTATTTTTTGTTGTGTTTGTGGCAGGGTGTCGGTGGTGGTGGATGTGATAGCTGGCTGATCAGCAACAGGCAGAGGTTTGAGGGGACAGACTGTTACTCTGGGACTTGTCCTAAAATCGCCCGTGAAGCAGCGACTAACCGGAAATGAACGATGACTAATACTCTGGCCGCTGGGACATGTGATGATGGCTGCGATAAGATTGAGGAGATTAGATCCTGCCCGGAGATATCCATTCAATGCATCATCTGACACCCGATCTTATCGCACGTGCTCGGCATCTACCGTCGCCCTTCCCCAGCTATCTTCCGACGAAACACCCAACAACCCAAAGTTGCAGAGATCTCGAATAACCAGCGACAAAAAAAAAGTCCACAGGCGAGCGAACCCACAACACCAACTTCACGTCACCTCCAACTGCAGACGACCGACCCCAAACATACAACACACACCCACCCAAACCAAAAAAATAGAGTGTACTTTACACACACACGGAAATTCCCAATCCCTTGCCTTGCCTCTCCAGCACAGCTCGCTTCCTCTCGCCAATCGCAACGCACATGTCCCTCGCCAGAACCACCGCTCGTCGCACGTTCCTGTCGAGTCAGCTCCAGAGCCTTCGCCTATTTCCTTCGGCACCGGCGTATGGGATCCACTCTAGTGCTGCAACACGTGCTGCACAGCAGCAGCAGCAGCAGTCGTCCCCGAAGAAGCAAATATCTTTGAACCGTGGTGATCCGAGCGTGAAGAAGTGGGCCGAACTGTCGAGAGGCCAGAGGGCGGTGCGCACGGCGAGCACCGGTGCGAGTGCTGCCACGATTCTGGTCGGACTGGCTGTGACGGTAGGTGCTCACCCTCCTCCTCCTGCTGCTGCTTCCCCTCCTCCTCGTCGTCGTCCTCCACCACCCCCACCACTGCTACTGCCACCACTACCTCCATCTTCATTCTCCACGCAGCAGCACCGGCAGTACTAGTGGAAAAGGATGGTGGTGGTGTCTTTGATTGCCGAGCTCTGGAGTGGATCACCACTCGGCCAGGCGTGTCTGAGCATCCGTCCTGTGTCCCGTCCCGTGTCCCAATTAGTTCTGTTCTGTTCTGTTCTGTTCTCGCATCGCTGACGGTCTGTTTGCGTTACGTTGCCTCTGCAGGGAGCGGTCTTCACATTTGTCTACCTCGAGGTGATAGCGCCAGACTCGGTCACGAACTGGTTCAATCGCGCGCACGCACGGGTCAAGAGCGATCCGCAGTGCGTGCAACTTCTGGGTGCGGGAACGATAAAGGCCTACGGTGAAGAGACGTGGAATCGCTGGGCAAGGAATAGACCGATTGCGTGAGTTTTTGATGGGTGCACACACCCATACACATACACACATACACAAGCGAGAAAAACTCGAGGGAGGGGGCGCGCGGGGATGGGGGTTTTTTGCTTCCAGAGGTTAAAGCAGCTGGTTCTGACGAACGCATACGGGACAAACAGAGCAAGCGTAAGCACAGATCGGTCCGGGACGGAGCACCTTCGGGTACACTTCAATGTTTGTGGCCCGCCCTTCATCATCCTCATCATCATCATGCATCCCGTCGTACTTTGCCTATTCCATTATGTGGTGCGCAGGCTGACATGACATCTCGCTCAACTTCTCAAGGTCGAGGGCGATCTGGACAAGGGCGTGGTCAACCTCCACCTAATCAAACGGCCGGGCCAGAAGGAGTACGAGTACAAATATCTATACCTTGACGTTGCAGGTATGTCTATGTTGTAACTGCCCAAGCCCGCTCCTACACAATTCACCCATATGACCCCCGATATATCATTATATCATTTATACCGCACCCACCCACCCATCAGGATATGTCAGGTTTGCGAACTGGTGAGGGGTGGTAGTAGCAGGAGGATTTATCGGCTCACAATTCTCACACTTGTGTTTTTGTTTTTGTTTTTTGTCTTTTGTGGAGAAGAAGCTAAAACCACGGTCACTGGTGTTGCAGGGAGGAGCAGAGTGTACTTGGAAAATGTAGATGATACACAGAGGATAGGCGAGGGAGGCAAGAAAAAGTTTTTGGGCGTGAGATGGGGTTGGTAGTTAGTCGAGTGGAGGACTGGTAGTATCTACTGTAGTGCACACGAGGAAAGCGGATTGAAAGTGGGATATTTGTACTGGTACGGGTGAGAAGAAGATCATGATGAAGATCAAGATGAAGAAGAGGCAGAACTACTAGTAAAACGTAGCACGGACTACAGACATGGAAACTGATGACACTGCAGTTATTACAGCATCCTGTATCATCCTGTAATACTGTCCTGTACCATAGTTACCATCCAACTCCGCTCCCTCTACGGTCTCGCTGACGGAAGATCGAGTAAAGTTATCATACTAGAGCAACCGTCTAGCCTCCCTGCCCGCCTGTATCTGCATCATGATTCATATGTAGGTTAAGTGGATGGCGGGACGCGAGCAAGCGAGCGAGATATGCAAGATGCAAGCGTCGTCGTAAGTGTGTTGCTGCGCTGGCGAGCGGGCGAATGATTTCATGGATATGTAGTGGGTGGTACCGTAGTGTGTACCGTAGTTAGTGGGGGTGGGGAGAAGCTTTCTCCAAGCTTGAGCTTAAGGGCGGATCCTGTGGCCCTGTGGGGTTTTGGGAAACGAAAAAAACAGTATGGATGCTCGATGGTGGATAGATAGCGCGCCCGGAGCCAGGCCGGAGGAGAGCCGGAGGGAATGGAAAGGAAGGGAAAGGTCATCATGATCCACTCCACCATTTCACCACTCCACCATCCACTCCACTCCACTCCACCACTTTGCTCATCACTTGGCTGCTTAACTACTCTAGTTCCATGTATCTCGGTGGAGTCCATCCGTGTGTGCGTATATTAGGTATGTGTGTGCGTAGGTATATGATGTGTGTGTGTGTGTGTATGTGTGCGCTGTGCTTCGGAACGGGAATCCAATCGTGATTCGTACCTACATACACACATAGACTCTATGTAGAGGATATAGTAGAGCTCCTCAAACCTTGCCGGTTTGCGAGCAGACCGATCCCATCCATGATGGTTATCCCATGGACCCATGGGGAGAAGATGCCCAGAGCTTTATAGTACTACACTCTACTCGAGTAGTTCTGGTAGTTCTAGTCGTTTTACCGTACCGGACCGTACCGTACCTAGACTACCTAGTCCAAGTGTTCCAGCGATCGTAGATTCGTAGTGGGACTGTGGGCGCGGCAGAAGTCGAGACTCGAGAAGAAGAGACTTGAGAGAAGAAGAGAGGATACCGAGGATATCGAGCCGGAGAGGCATCGAGGCGTCGACGTGGAGCTGATGATCAGCGTGTGGCCGGCTGGCCGGAACCGGTGCGTGCCTCGCGTGAGTGGTTCGGTCGGCGTGCCGAGCCATCACCGGTGAATTGGATTGGATACCGTAGCGGAGATGGTTTATGTGGTGGTGGTGGTGGTGGTGGTGGTGGTAGTAGTAGTAGTAGGTGTGTGGTGGAGCTGTATGGTGATAATTGACGAGGAATAAAATTTCCTTACGAGATCTCCGTGTTTTATGTTTTATGTTTCATGTTTTACCTGTTCCTCCGCTTCCTCTGCTCTCGTCTTCGGTTGGACGGTAGCAGTGGAATCCAATCAGTTGAATCCAATCCAATCATCTCTCCGCATTCTCGTTCGTCGTTCGAAGAAACAATTCCAAAATCAAAATCAAAAAAAGAAAAGAAAAAGCCACCCCCCCCCGGACCCATAGATCATCACCCAGCACCGCAAGCACCAGCCCATCCCTGAGCCCTCCCTCCGAGCTTCGGAGGAGAGCGAGCTCTCCGCTGTTCGTTTCGTTTAGCCGGCCAATCAGCGGTGCTTCCCGCTTCGCTCCCATGGAGTCCCATCCCTGCCTCTTGTGCGACGGTGGTACGAGCGCAGCCACAAGCGACGACGACGACGACGACCAACTAACTGACGGCCACTACTTTGTGTGCTGTGGGCTAAGGAAAGTACCCGTATACTCACTCTATGGAGATATCTACACCGCTCCTGCATGTAGAGTACTCTACCTCCCCCCCCGGTGCAGCTGCGAAAAGGTACCAGTAAGAGTATGTAGAGTACATCATACATCCGCCGCGTGTGATGAGGCGAGCGAGTCTTCACGTTTCTGGTCGTTTGCCCCGTGTGCGCAGCGTGGGCTCCGGGAGTCGATGACATACCCACATACCCACATACCCAAATACACGGTACTCATGTAGGGTCAATCCTCACCATCCGGAGAGGGCAGTCTACGCCGAACGAACAGGGTGGATTCCCTCTCGCGCGCGCTGATGGGTCCGGCGCTCTATCTGCTTCACCCTTCACACTTCCCCGCACCGTACCGCCTCGTCCAACACCCCACCGCCGCCGGCGCCGCGCGGCTGATGGTTGATGTGTTGATTGTTGATGGTGGATTACCAACTCTGTTGCGCTGGCTGGCTGGCTGGCTTACTCGCCTGCTGGCTGGCTGACCTGCTGACTGAGCTTCCACCCTCCCACCCTTCCACCCTCCCACCCTCACCCGCGACGTCTCACCTTTCGCCTCTCACCTCTCGCTTCCGTCAGTCGCGGCGTCGCATCGTTGGTATCATAGGCCGACCGACACGAAAGGGCATTTCTGGCGATAAATATAATCATGGTACTCCAGGTAGAGTACGCGGAGCCGGACCAGTGTCTCAAGAACCGCGAGGAGTGGCTGCTTTCTTTTGATAGATACATACTCTACACCGAGAGCGAAAGAGCAGGGAACGCCTATGCTACCGTACCTGGACCACTGGTATAGAGGAAATGTAGATAATCGTAGCCACCCCCGGTACAATACGCCACCACACCAGCGCAATGTGGCTTACATATCCGCACCGCACCGCAGCCATGTCCAGGGTAGTTGTGGTGGTGGTGGTGGTGGTGGTGGTGCTGCCGGTGGTGCTGATGCTGATGCTGCCGGCGGTTTGCTCTACCATTGGTGCTGATGCTGGTGCTGGTGTATCTACTCGAGTACCATTGGTGCTGGCGGACGGAGCAGCAGCAGCAGCAGCAGGCGGTCGGAGGTGTGGCTCCCTTACGGCTCCCTTATGGTGGTGGTGTGCGTGCTCTACACTCTCTATGGTGTGTGCGACCAATCCCTGGCCAAAATCGCTTCCGAGCGTGCAGCCCCCTTCGCTTGACGGGCAAATGAGGAAGGGGTGGTGGGAGAAGAGTGGGTGTGGTGACCGACCGACCGACAGTGGACTGTGGACTGTGGTGTTGCGAATCAAATGCCTCCACCAATCTGGAGGGTTTGCGAGCGAGAGCCAGAGAAAAGTGGAGGAGAGCAGTGGAGAGGAGAGCTTACGTGGTGAACACTAGGCTGGCCTCTTGGCTTAGGGATGGGGGTGCTGGTGGCGCTCGGGTCTGCTGGTAATGTGCTGCTGGTAATGTTCAGGCGGCTGCTGGCTGCAGTGCTGTTTCCTTAACCCAAAGCTGGTGGTGGTAGTGATGGTGATGGTGGTGGTGCTGCTGCTGCTGGTGATGTGCGTAGATCTTGGGAGGCGAGTTTTGGGGACTTTGGGGCGCGCCCGATCCGTGTGGACCGGTTTTCGGGATTGCGACCACCTACCTGCTGGTACTCAGTGGAGGTGTCGTATGTATCGTTCGGTCGTTGTCATCGTCGACGCCCAGGAAGGAAGGAACCAACCTAGAGCCAACGGATCTGACAGCCAGGACACTCGAGCAGGTGGTGAGTTCCGTAGATTAGATGGATGCGATATCGGGAAGCGAGGATGGGAGCTATGGAGAATACCGTAGTTGGTAGATAACCGACTAACCCGCTTGAGGGCTAGACACTCTACTCTAGCAGGTAGACCGTAGTAGGAAACGTTGTATTTTCGGAATCGAAGATTCGAAGATTCGAAAGCTTCTACATTCTTGCGCGGCGCGGCACGGCGCCGTGGCCAGGAATTGTTCCTTGGACTACCTAGAACCTTTCATTCCTTCCGTCTTGCCGTCCCTTGCTTCGTTTCAGTGGCCGACGACCGACCACCGAACGACCAACCGAACGACTGACCAACGGATCAACCAACCGTACCTCCTCCCTCGTCCCTCCCTCGCTGATCCACATAGGACCCGGGTATCATACGTCCTCTACTTTTACGGACGGAAGCTCTACCAATGACCATGACCATCACGAGCGGCTGTAATAAGTAGAGCACCCACCAAGAACAGTCCATCCACACAGTCCATCCATCCATCCACACGATTCGCTCTCCCGGATCCCCCTCCCCCCTCCCACCATGCCAAGATTCCGGAGCCTCGTCGGTAGATATAGCAACTACCGTCGCAAGTTTGCAACGCGGCGTCAAGCTGGGTGGGAGGGCTGATTGCTGATTGCTGATTGCCGATTGTTTAGTCGGTCATAACTCGTTCGCCGGATGCACATGCGGATGGGGATGGGGATGGGGGGACAACGCCTGCGGCTGTTGCTGTTGCTGATGGTTCTCGGCTCGAGGGGATTGGAATCATTGGACATGCCCGAGTGGGGTATGTTGAGCCAGCCAGCCAGCCAGTGCGCAGTGGATTCAGCTGGTGATCAAGAAGCACACGGTGGGGACTGGGGGCAGGTTCAGCCTTCAGCCTTTGCTCGGCAGCAATGTATGTACTCGAGTAGAGTATAGGTGTAGTAAGTAGACTGTAGGTACCTGTGTATGTTCGGCCGTAAGAAACATCAGCACATAGATGATCGTTACCACCATGTCTCTCGCCTCTCGCCTCTGGCTGCACAGTGCACAGTGCACACGCCGGTGAAACGCCCATATATCACAAGTATGTAGAGTACATACATCTGATTGCCCGTTTTCATACTCGCGTCTAAATCGCCGTCACGTAGAGTGCTGAGTGCTCTCCCCAAGCACGCAAGAACGCAAGCAAATAAGCTGCTGCTGCCGTCAGAGGTTGGAAAGGGGATTGGATTGGATTCGTGACCCGAATGAACACCATATTACATTACCCTTATATCAATCGACGTTACAAGCGTGTGTTGAGAGGCGGAATCAAAGTTGGCCATGAAGAACAGCCGCGAAATGGGCGAGTCGAGTGGTATCGGTATGTGTGTATAGTACGGTACCTACTCGAAACCAGTCCTCTACTTTCCTCCGCTTCCACCATCGCCCAATCCTCTTTTTAGGTCGCACACACACATTATTCCGATTCTTCTTTTTTTCCTTTTTTCCTTTTCTTTTTTTCTTTTCCTCGCTTTTTGCCTTTTTCTTACCTTTCCTTTCTTTTTTTCTCGTTTCTTTTTAGGTTGGGTGGCTTCGTGGGTGGCCGCATATTGGTGTCGCTCGCCCATCTGAGACACCTTCCCTTCTGCTCTAAATAACATCCTCGCGCTGCACGACGAAATGCATCGTCCTTTAAAGCACTCGTACCACCCCCCCCCCCACCACTACTAACAACCACCACCACCACCACCACCACCACCACCACCACCACCACCACCACCACCACCACCACCACCACCACCACTACGGTCCACCACCACCACTACGGTCGACCACCACCACCACCACCATTACGGTCCACCACCTCCATTCACCTTCAACACCTACCCTACCTCCTACCACCACCACCACTACGACTACCACCATTACGACTACCACCACTACCACCGACACCACCGACACGACCTTCCGTATCTTCTTCTCACTTCCTAGCCGACTGAACGAAACTTGAACCACATACTCATATTGCCCTACTATCTGAAGTAGCGATCCTGGCCGGACTGGGTATGCTGTCTGTACGCTCTTGAGTGTATTTACGAAATCTTGAACACGTTATTTCCGAAAGCCCCTTCCACCACCTTTACTCTACTACATACCTTCTCCACTACCTCTTCTACCAACCTCCACCAACCACCGCCACCACTACTACTGCTTTGTTCTGCGATCCTGCGATCCTTCACTCCTGCGATCCTCCATCAATCTCCCTTCTCCTCTTCCTCCTCTGCCAATCTTCCGCACCTGCTGCTCGACTGCTCCCTTCCCCCCACGACGATCCTCTCAGTATCACCTGGCGATTGTTAATAACTGTGTCGTTCTCGATTATCCTTCCTCCGTGTGTGGGCGAGTACGGGGTGTGAGAGTGCGCTAGAGTTCGTCGGCGCAGCCGAAGAGCGAGACGCGCAAAGCGTTGAGAGAAAGAGGAAAGTGCGAAGAAGAAGCAAGCCACTTCTTCCGTACCAACCCAAGACGACCTTACCTTACCCCCCGTCTCCGTTCTCTCCCCGCTCCGCTCTGCTTCATCACGGCGCAAAAAAAAAAAAAAAAAAACTAGAAACTAAAGAGGTCGATAAATTCACCCGGCCAGCAAAAGTCGCAAAAGTAGTCCATCTCGCCAACTCGATAACCCACACACCCCAATCACGATAGATATCACGACGCAACGATCTCGCAGCGAAAGCTCTCCCGTCTGGACCGGGGATTCATCGGGAAAATGGCGGAGGCGACGGAATATAGAATGCCCACGCAAAATGAGGACCTGGGACGACGGAAAGTCGGGCATGAGGATGAGGATGCGGGTGCCGACAAGTGGAGGACGAGTGGGGAGGTGACGAGGGAGGACAAGGTTGTGGGTCGTGATGATGAGGCGGAAGTTGGTTCGCAAGCGGCGGCGGGGACGGCGGTGGCGGCGGCGGTGGCGGCGGTCGGGAATAAGGATAAAGGGAAGGGAAGGGAGGCGCTACTGCCACCAAGCGAAAACCTATTCAGAACGTTGCCCACGGAGATAGTCGTGCGGATACTCTCCCACCTAACTCCACACGAGCTGGTGCAGAGCGCCTCTTGTTGCCGCGAGGTGAGACTTCTTCTTCTTCTTCCCCGAAACCCCACGTCCACTCTATGCGAATGTGCAATTCTGACCGGCGAGTGATTGGAAAACTAATAGTGGTACTTCATCGCCTCCGATCCGTTATTGTGGCGAACACTTGATCTCTCATTGCTGCAGAGCAAGCTCTTCAACCCCAAAACCGCAACCACACTGACAGCACGCCTAAAATCGTGTCGCACCTTCACGCTCAAGGAGCCGAAAGCTCTGACTCAGCAGCATGTGACAGCGCTGCTGCATTTCCTGGCTGGGTCGCCACTGCTGGAGCGATTGTACCTGCAGTCGATGGGCTCCCTGCTGAACTCTCACTCGCTCGAGCACCACTTCCGCGTATCGCAATCGCGGTGTCTGATGCACGTCGATTTATCGCACTCCCCCGTTACTACTCCCGCCGTGGTAGCACTGATGGACCGACATCGGGGGACACTCCGCACGCTGGACCTTTCGCACACCGCCATCGGCGATGGCACACTGCGCGCGGTCTCGACGGCGAAGGTCCTGCATACTCTCGACATCTCGTCGTGCACGTCGGTCTCTCGCACAAGCATTCGGAACTTTCTGTGCAAGCGCTTTCCCGGTTGCCTGGTGACGTTATCTCTCCGCGGCCTCCGGGAGGTCAAGATCACGTGGCTATACGATCTGATGAAGCTGCCGACCTCCAGCAACCTCAAGGTCCTGAACGTTGAGGGCTGCGAACGCCTCACGCTGGGAGATCTGACGGAGCTGCAAGAGGCTTTCAGTGGGCGCGTCGAGATCCGCCATGATGCCCGCGCCGAGGACGACTCGGTCTGGGGCTACCGGAGGTACATTGAATTCTTGAGTACCGACCCTACTTTACCGGAGCGACTAGGCGAGGAGGTGGAGAAGGAGAAGAAGAGGAAGGCGGAGGGGGGGTTGGGGTCGTCGGGGTCAGGGTCCGCGTCGGCGTCCGGCGGTCGTGATACAGAATCATGTCCGCAGCCGAAACCACGAGGTGTACTGCCTCCTCCTCCTCCACGATTAATGGACGGCGACGCAAAAGGAAAGGGAAGGGGGTAATTGGGCGGTAGTTCGGGATTCGACATCACACACGCACTCCACACTCCACCGTAGGTCTGTGGCCACCGACACGACACTCGGTTTCTTTTTTTTTTTGCTTTCGACATTCGGATTCTCTGATACATATATCTCTATAAACCACCATCGTTGTTTGTTTCCTTAGACGGACGGACGGACGTTTCTATTCCATCACGGGTGTTGTTTTGTTTTTTTTCTTTTTCTTTTCATGTGGGGAATTTTAAGCGGGAACGGGGAACGGGGGGACAGACAGGCCTCGGTTGGCCGGTGGGCGGGGGGGATGGGTCATGGAGGATGGGTTTTGCGGTTGCGGGTTGCGGTTGCGGGTGGGGGTTGGCGTTCTACATGGCGTTTCCATCATTTATTCTATTTTTTGAGCTTTTTGTGGCCTTTTAGGTTTTAAATTCCTGTCAGGAATTATTTGTCTATTTTTTTTCCATTATATTTTTCTCGGTTTTTGGTTAGTTGGGTAACTTGGATAACTTGGGTAACTTTGGGTTCAAATGGGTTGGGTTGGCCGGTTTGATTTTTCTGCGTGCGTGCAGGTGCTACCTAGGTGGGGGCGAAGGGAGAAGGACGAAGCTTGAGGGAAGGGCTGAAAAATTGGAAGGTTTTTTTTATTTTTTACTTTTACTTTTACTTTTCTTTTCTAACCTTGCTTTTCGTATGGAGAGGGTTTGAGGAAATTTCTAGCGAAGCTGCGGAGTTGAATGGGAAGCGATGTGAAGTGAAGCGATGGGGAGGGAAGGGAAAAGTCTGGCTGTATTCTAGGCTGGCTTGAGGCGGCGGGCGGGAATACCTACGTGGCGTGGCGTCTATACATCATTTGTTCGTTCCCAGTGCCCACAGCGAGTCAGCGACTCAGCGATTCAGCGATTCAGCGAGAGAGATTTCGTCCTCGGCACATACATAACCAAAAAGAAAGAAAGTCTGCTCTGCTCTGCTGCTGCTGCTGCCGACGGTGGTGGTGGTGGAGAACAGCAAAACAGCAAAACAGCAGAACAGCAAACAGCAGAGCGAGAGCAAGTACCTTGCTGGTTAACTTTTCGTTACTTTCGCAACTCGGCCCCCAAGCTGCACAACCTCGCTACCAGTTGTCCTGTCGACTGGAGTCTAAGCGACTGCTTGTGTGACGTAGAGTAGAGTGGTGTAGAGTAGAACTGTGGCTCGTACTTACTACTTGGGGGGGCAGAGGGGGCAACCGGGGTGGCAGTGGATATGTGAAATAGGCTACTGCGGGATACTGCGGGCTCTTGCTCTGTGAGCTGGAAGGGATGGGCGGGCTGGGCGGGGAGGGATATGCTGGGCGGGGAGGGATGGGCTATATACGACGGGCTACGACGGGTTGGGCGGGGAGGAGTCGGGTGGGCCGTGGCTGGTGCCGCTTAGCCGGGTTGGGTTGGGTTGGGGGTGTTTTTGTGGAAGGGAGAAGAGTGAGAATCTGTGAATAGACCAGGCGGGTTTTTGGTGAGGAGGGGGGGGTTTTTGGTATACTGTAGATAAGTACGTACTATCGTAGATAGATAGGTTGGAGGGGAGGGTGAATGGTGAAGGTGGAGTTCGAGCGATGTGGGTTTCATATCATGGGAGGTAGGTACCTACCCACCGATGCTACCGGTATTCTGCAGACGGGGACGGACGCCGGACGGTGGTTGGAGGTGGGTTGAGTATCGACGGTAGTTATTGACGGTGCACTGGTCATTTTGAGCGAATAGTAGGCGAGAATAGTGGGCACGAATAGTCACGGATAGTGACGAATAGTGGGTTCAAATAGTGGGTGCCAATGGTGAGTGATGCCGGATGCGACAGTGTCAGTGCGCAACGATACAGATGGGGCGGGATATCTTCAACTATATACCTTCAACCACCTACCTATCTCCTTCGAGTGCGGAAGGATCCTATCTACGTCCAGAACACTGATGCTGATACTGATACTGGGTCACGTCTGCAAGTCACGTCTACGAGGCAAAATCATTGCGAACTACAGGTAGAATACCGCACTAGGAACTCAGAAATTACAATCATAGTATCATTGCATCATTTCATTACTCAGTAGGTAAGTAGCAAGTATATATGATGGCTTATTGTAAGGCCCTATTTAGGCTCCACCCCCACATACCACTGTGTACAGCTCCTGCAGACACATGCCTCAGGCTCCATTCCGGACACAATCTACTGTAGATATGGTAGAAACGTATCCGGACTGCCGATTTTCACAGTCCTCCACGGCGCCCACCACGGCCACCGTCCAGCGACGGTGAAACCGCCCACCAAGCGCAACTGCGCCGAGTGCTGACCATAACGTCTCCGGCTACGTTACAATGCACAAAATGTGCATTGTGGGGGCAAAGGCCTTGGGCCTCTGCCACACGTAATGAAACCGGTCACAGTACTCATTTCCACAGAAGTGGTGGACACCGCGGAACTGGTGAATTAGGCCCATTATTAGCTCTCTGCGGTGGTTAGACCGGTGGGGGATCTCGACCCAGCGAGACCTCCACCGTGCCCTCCGCGGCTCCTCCACGGCGCCTAACACGGCGCCCAACGGGGCGCCCACCACAGCTTTCGATCTTCTTCTCAAGTCTCTCGAGAATGTTCTTGAGCAGGGTCCTAGATGCTTTCATGTCTTCAAATTCCCTGTCAACTGCGGCAATCCTTTTGCCCACTCCCGTCGGTACCCAGGTCTCTGGATGGAGAGCCTGTTGATGCGCATTATCTGTCGATAACACCCCTGTTGGATACTTAGGGTGGCGATCTCCTGGTAGTTCTCGTCGAGGCCAGACTCCGCAGGGTGT
This sequence comes from Tricharina praecox, assembly GCF_024521635.1. NCBI lineage: Eukaryota > Fungi > Ascomycota > Pezizomycetes > Pezizales > Pyronemataceae > Tricharina > Tricharina praecox. Next base: position 189,940 of record NW_026250429.1, on the reverse strand, counting down.
AGCCGCTTCCGCGCGTCATCGGTATCCATATGGATTTCATGACGGAGGTCGGAAATGGTCTTCTTATGGAGCGTGGGGCAACCGCAGAAAAGTGCGGCTGACTGATCTATGGGAAGATCTGGTACGACCGCAGTAGAAGAAGTCTGACCGTGTTAGAAGTCGGAACATGATAAAGGTCATATTGTAGAGTATGGTGAGAGTGAAAAACTCACCGAAAGTTCCTCCCTGTGGGGGAGGTCGGGGGGCGCCCTCCGCGGCGCCTTAATCGGTGGAAGATCTCGATCTAGCGAGACCTCCACGGCGCCCAACACGGCGCAACACGGCGCCCAACAGGCCCTCGAGATTCTCGATCTCGACAATGGCAGGAAATTCGATAGGCAGTGCTACCACTCCAAGGGAAGTACTTCGACTTCGCCACCTAGCAGGAAACCACAGTCAGCGCCGCTACATACAACCAAAGCAATCCGGAAAGCGACTTACACTTTCGTGGCATGGTTGGGATCTCGAAACATAAGTTTCTGAGGATCACCACCCAATATCGGAGTACTCTTCGTACTCCTCAGCGGCAAGATGACCAGCATCAACATTGGAGCTTAGGATGTAGGCCTACGTCTGTTAGCCTGTGAGGTTATGGAGGAGTTTGGCGGAACTCACGTATGGGCTCATGCCATATTTCGCCAGAATCTGCTCTGCACCGCTATCCTCGGCGCTGTCTATCGTACGCTGGGATGCATGTTCAGCCGACGAAGGAGAAGGAGAAGGAGAAGGAGAAGCGGGCGACAAACCAAAGGATCGGAGTATTCATGGAGTCCGATTATTGTTGAATTCGAATCGGTTGGAATATATCTCTGCCAAAGATGGCTAAGTTGTGTTGAGGATGTTGTTGATGTTGTGTAGTGAAAGGAAGAAGAAGAAGTGGTGGGTGGGTGGGTGGGTGGGTGGGTGGTATTTGAGGAAGACGGGGCGACGTTTGTGGGGCGACGTTTGTGGGCCTTCCGCCGAGTTCCACGTCACGAATTCAATGTAGGGCTACTACAGTGAGCATAGAACTACGTGCCTGCTTGCCTCAACTCGAGAATTGGCTTGCCTGGTGCTCGAGAATCGGCGCAATCCACTTGTCCCACCGGTCACATGTGTACTCAACAGGTTCGACACGCTGTGGATTCAACCAATCTGCACATATCACAACCAAATGCCGAGAACCGTGTATTTAGGTATCATATGTAGAGTAGAGCGTCACATATACAAGAAGACAGTTGTAGATGCAACCGTGACTGCTGGGGGCTCCAAGTGACTCGAGTGCTCTCACATGTACCGCCTGTGGTAGTAGGATAGAATTTCGCCGTTCCCGAATCTCAAACTCGTCAAGTGAGGTCGTAGTAAAGGACCACGCTCAGCTATTCGCGAGGATGAGCTGTTGCACCGACCGGATGATAGCAATCATTGTGATATAGGTGGGTAATTCGTGTCTAACCTACTCGGTCGACTCTACGCAGCACACTGATTCGCGTCCGACTAAAGGCTTAGTCGAGTACTTAGATCACAGCCCTCTACTGGTAACGGTATCCCCCCGACGGTATCCAATCAAGCTTCGTGGACCCGGTCTAATCACTCCCTTGCGTGAATGACCTCGTACGTCGCCTCGTCTGGGCTAGAAGCTCGGTCCCGACTCCCGAGGCTTGGTGGTATACAGGTGCGGAACGTGGATGTGGTGACTGGGCGGTCGTTCGATAGGCGTGAGTTTGAGTAGGGAACTCGGGCAATCGACCACCTATAGTAGTAATGGCATGAAAGAAGAAGAAGAGAAGAATCGTGATCGCGTTAAGACACCGTAAACAGAAACCCGCAATTATCCCCGAGCGCCAAAACACCGAATGTAGCCCACCGCCCACAGTACCCATTTACCCCATCGTCACATCAGCATCGCGATCAACCGCCTCTTCCCTGTGCTCCTCCTCCGCAGGCTGTTCGGGTTGCTTCGACACCCCCGGATTCCGACCCATGACGCCCTCAAACTGGCTCCACAACGCCTCGACACTCTCGAACTCGCGACCGACCTGCACACGCGTGTCAGGAGATTCTGTGGATGGGGAGAAACCGGGGCGTAGGGCCGTACAGCGATAATGCTCTCCATGTTCCGATTGAGCGTGTTCATGTTCATTAAGACGTGTTCCATCGCGAGCGCGATCTCGCCGCGAAGCTGGTCGCGTTGCTGCTCAAAGAAGGACTTTTCGGTGGGACCCTGGACGGCGGCGGATGTGAGGGCGGGAGAGGAGGAGGCCATCGCGGCAGAGGGGCAGGCAGGCGGAGGAGGGCGGACTTCGTTTGTTGGCCTGCGGGGCGGGTACGGCAGTGGTGATGATGGTGGGGTTGATCGGTATCACGGTGAGTGCTCGACTATCGCGGGCGGCCTTGGTTCGATCAGGTTTAGGGACGGTGATTGGATGGCCGATAGTGGGCTTGGCGATGGCAACAACCGCACACCCGGCAACCAGCCTATTCAGATTTTGTCCAAGGAATTGCGTGCTTAACTAACGATCTTCTTCAAACGGCAATCAAGCAGGGCGTGGTCACTGGTGGATCAATGTTAGTGGGTGGCAGGGTCACCGAGCCATTCAAAAACGATTTCCCCACAGAATTCCCGAAACACCACTCATACTCATCGAAAGAAAGGAGGAACGAAACTTCCAGCATCACCGATCCCTACTTGCACCGAGCTCGAAAGCTAGAAGCTAAAATTGTTTCCCCAACCGCCCAATCTCCGTGTGCAATTCCTCTCCCTCCTGCTCCACCGCCGCGGAACAGCACTTCTTCGTCGATACCCCGCCTTCGCGCCCGCATCCACCACTACCACCACTACCATGTCCTCCCCACCGCTCAAAGCTTTCAGTAAGCTCGACCTCTCCGGCCATGACCTCCCCCCATCCCCGGCGCCGTCTTCTCCTCGCACTGGGAAGGTCTACTCTTTGGCAACAGAGCTCGTTTACACCGAACACTCGGATCAATATGGCGCCTCGTCGATGCCCCTGTACCAGACCGCCACCTTCAAGCAGACCTCTGGATCCGGCGGCGGCGAATACGACTACACACGATCCGGCAACCCCACCCGCTCGCACCTCGAGAAGCACCTCGCAAAGATTATGCGGGCGAACCGGGCCCTAGTCGTTTCCTCGGGAATGGGAGCCATGGATGTCATCTCGCGCATGCTGAAGCCGGGCGATGAAGTTATTGCTGGCGACGATCTCTACGGTGGTACTAACCGACTGCTGAAGTACCTGTCCACGCATGGCGGGATCATCGTGCACCACGTTGATACCACTTCCGTGGACGCGGTGCTACCCGTGCTCTCGGAGAAAACAGCAATGGTGCTACTGGAGACCCCCACCAACCCCCTCATCAAGATCGTCGACCTCCCCGCGATTGCCAAGGCTGCACACGATGCGAACCCGAAGACCGTGGTGGCGGTGGATAACACGATGCTTTCCCCGTGGTTGCTGAACCCTCTCGAACTTGGCGCCGATATCGTTTACGAGTCCGGCACAAAGTACCTCTCCGGTCACCACGACTTGATGGCCGGAGTTCTCGCCGTTAATGACCTCTCCCTCGGCGAGAAACTATACTTCACCATCAACGCCTCGGGATGCGGACTGGCACCCTTCGACTGCTGGTTGCTCCTCCGCGGAATCAAGACCCTCGGCGTGCGCATGGAGAAGCAGCAGGCGAACGCGCAAGCGATCGCCGAGTTCCTTGAGAACCAGGGGTTCAAGGTCCGATACCCTGGGCTGAAATCGCACCCGCAATACGATCTGCACTGGAGCATGGCGAGAGGTGCTGGTGCGGTGCTGAGCTTCGAAACTGGTAATACGGTCATCAGTGAGCGCATTGTCGAGTCCACCCGGTTGTGGGCCATCAGTGTCTCCTTTGGTTGTGTCAACAGTTTGATCTCCATGCCCTGCCGCATGAGTCATGCCAGCATCGATGAGAAGACGAGGAAGGAGAGACAGCTCCCCGAGGATCTGGTGCGGTTGTGTGTTGGAATCGAGGAGTGAGTATCCACCTTCCCGCAGTCTCCGAAGTGGACTACATGCTAACGAGAAGTAGTGTGGATGACCTGATCGATGACCTTCGAACCGCGTTAGTGCAAGCAGGAGCAGTGACAGTGTCAGTAGACGGCATGACGGCGGGTGTGCCACCTGAGCTCGCCGAAGACCTCAGGAAATAGATATTGCGTTAACCTTCCCTAAAATCCAATTCTTTCCTTTGCAGTCTGGTTTCTTGCTTGCGGTTTGTTTGCTTTACATGGGGCGAGTTTTGCTTTTTTGTTTTTGATTGTCTTGCTTGCTTGTTTATCAATCGTGGGAAGGAGTGAGTTTGTAGACGTAGTGTAAACCATATATTGGAGGGAGTCAGGAGGGAAGGGGTATCTGCACAGAGCTCGACGCACCGAGAGTTAGGAATGTTCACATTAGCTATATCAATGCCATACGTACCAGATAATAAGCCTGCTCGGATCGCACGGTGTGCTATTAAGGCGATACTATAGAGTGAACGTTTCTGTCTGAATATCTCAGATTTAGTAATCGGCTCTTCACGGTTATTGCAACTACCTACTTGACTGTGTCCGATGGCGATGGAAGAAGGACGATTAAGAAATCTTACAGCCGCGCACATGACGTCACTCGGCTTTGTCTTGGTGACTCTGATTCGAGGCCAGCAGCAGTGTGTTCTTGCATCCCATTTCCTGTAAAACACCTCAATCGATCGGAATAGTATTAACCGCGAACATTTTCCGTATCTCTACTCACATTTCTGCGCGAATAAGAATAGACTCTGCATGAATATAAATTAGTGCGGGACGAGTGTACTGAAGCAGTGAAGTCTATGAAGCTCCCACCAGGAGTCTAGGACATACTATATTACTTGCTGTCGGTCATAGGGGGGCGCCTGATGGATACCGGTACGGCGGTATGCAGGGCTGTGAGACTGCATCGGTGCTTCACATTTTACGTGGGCGGGGCCGCGGGCTCAGTAAACCCATCGCATCACATCACATCACTGTTATCATTTCAAGTTCACGAAGCAGAGTATATCAATATGTAATCGTGCTTAAATTCCTCCAAATGAAATACCGACAACTCAGAAATAAACAAAACAGACATTTTCGAAAGCTTTTCGGCTAACAGCGCCATCTGCGGGCGCTTGTTGCTGACCATAACGTCTCTGGAGACGTTACAGTGGACAATATTTGAGTCTTTCGACCTTTTGTTGGGTTAGCGGATATTGCGGAGAACAATTGGGGGAGGGGTGTCTTACCGGTTAAGATTTCCCTTCATCCCAATAAGAAAATCTTCGGACGAAGACAGCACTCCGCCCTTCATCCAAGAAGAAAATCTTCCGAAGAAGGACGGAGTACTCCGTTCCCACGCTGGTTCGGATGCAGCGACTCAATAACTTTGGGTAACCACGTTACCGTTTCGAGGGTTTTTAGTTTCCAGACATTGAAAAGTCGCATCCCCTCTTCTCTTCCGACGGCCGTTCTTCCAAGGTTGATGGGGGGTTGCCGGATGTTAATCCGGCGGCCCCCCACCCACCACCACCGTTCTTCTTTTTCTTGCCCGCTGGATGTTAATTCGGCGGGAGGCCGATGGGGCGAAGTGCCCCCCGCCTGGACGGGGGGCCCATCGGGCACAAAGATTGACAGCCGTCGTTGCTCGTTCGAAAACTTCTCTGCCAATAGCTCCATCTGCGGGAGCTTGGTGCTGACCATGATATCTCCGACCACATTACAGTGCACGATGTGGGCGTCTTTTGATCTTTTGTTGGGTTAGCAGATATTGCGGAGAACAATTGGGGGAGGGGTGTCTTACCGGTTAATATTTCCCTTCATCCCAATGAAAGAACTCCGTGTCCACGCTGGTTCGGGTGCAGCGTCTCGATAATTGTGGGCAACCAAGTTATCGTTTCGAGGGTTTTTAGTTTCCATACATTGAATAGACGCATGCCTTCCTCCCTTCCAACGGCGGTTCCTCCAAGATGAATGGAGAGTTGCCGGATTTTAATCCGGCGGCCCCCCACCTCCCACCACGGTTTTTCTTCTTCTTATCCGCTGGATGTTAATCCAGCGGGAGGCTGATGTGGCACTCGGTTTCTGGGTGTGTAAACCCAGTGATGATAGGGCAATACGTTCCAGATTGCTAGTGGGTACTGAAGAGATGGAGGCGGGTAAAGGTTAGAAACGGAGAGACCATTAACGGACGGTGTCGGAGAACCTACGGAAGTTTGGTAATTATTGTGAGGTCCACCGAGGGATCAGTGTTGATGTTGGTTGTTGAGTAAAGATGGGGAGAAAGAGAAAGAGAAGGAGAAGGAGGAGGTGGGGAGGAGGTTTTATAAATGTGGGCGTCGGCGAAATCCCACACATAGAATTTACCCGAATTGACTAGCTAGTGTCTAGTGATTCTATGTGATGCAACTGCTGCCTTGGTGAGTAATCCAACCCTCATCGACAAACCCTCGTCTACTCTACAACCGGTTTCCACAGAATCAATACCTAGCTTCCAGAAGGCAGGCGGCGGAAGCTGCACCAATGTTGGTGTACAGCTTATGCAATCGAGCTTCGATCGGTAGCTCAAAATGCGGATGGTGGCGTCTGATCATAACTAACTCGCACTCAACGTTCAATATCGGTAATCGTCCTCATAACTATCAATACCGGAAGCCTCATCGGCCGCAACCTAAACAATATCGCTGTAGCCCATTACTTCGCCAGCGCACAACCGTTCACAGGAGACTGCCGGTATGGGTTAAGGTCGCTATTTCTCCGGTCTCTCCTCCGCTTGGCTGGGTATTCATACCTTCTACGACCCCTCCCATAGTCTTTATCCAATCCCCAGCCTGACCTTTGAAGAGTATACAGTGCTGAGTGGTCGCCTACTGAGGATTCCCCAAGCACCCCGAGGCATTACAGCTTACAGGCTGCCCGGCGCTAGATGTTGCCTACAATGTGCGGAATGAGCAGTGGGTGTTCTGGAGCCTGGAGGTGTTTGGGTGCGGGCACCGTATAGTAGGTATCACCGTCACATACTCAACTCGAATCCTCCCCCAGGCCAGGACATCCCGCCATTAGGTCGAATGCCTCCACGATTACTGGCAAGATGGTATTCGACCGAATAGCTGTCCTTAACCCAGTTGGTACACCCTCGGCTCGAGCATCTCCGTCGGGAGTTTGCCGAACGCAATCATGATTCATTACTCCAGAATTCGGGGTTGGAAAGGGAGGTTGTGGTAGAGAAGCGAGAAGCAAAACACAGCGTTTGGGAACACTCCTACTATGTAGGGTACTAGTAGAACATAAGACTAGGCATCAGAGGAACCACTCTCCAGGATGTACCTCGCGCAACGCCAGATCGCATCCAACTCCCTTCACGGCTATACGGGATGCTTGGAGACGAACAGAAGTAGAGATTGAGATGAGGAGAGTAAGAGCTGCACGGGCTATTGTTTTCCACACCACCGACGGGCGCCCCGAAGTCATTCGCTGCATACCCACGAACCTGCTCATAGTCGGTCATTTCGATGGTCTGCTTCCAGTCATCTTCCGGGGGGAATCCACCTGCACACAGACTACGGGAGAGAAGGGACGGATATTGCTGATTGGGGATGGAGATCACTTGGTATTAGCGGTTGTCGAATCGCGTCTGAACGGTTATTAATAGTGGGGCTTTTCCTCCCGAGGGAGGGCACCATCCTCCGCGCGGATAGACACCATCCGTTCCTCTGCTACCTACCTATGCTAACGTTGGGGTTTGCCCCGACTATGTACCTAGGAATGTCTTCGGTTGCGGCTGGCATACTCTGGAAACAATACCGGCACCGGTACGGCTTGCCCATAGCGTTCAGGTCGCCATCCTCCTCATCTGCCGTCAACGCTGAATCCGACTGTCTGATCGGTCCAACGCGGTATGTACTCTACCTAGGTACCCCCTAGATGGTATCCAAAAAGCTCTCCACAGGATAGCTTTACCTTCTCGGCACAGCTACCGAGCTATGGTACCGGTAGCTGCCTAGCAAATGCAGATCTGCAATAGATATCGCTAGCGTTGGTTAGACTCTGACAGTCTGACTGCAGTGCGAGGGGGCTTCCGCCGGTGTTTCTCCCTTTAAGCGAACGGTGAAACGAAGGCAGAACCCATCACATGTACTCTATCGAAGCGACTCGGGATATATCCGAGCGTGGGCTTACCGACTAGTTACAGCACTAGAGAGTAGTCAAATGCGGAGCGGTCGGTGAAATTTTCCGAATCAGCGTGGCTGGAGACAAATGGTCCATGGGTTGGGTAGGTACATACGAGCCATGACAACTCTTCGTATTCGACCCACCTGTTGGTTCGTTCTAGTACGTAAATACCTTTGCATGACAACCAAGCTCTTACAGACGAAGTATGCTCGTTTTCGCTCACTGTCGTTCCCATTCCCGCCAAGCCGCTCCATTACATAATCTCACATTATTTGCGGAGGAACACTCGATGCACTGGAACGGTAAGTTCCTCTAGTGTAGGTATAACTATACTCTATGTATTATTGCATGTGCATGTGCATGTAACCAGCCGCTACATATGACAATTTTTTTTGGTGGGCCTAATATTTTTGTGAGATCAATATCAGCGGCGTCCGCATCCGCGTGCATCCGCGTCTGACCCGTTTTGACGAGCAGTACGGTATGTGTGCGGCACAGGTTTTGCCGCCAGCGGATAGCTAGTAGGTGGAGAATACATTATACTACTGGTATAGGTACAATCGGAACCATGCAGTCTAGATGAGAAAACGCAGCCGGTACCGCGTGATGCACACACGGCTAGATTGGTCAATGATGGCTGGAGAAGACCGCGGCTGCCAAGAGAGGACTTGGATTGATTGGCCATAATTGGGTGCATCGAGAGCGAGAATTCGCTGCTCCGTGAACGAGGTGCGATGGTAACCGTTGGATAACATACCCAGTACATATATGATATACGCCTCGCCTGGCCCCGACGCATTAAGAATTTATGACTGCTGGCACTTGATGCCCCCGTCTCCCTCTCTCGCAGTGTGCGGCACGATGTATCTCAGTTCGAGCAGCCGTGCCCGCGCCGAATCGTGACGTTGGCCTTAAATAGCTGCCACCTTTGCATGTCCTGGCCTGTGTCGATAGAGAGTGGCAGGAACCGCGAATCCGCGTGGTACATACCCAAGTACTTTCAGACACTTCACAGCTTTTCCTGATACCTAGTGTATTCACACATCATCACTCGTGAATTCCACTTCTACCTCCCGATATCACATATCTGATTTGAACATCCATATCCCACTCTGCAAGATGCTATTGGTATAATAACACTTCCGCGCTCTTACGATTCTCCAAATCTATTGGCTACCAGGTTCGGCCTAGACTTCTCAAATCTGTAGACTACGCATGCAAGTGCGCTGCACCTCCCGTAACCCCGTTCCGCCCACATTAGCGCGAGCTGGCCTATATACTTTCGCAACCAGGGTAATGTATTCAGATCTATATACTGTATGTAAAGATGCTGGCTGCTGCTCATCTCAATACAAGTCGCGACTTTATCCTTCTCCCTACGACACACCGATACCGGCGACGAAGATGACCTACGCCCACCACGAAACGATGGATATCGAAATCGATCCCGAGCACGATCGTGTCTCTCCTCCCCTCCTACGTTGTGCACCGAGGACCGAAGGCAGGACAGGGACTGACGGTGTCTGATGCTGCAGTGGTCCAGCGACGACGGCTACGAAACCGCGAGCTCCTACGATTGCAGCATCGAGAGTCTCAAGTCTTCGATCAACCAGTACATCCTCGAGAATGGCGTGTTCCCCCCAGCTTATTCTCCCCTCCCCCACCGACGCGGCTCAGGGGCTGATTGCGTGCAGGCCGCCGATATCATACGTACTTTGGCAGCAATCGAAATCTCATGCCGACGGACGAGGTACGGCGTATCGATCCCCCGCCCGCACCTGAACACTGCTGATCGTTCCCCCACGGGTGTAGATGGAACAGGACCGGTACGCACCCCCGCCCCCCGCCCCCCGCCCCCCACACCTACACCCGCCGATACGTAGTCTGGATAGCCGTTGACGAGTACATGAAACAGACTCGACATGCACCACGAGATATTCCTGGGGGTGCTTCACGGCGCACTGCACATGGCGCCGCTGAAGCCTGAGAAGATAGAGCGCATAATGGATGTGGGCACGGGCACGGGCATCTGGGCGATCGACATGGCGGATCGGTTTCCGCACGCGGAGGTGATGGGGATTGACCTCAGTCCGATCCAGCCGACATGGGTACCGCCGAACTGGTCGGTTGTCTCCGTGATGTTGTAGCCCGTGGGGGGGGGGGGCACGGGAAGGGCGGTGGCTGACGGCGAGTCGAGACAGTCACTTCGAGGTGGATGATGCGGAACAGGACTGGACGTACGACGCGGTATGTACGAGGATGTATGTGCGGCAGCGCGGTCCGTGACGCCTGGAGACTGAAGGTTGCAGGATTACTTCGATTACATACATGTCAGGAACGTGGCTTTGAATATCACTAAATGGCCGCATCTGCTGGCCGAGACATACCGGTATATCTCCCCTTTTACACCCCCGCACGTATGTAGGGTATGCTGACACGGTCCCGCTACCTACCGGTAGCTGTACAAAACCAGGTGGCTACGTCGAACTGGCCGAAGTCTCCGGCGACATCATCGCCGACGACGACACTGTCCCGCCCGGCCACCCGCTGAAGCTCTCCTGGGACTACTTGTCAAAGGCGATGGAGCTGACGGGACACGATCCGATATATTCGAATACCTTGGCAGAACGACTCACCGAAGCCGGGTTCGTGGACGTAAAGTCGTTCCGTGTGAAACAGCCGATCGGCGGATGGCCACAGGACAGCAAGCTCAAGGTCATCGGCGAGATGATGCTGCTAAATATCCAGCTGGGGTTGGAGGCGTATTGCTTGGCGGCGTTCACGAGGGTACTGGGGATGGCCACTGGAGATGCGAGTGCTCTGCTGAAAGAAGCGTCCGTGAGAGCGTGCGATAGGGGGATGCACGCTTATAATTACTTGTGAGTCTGACAGCCTATGGGGGGAGGGGGGATTTGCGGATGCTGATGGATGCAGCTATATCGCGTATGGCCGGAAACAGAAAGATGGCGAGTTCTCCGATGAGGATGATGACGAGGATAGTGACGAGGATTATGGGAGCGACGAGTCGGCAGAATACGATGATGCATCGGAGTCCACGGAGAAGCCCAAGCGGACGGGAGATATGGAAGAGTAAGAAATATCAATGACATAGAACATAATGAATGATACTACTTGCAAAGAAACGACTTGTCTTTGCGGTCTCCGTATACTTGAACACGCATTGCACGAGTGACAGGTTTTGATCATCGTACAGTGCGAAAGAAATGTAGAGATATGGAACATTCTCTGCACAGTGTTGAAGCCTATCTTTGTTGGTTAATGGCGCCTACGTCAACCCCAGACGCCACAGATGGCAGAGGGACTGTATCCCTACGTAGACACCGTATTACAGGGCCTTCCGGCTGGACGGCCAAAAACCTGTGGCAGAACCCGGCACTCCAGTCCCGCAGCCCCCGCATATCTACAGACTTACACCTGGTAAGCGGTATCTACCGTCGAATACCCATGGAACAAGGGTATACAACGTACTACCGACTGAGGTACCGGTATCTACTATCTACCTATCAGTCCTCAGGGGGGAGGGCTCCGAGCAATTGTAGATTCCCATATGTAAAGTGCAAACACGCACTGTGGCTCGGCTCGGGGAAACAAAATCACAGTTAATCACTTGACGTTTCGACTACTAAAGGACACACGACATGTACAAGGATTCATCCCGCGTCTGAGTCTCCACCATATGTAGTCTGCATGTGTACATAGCGGTAGACATTTCGGAACTTTTCCTTCCGACAGACCGATGGACGATCTCACTTGTCTGTGCGTCACTGCGTCGCGGTCGGCTGGCGGATATTTAATTCTCTGCAGGAGGTTAAGAGTAGTGTAGTGGGAGTTAACAGTTGACTCCTTACTCGAAGAGGCAGTCCGCGTCAAAGGTGGTGGTTTGGGGTAAGCCTAGGGATTATTTACTCCATATACTATAATAACTAGAGCAATATTCTCCATGGTATGTAGGTGTTCACTAACGCCTTCGGTACATACCCAAAGGCATAAACTTATAGGATCCAGGTACCTACTGTTGATACTACTACTATATACTAATACTAATACTACTCATAAGCATTATTTCGACAAAAACCGAACACACTTCTTACGTTAGAGTGGATACCAGCCTTTTGCTCCCTTTCCCAGGAGTCTTTATATTTGTGGCCGCTCTATAGAAGGCTGTGGATTGGAACTATGGGGAGGCTTTGTTTAGGCCGGCCGTCAGTGGCTTCTGGATGGCAGAGTCCACACCCTTTGAATCTTGGGCTTTCGGACAGACCATCCGAATGCTTTGAACAGGCCGCCCAACTGCCACCGGCTGTCGACGGATTATTACTTGCATGACCTGGCAGATCTCAGTTATGGAGTAGTAGTTATAGTAAACCACCGTGCAGTGCCGAAGTCGCCCTGGATGACCGCGTAGTGTCAGTCGGTACCGGCGGCGTTATGCCATTGAGTGGGTAGGGAGAGTGCTGCACTGTGCAGAGCACACGAGTATAGTATATCACTCGATAAACGGAACACGGGGGAAGATAGGGTGGTCTGTGGCTCTTGTTGATGGGGCCCGTCGGCTGGGGTGGAGGTTGGCCGAATGCCAAAATATCCGGAAGAGCAGCTGACAACCCTATAAGCGGCCACTGTATCGGGCTGACGAGGCAGTCAACTTGGTGGGAATGATGGATAATCCGAAGACACGTTGCGTGTGGACGGCGAAACTGTAGTATCTATTTAGAGGTACAAAGACGCAGACTCACACCCTTGGGCGTCACTATTTACCAGCCACAGCAACACATTTATCCCGCAATATCACTAAAAACATCATTGAGATGACCCCATTTCGTCGTCTAACCCCTAAACAAAGACTCTTTCATCTACATCTACGCCAACAAATCCACGCCCACGCCCTTCAGCGCATCCACCGCCCACTTCGGAAACGCTTCTTTATCCCCACCATACCATCTTCCAAACGTATCCCTCAAGAACTGCGGGTATCGATCCTCGACGACCGCCGTGCGGGCATTATTCATGAGCTTGAGTAGATACGCGACATTATGCATTGTGAGCATATGCGCGCCGACCGTCTCTTTCGCCGCAAGGTGATGAATGAACGCGCGCGTGATACCGAGGCCCTTATCTGTGTACCCGCTGCCGTCGGCGTAGGAGGCGGGGCCGTTGGTGGGGTTGAGTGGTGCTCGGGCGGGGCTATCCTGCGGGGAGCAGATGGTACAGGTGCAGTCGGGATCGATGGCGGAGAAATCGTTTGCGTATCGCGAATTGCGCAGATTGAGGACCCCGCGGCTGGTGATGGCGTTGCCGAAGCGCGCGGTCCGCGTGCCCCATACGCAGTCGAACATGTCCGCACCCAGCGCGACAGAGACGATCAGGTCCTCGGGGTAGCCGACGCCCATGACGTACCGGGGCTTCCCCTCGGGTAGCAGGTCGGTGCATGTCGTTACCACCTGGCAGTACTTTTCTTTCTCCTCGCCGCCGCTGAGACCGCCGATGGCGATGCCGGGGGTGTCGCGCTTCACCATTTCCTCGCAGCACTCCTTGCGGAGGGCGAGGTCCAGCCCGCCTTGGATGATGCAGAAGAGGTTTTGCGTGTCGGCATAGGTTGCGGTGGGAGAGGTGGAGGAGGGAGGCACTTTGAGATGCTCGGTGATGCACCGGTCCAGCCACCGGATGGAACGGTGCATGGCTTCGCGCATGCGGGCGTCGTCGGTGGAGGTCGTCGCAATCACGTCGTCGAGCTGCATTATTATGTCAGAGCCGATGCTGTGCTGGAGGTCCATGGAGTGCTCGGGGGTCAGGAGCATCGGCGAGCCGTCGTGTGGAGACCGGAATTCAACACCGGATTCGGTAACGGTTGCGAGCTCGAGTAGGGAAACCATCTGGAAACTTTGTCCCGGTCAGTTCGGGGTGCGAGGTGCGATGGGACGGGAAGGACATACCCACCGCTGTCGGTTAGGATGTTGTGGTTCCAGCCTTGGAGTTTGTGCGCGCCGCCGATGGCATCGAGGACCACCTGTCCGGGTTTCAGGCCGAGGTGGTAAGTATTATTTAGACACAATCTGCAGCCCGAAGCCTCGAGCTGTTCTGGGGTGAGGCCTTTCAGAGAGCCCTGAGTAGCCACGGGCATGAACAGCGGAGTTTCGACCGGGCCGTGAGGCAATCGGAGAACGGAGGCCCGCGCTTTCGTGGTCTGGGCGAGCGTATCATAACGTTAAACTTCGAATGGCGGAGATTGAGGGTAAACGAACCGAGCACTTGGCCACGATCTGAAACGTGAGAGCCGACGGCATCTTTGGCGTCGTGGTAGCGGCGGCGGAGGCCATGGTTTTGAGCATTGAGGGGTTGCGGGGACACGCGTAGGGGACTCTGGGACTTGTACTATTGTTACACGGAGGCAACGAGTAGGGCTGAGATTGGCGGGGAGGAACACTTGGCACATGCAGTATCACTCTGCTTTAGCATGTGATAGAGCTCGTCCGCAGTAGGACAGAATGAAATCGATGATTAAACAGAAAAGAAGACAGAATGCAGGATTGTCCCGAATAGCGGACCGCCCTGTGATGGGCTGAATGTAATGGAAGGCGTACCCGATTTAGGATTTTGCGCCTTTCTTAATTTACGTGGACCTGGTGACATCATACCATGTGCCCTCGCCACAGCCGCCATTCCGTCGCGTCTCCCCCGTCGCTCATTTCCCCAAACATATCGTACTCCGCGTCCATGCCGCCAAAACGCAAGACCGCCGCGACAACCTCCACCGCCTCCGCCCCGGCAGCAAAGAAAACCGGTCGTCCTCCTAAAACCGGTCGTGCTCCCAAGCCCGCGTCGCCCCCAACTCCTTCGATTCCATGGCCCCAGCATTTCCGCGACCTGGAGCTTGTGCACCGCGCGCTGAACCTCGTACAAGCATTCTTCTGCTCGCGCAAGCAGCTCACGACGACGTTCGACAACCTGCGGTCAGCCGTCGAGGCGCACACGCGGCGGACGCTCACGATCACAGATATCGCACAGATCAAATGTCTCGTGCCTAAGGGCGTGTACTTTGAGTACGTCGACGACGAGGCGCTGCAGATATATGTTGCTGGTGGCGGGAGGGAGAAGGAGCGGGATGAGGCGTATTCTAAGACCCGGCAGGGCGGGGTAGAGGAAGACGGCCATGGCCACGGGGAGGAGGTGCTACTGTTTGAGTTCGTCGAGGACGTGCGGTTGTCTATTGGTGGCAAATTGAAGTCGTTGAAGAAGGGGAAGACGGCGGCGGGGATGGGGGAGTTTAAGATGCCGACTGTCTCGGTTCTGCAGATGAAGAAGCTCATCGATAAGCGGAACAGCAGGTTCCAGGTGGCGGTGGATCAGTTTGTACAGCAGTGTGTAGAGGCGGGGGAGGATCCGGTCGAGAGCATACAGAAACAGCATCGGCCGTACATTCCCGAGAAATCGAACCAGCCGTCTCCCGCATCGTTGAACACTACTACCATACCCGTCGAGATCCCGACAGAACGCAAGTCGATCGCAGAGATCATCGAGGAGATCAAGAGGGAGGAGGTGTACTCGGACCAGATCGTGGAAGATGGCCATCGGATGTTTGACGAGCAACCGCCGGTCTACGGGGACTTGAGCTTTTTGATGTCTCAAGAGCTGGTGAATGCGATTTACACTGCGAGGAACATTACGAGGCTGTATTCGCATCAGGCGGAGGCGATAAACAATCTCAACGACGGCCACCATGTCATCGTCTCTACGTCTACGTCCTCGGGAAAGTCTCTGATCTACCAGATTCCGGTGCTGCACGAGCTCGAGCAGGACAGAGACTCGAGGGCGATGTTCATCTTCCCGACGAAGGCACTGGCCCAGGATCAGAAGAGAAGCTTGACTGAAGTGCTGAGCTACATGCCACGCCTTGGGGATGTCGTCGTGGATACTTTCGACGGCGATACTCCATCCGATGAACGACGGCGGATTCGAGACGAGGCATCGGTCATATTTACAAATCCGGATATGCTGCATCTCAATATCCTTCCCAACGAGGAACACTGGCGCATGTTTCTCAAGAACCTCAAGTTTGTGGTTGTCGATGGTATGGTTTCCCGCCTCACATCTTGCTTCGTTGAATCTAACGCATGAATCGCAGAACTCCACGTCTACACTGGCCTCTTCGGCAGCCACGTCGCGTTCATTATGCGCCGCCTCCGCCGAATCTGTTCAGCGGTGGGCAATCACGATGTCCGGTTCATCTCGTGCTCCGCCACGATCAGCAATCCTATCGAGCACATGCGCAACATCTTTGGCATCGACTCAGTTCGTCTGACAGACGTGGATGGCTCTCCATCTGGCCGCAAAGAGTTTCTATGCTGGAACACGCCCTTCAAGGCCGCCGATGATCCATCTTCTGGCCGCGCCGACTCCATCTCCGAGGCGGCCAGGATCTTCGCTCAGCTCATACTCCGCGGGGTCAGGACGATTGCGTTTTGTCGGATCAGAACAGCCTGTGAGCTTGTGCTGCGCGCTGTTCGCGCGGAACTGCAGAGGTTGGGCAGAGGAGAGGTTACAGATCGCGTGATGGGATACAGAGGCGGGTATATTCCGCAGGATCGCCGGAGGATCGAAAAAGAGATGTTTGAAGGTCAAATTATGGGGATCGTGGCTACCAATGCGCTGGAGTTGGGTGTGGATATTGGCAGTCTCGGTCTGTATTGCTTCCTCCATTGGCTTCTTCACTCCAGCTGACAGATGTGATCAGATGCCGTGATAACCGTGAATTTTCCGCACTCCATCTCCGCCTTCAGACAACAATCCGGACGTGCCGGCAGAAGGAATAGAGACTCCCTCTCGGTGCTCGTCGGCGGCGCATTCCCAATCGACCAACATTACATGACGCACCCGTCTGAACTGTTCACCAAGAGTTCTGCACCGCTCACTGTCGACATCACCAACGCCTCCATCCTCGAAGCGCATCTTCAATGCGCAGCACACGAGCTGCCCGTGGACACCGACCGCGACTCGTACTTCCTGGGCCCCAACCTCCCACTGGAAAAACTCATCTTCGACGCAACCACCGGCTTCCACAACCCGCACCCGCGCTACCTACCCTACCCCCCGCGCCACGTCGCCATCCGCGACACGGAGGACACCGGGTACGCCGTGATCGATGTGACGCATTCGCGCAACGTACTGCTCGAAGAGCTCGAGCCCTCCCGCGCCATATTCGCCCTCTACGAAGGCGGCATATTCCTGCACCAGGGGCGGCCATTCCTAATCCGCACATTCTCCGCAGAATCCCGCCTCGCCGCAGTCGAAGCGGTGAACGTGTCCTGGACGACCTCGCCACGCGACTTCACGGACGTGGACCCGCTGCAAACCCGCGCGATCAAGCCGCTGCGGCCCCCCTCCTCCAGCCACATCGCCTACGGCCCCGTCCACATCGCGACAAAGGTCTTCGGCTACTACAAGCTGGACAGGTACCGCCGCATCCTGGACGCGGTGGACGTGGACTCGCCGGGGATCAAGCGCGAGGCCCTGGGAGTCTGGATCGATCTTCCGTCCGAACTCCTGCAGGAAATGCGTAGCTGGAGGCTTAATTCCGCCGCCGGGATACATGCCGCTGCGCACGCGGTTCTTAACCTGCTACCTGGAAAAGAGCTGAGGACCGAGTGTAAAGCGCCCGAAAAGGAGTGGGCGAAAACACAGAGCACGAGGAGGCGCAAGGCGAGGCTGGTGTTCTATGAGGCGCGTGCGGGCGGCGGCGGGGCGGCAGCGGCGTACGGGCAGGCCGAGGATGTGCTGAGAAGGGCGTGTGAAAGGGTTGAGAACTGTCTTTGCGAGAAGGGATGTGTCGACTGCTGCTTGGGTCCGGCGTGTAAGGAGGGGAACGCAGTGGCCAGCAAGATTGGTGCTGCGGTGGTGCTGCGCGCGGCGCTGGGGATGAAGGTGGAGGAGGGCTGGATGAAGGATGTGCCGGAGGAGGGGGAGCTGGGATGGGATAGTGGGAGTGTTGTGCCTGTGGTTGGGGCGGGGGTGGGGAGGGAGGTGAGGAGGGCTGTTAAGACGGAGGAGGAGGACGAGGGGGATGGGGGAGTGAGTAGGTTTGCGAATACGATAGTATCATAGATGATAGATGATAGAGGCCGCGGAACGGGTGGGATAGATCATAGATCATGGGCGGTAATTCATGAGTCATGGCCCATCACTAATATGGCTACTGTCTACACGCCGAGGATCGATCATCGGCCCTGATAAAGTATGGGCCACAGGCCCGCAGAAGCCATGTGACGAAGCGAATGTAGCGTTGAACGTGGGATATGGGCTAAGACGGGAGTCAGGACGAACTCGTGGATCCTGCGACAAGACGGGCCGAGGCTGCGTGTGGGATCCGAGACTATATAGCCTGTAGTTTATAGCCGGCTGGCTGGCTAGCTAGGATATAGGTAATAGTACACTGCTTGTGAAGGTCCGCCGGAGATCGACATTTGTTGAACTTTGAAGTTGCGAGGCAAGGACGGGGAGACTGAATGTAGCCTGTAGGGAGCCCGGAGGTGGTGGTGCATCAACGTTCGTAACTGCTCTCCGCCACTCGTCAGCCATGGAAACCGGCGAACGTCCTGGGCGGGAGTCGGGAGTCGGGACTGTCGCTGTGTGCGCTGACCGGAGGTTTCGCATACAGTTCGAGATTCTGGAGACGAAAGACGGGAGGTGACATGACAGGACCGGGGTGACTGTTGTGGTCACGGTAATCCGTAGAGTTCCTAGTGTTTCCTACTCGACTCCGAGTCTCCAACAGATCGGATGTCGATCTTGAGTGAGGATCTGTGATGCGAGCAGGGGAAGCTTACTCACCCCCCGCCCTTTGAACTTTCCCTTCCTTCCTTCCCCGGTTTCCAGCCTGTCAACTCTCGAGAACCATCGGTCCATCAGTGCATACTCGGTTATTCCATCAGCCGGCCATCTCAAATAGGTACGCGCAAATCGGTGGGGTGGATGTGAGCCTGTTGCCTGCATGTAGAGTAAGTTGCGGGATTTAAGGTAATCCCCATAGGTCTTACACAGGAGAATCCCGACGAGGTACCGATTTATACCATGTAGGTAGGTCACACACACATATGCGCGTGTGCTGCGGGTGGGGCTCCCCACTTTCCGCGGTGGTTTGTGTAGATGGTGCTCGCAAACATCGGCAGAGTAGAGCGCGGCCAATCCGAATCGGTGCTTGCTCACAGGGGGGCGTGCTTATTCCTTCGGTCAGCTCTTGCTCTTGCTGTGGTGGAGAGAGGCGATGTGGGCGGACCGCGTCGGGCTGGAGATCGGCAGCAGCCGCAACCCGTTACGGCGGCTACAGCTTACATACGGACGTCGACTTGGCCGTGGAACTTTGGACGGCCAGGACGGGAAAGGCCCCCCTCCCTTTGGCATACATGCGTTAGTGGCTTTGCGCACCATGGGATGGGAGCAATCATATTAGCAGCCATTATAAGTCGAAACGAGCGAGCAGAGGTGGTATAAAACACATGGGATGGGACGGTGATCATTCGGCAGAACCTAACAGTGCAACGCCCAGCAGATTTCTCGACTCTCGAATCCCCAGCAACAGAAGCCACTCACGAATCGCGAATCCGAATCACGATGGCCCACAACTTTCCTCTCGAGGTCGATCCGTCACTGGTATGCTCTCTACCTACTCGCAACCTCCCCAATCTCCCCGCCAGCAAGCATAGATAGTCTAATCGTGTCTATTGCTAACGCTCCGTCTCCCCCGCACCCAGCTCGAGAACGATGACTCGGACTATTCCAGCTGCGGGTTCGTACACAGAATCCCCAGACCTCCTACCTTGTATCATCATCGAATTGACACCTGCGCCCCCACAGCTACGACACGAGCACGGCCAGCCTGACCTCGTCGATTAACAAATACGTCTTCGAGAACGGGCGGCGATACCACACCTATTTCGGCGAGGACAAGAACCTGATGCCTACTGACGAGGCACGTGTTCCCCCGCTTCCTCCCGCTTCCTCCCCCCTTCACCTCCCCCCCTCTCTCCCGCACTAACACCCCCACCGCCCCACAGGCAGAACAAGACCGCCTCGACATGTACCACGAGATAACGCGCCTGATCCTCGAGGGCGCCATCCACAAAGCGCCGATCTCGAATCCGCAGCGGATACTCGACGTGGGCACTGGCACTGGGATCTGGGCGATCGACATGGCAGACAGGTTTCCCGAGGCCCAGGTCATAGGTACCGACCTCTCGCCGATACAGCCGCGCTGGATGCCGCCGAACTGTAAGTTCGAGGTTGACGATGTAGAGCTGGAGTGGACGTATCCGCCGGTATGTACTTGATGACTCTGAAGGAGGGGTGGGGGAGAGGGGGGGAGGAGGATGGGAGGTGGATGGGGGGATGGGTGAGGGATAGGTGGGTTAACGGGCAGCAGGACAACTTCGACTTCATCCACGCGCGCAACCTCGCACAGGCAATCAACAACTGGCCGAAGCTATACCGGGAGATGTACCGGTGCACCGCACCGGGGGGCTGGGTGGAGCTGGGGGAGCTCGGCGGCGAGATATTTTCCGACGACAACACGCTGGCACCCGACAACGCCGTGAAGCGCTGCTTCGAGCTGACCACGCAAGCGATGGAGAAGCTGGGACGGCCGGCCGCCAAAGGCCCCGCCATGAAGGCTGGCCTCGAGGCTGCGGGCTTCGTCGATGTCGAGGTCATCACGTATAAAAACGCTATGGCACCCTGGCCAAAGGATCCCAGGCTGAAACATGCTGGCGCGATGGTTATGTTGCAGTGTGAAACTGGTATTGATTGCGACGGGTTTTGGGAAGGATGATGGTTGTTGACAGTGTGCGATAGGCTTCCATGCGTACAGCATGGCCGCGTTCACGAGAGTCCTCGGCATGGACGGAGAGGAGGCGGACCGCCAGTGCCGCGAGGGGATGAAGTCGGTTCGCAACAAGAACATTCACGCTTACTGCCACTAGTAAGCCCCCGTTCCCTCCCCCTCCCTCACATTTCCCATAGGCATCCACGCAGTATCAAACTAACACCCACCAGCTACGTGGTCTACGGACGGAAGCCGTCAACAGCGCGCCACTGATCGTGTTCTCTCTTGTTTTTTGTTTTTTGAGGGAGGCAGAAAGGGAGGGGGTACCGTCTATAATGGGCTGACGACGGCATCGAATCCAATTCAAATCAATTCGTACTACCTATCTCGTATCTGGTGTTTGTCCCCTTTGCTATCATTCAGGCTTCAGCTATCAATCGAAGATTCGAAGCGGAAGCGCTTATGTAGTCTAGTGCTCTAAATGGATTGCGGCCGCATGGGATCGCGTGCATACTCCACGTGCAAGAGCCACAACGAGCGCGCGTGCAGCACTACAGAAACGTGCACTGCGAGTCTGGGCAGTGGGCACTGGGCACTGGGAGTCTTGGAGGTGGTGAGGCTGAATTGCACTTCGATGTGGGGGAGGCCGTATCAGTCCAGCACGACTGGAAGCTGCGAGTTTGCCGGCTGGATACGGTATCTCCATATCTGCAGAGTCACACGCGCCCTTAACTACAGTCTACATAGACAGACCAATGTAGTCATGCTTCTTTCATTCATTCTTTCCTTTTTTGCCCAATGCCAGCTTGAGGTTACTCTACATACATGCATTGGCGGTAGATAACCAAAGTGCCGACAGACTGTCGACAGGCGACCGCCGACCGCGCGGCATCTGCAGTGCACAAGCCACAAGCGCGCCTCAGTCGACTAAGTTAGCCCGGAAACCAAGGGAAGGGCAAAAAGAACCGACGCGCGATCTAACCGGGCCTGCAGCACGCACGCACGCAACTGGTTTCGTTGAAGCCCGCAGAAACAGGATTCGAAAGTTCGAAGCCGCTCAGATCCCAATGGGAGCTTCGGTCTGGTCTTTGGAATTTGCGCCCGCTACCTATCCTCTGCGACCTCGTTTGTCGCATATATGTAATGGCTAGGGAAATGTGGCGGGGGGCTTACGCGCTAATTATCACGATTCCATGGTTGAAAATCGACCGGATTCCAGGTTTCAGTGTTCACGGCCGTCGGCAGACCACCTTGAGGCTTGCTAAACCAGAGATCTTTGCGGGTATGTGGGGGACACTAGTACCGGTAGTACCGCGTCGTCGTCCATGATCTGGAGTCTGGAGTCTGGGCCATCAACAACCAAGCTCCAATAACCAACACAGGTAGCGGCAACCAGCGCTTGGCGACATGTCGCATATATACACCAATGTAGTGTGCATACGGCCTCTTTCGTGGCGCTCCCGAGTCCCGCTTGGCCGCCTTCCGGCCTCTTTCGTGGGCAAGTCACCGCCAGTGCCTAGACGTAGACGTACCTATTCTTCCTTCCATACATAAACATGTCCACATATATAGCATATATGCGCGCCTATAAGCTGTAGCCTGTTCGAGTTCATCACATGCCCCGGCCCCCAATCGACTATCATACCGACGTAACACCAGCCGGCACTTGTAAGTTGTAAATTCTCGCTGTCGCGGCTGTTGGTCGCTGGAAACGATCGTTTGCATACCACCTGAAGTGCTGCGATGAGACGCCCAACGATGGAAATGCATCCTGGGTCCGAACGTGGTGTGGGCTGGAATAGGGAGGTGGGATGTGGGTTGCTGGAAGTGGGTTGCTGGAGGTTGGTTGCTGGAGGTGGGTTGCTGGAGAGCGGTCGTGGACTAGTGGGGCATGAAGTGCAGAGTGAAGTTCAGAGTGAAGTGCAGTGTTGGAATCCATTTGAAGAAGTGAAGAAGAGGAAGAAGTCGATGAAAGGCGGGGGTGAGGGGACCGGCGGTAGCGACGTCCAGCACGCTGCACGTGTGTGAATGTGTACATATGGGCTGGAGAGTCGAGAGTCGAGACGGAACGAACAGACGACAGGCGACATGCGTGGGGAGTTGTACATATGCTGGAATGCACAGGTAGACTAGACCGTACAGGCCGCTGAAGTCGAATCTCAATACAACTCGTCGAATAGGCATGAAGCTGGAGGATGCGGGTATCCACGGAGGCTGTTGTGGGCACTTTCGAGTCTCGCAACCGTTGCTCAAAGTAACTCCCACCATCCGAATCAAGTGGAGCGTCCTCCAGCGAATGATGAATCCGGACTCGACACGATGAGCGAGTGTCTCGAGTCTCCGCGATGTGGGATGTGGGATGGGCAGACATCCCATGCGTTCGATCTGAAGGCTGAAGCAGCTACGCGGATTTGGCCGAAACTTCAGAGACATCAGGTGATTGGGACTGTGGGGCTGCTACGTAAAGACTGAGAGCCTGAGACTGGGCATCGGGCAAAAGCTTACGTGTGGGGTGATGGCGCGGAAGAAGGTTTTCGATATGAACTCGATGGTGGGGCGGAGGGATGGAGGAGCTGTTGGGAGGAGGAGCTGTCGGGGGTGATGGAAGAGCTGCCGGCGACAGAAGGAAGTGATGGAAGAGCTGTCAGCGAGTGGAGGAAGTGCAATAGGACTTCTGTCGGCGGGAGAGAACGAATGTGGTTAGTAGCGGTGGGCATCAACGTTGGCGGCCATGGCGGGCTCTTCTTGTCAAAAGTCAGACGTCCGGACTTGGAGGTGGATCCAAGGAGACTACGGAGAACTCCCAGTGGACATGGACCTCATTCCGGACGTCTGATCCCTGGAGCGGACACTCAATGCAGACCCTACTTGTATATAGAGATCCTGTGCTCCTTGACGAGAGCATCATAATAATCAGTTCATTCACATCTATCTCTCTACATCTGACACTTCTTCGTCTTCTTCTCTCTCAATCATCATCTACAGAATAGACTATCAACCAATATCTCCTCTCCCTCTTGATGTGTTCTCCTTCTTTCAACTCGCCGCTTTCCGGCCTGGGGAGGCAGTGACAAAGTGCCCTCGCAAGAGTGGAAACGCATAATATTTGCATGTAAAGTACAAGGCCGCGAGTGATCGCCGGTGCATTACGCACAGCCATTCATGAGTGGCTACGGCCTGCGAAATGGGTAGCGGATGAGGATGTACCCGATGCCGCCTTGGCCACGAACACGTCGTGTGCGAGAGGAAGTAGAATCGAGTGTACATTTGAGTGGAAGGTCGATGCATTCCGGCCGTAGTTGTCAGATTACGGCGTCTGGAGAACTTGCAGGATCTATCTGATTCTATCCTCATGTCCGCTGTAAAGTGATAGTAGAGTTTCAAGGATCACTGTTCTCCATTCTGAAGGAGTCAAGGACTCGGTCATGCGAACTGTATCCGGAGGAGGAGATGAGCTCTGCTGTCTGGTCTGCTGTCTGGTGTCGCCGGCGGGCCTATCTCCCAATGGCAGACATATTCTGTATATATGGAAGGGCACAGGCTGGGAGAAGAAGAAGAACCAAGCAACAAAACAGTTCTATCTTCCTACCAATTTTCCTATCTATCTCAGTACATTTGAGACAGTCATTCCGCTCCTACGAATATCTCGCATCTCAATCGAACCTCAAGGAGTCCAGCATCGTCAATCTACAGACTCGCTGCCCCGCTATCTCTACGTCTTGAGAGGTTTTTAGAGCGGAAGTTTAGCACGAGATATAAGCACGGAAGATTAAAGACTGAGCAACCAAATAAATTCCATGATTCCATCCCACAATGCACATTACGACCAGTACAGATACACGTACCACAATAGGGATCTTGCCGGTGGCGCGGGGCCCTCAGCCCCCCCCCCCCCCTCCAGCTCCTACACCCTCCGCCAATCTCTTTTGCATTCCCAAGAACAACTCGAACCATCCATCAAATCAACCTCTTGGAAAAGCCCCGGTAGGGGAAAGCGCGGTGATTCCCGCAAAGGCTCCAGCCACGACGGACCGGGGCGGGACCATGGTCCCGCTCTAGCACTTCCCCTCTATGGAGAGACGTGTTCGGCGAGATTTGACACCCGCCAAATGAACTCTTTACCAGTTCCTGGCTTAAACTGGGAGTTTCACTCTGACACAATGTCGGATGGTATTCTAAGGAGCCTCTAGGTGTCACGTGCGAAAATCTTCGCAAGGCCTGAAACCGTGGTGGCTAGTAGTGGTAGCAGTGGCCGGATGTAGATGTGCTGCTTGTCACGTCGCGGTGTCGGCATGGCAACACGCAGTGTGAATTGGGTCTTGTCCTCGATTTCGTCTGTCGTTGTCGTCTGTCGTTGTCGTCTGTCGTTGTCGTCTGTCGTTGTCGTCTGTCGTTGTCGTCTGTCGTTGTCGTCTGTCGTTGTCGTCTGTCGTTGTCGTCTGTCGTTGTCGTCTGTCGTTGTCGTCTGTCGTTGTCGTCTGTCGTTGTCGTCTGTCGTTGTCGTCTGTCGTTGTCGTCTGTCGTTGTCGTCTGTCGTTGTCGTCTGTCGTCTGTCGTTTGCTGAGGTGGCCAGCAGCGGCCAGATCGTAGGTGTCAGGTCTGCGGGTAGGAGAATGGCCCTGGAATTGTGGCGGTGCACCGGGCAAAGGGCCCGGCACATGCTAGCCGCAACACCGACCATACTTTGAATAGGTGGGGATTGATGGATTCGGTATGTACCGGGTGGCCGAGTGCGGGACCATGGTCTCACACGTTTTCATCCTCAGTATAATTGCCTTCATGACGAGGATCTTTCCGCGCGCCCGGCGCCCGCCTCACTACTATTGCGAAGATCCAACAGGCGGGCGACTACAGGACCATGGTCCCACAGCAGCGCGCCCGCCACACTGCGGCCAAGAGAATGTAGCCGTGGTACATGTCATCGGTCCGCTGGCGGCCATCCTCCCCTTGCTGCCAATCACTCGGTATTCATAACATGAAACTTGGAGCCTCCGAGTCCAGCACCAAGAGCGGACCGTTCATCAACGACTGCGCAGACCCGCCAAGACACACTGGTCGGCTGTCTTCTTCCGGTACAGGCTCGGGCTCCGAACCTGGGTCCGAGTCGAAACGGATCCTCGACAAGACCCCGGTCTTGTCGACCCATTCCATGGCGTCCTCCGCGCCGCCATGGTATTACGGCAGAACGAAAGTATTTCGTTATGCCGTTTTGGCGATCCTGTTGCCAGCACAAAATTGCCCGCAATTGTGTTTGGGGATGTTCAACATCCTACAAGTATCCACCTCCACAGAGGCGCGCCCCTACTTCCTTTGTGTTAAACCTCTTCATGACGGAAAAGAAGATAAATTAACTTGAACTTACCTACAGTTCGCGTGCCGAACCGCTGAAGCTTTTGCAGTGCTCCGCTGCATTTCTTCAATGTGTCCGCATCCGCAGGGGCGTTTCTACTTTTTCTGTGTTAAATCACTTCATTCACGAAGAAAGAGAAGATATGTTTTCTTGAACTTACTAGGTGGACGAGAGGGCCCATAGGCCGGTCCTGATTTAGGTGAGAAAGTCGTAGAAATCTGGTGGTGGTATCATTGACCGACAACATTCTAACGAGGGATGATCGAGTGATGATTGTTGCTGTATGATGTGGAAAGAAAAAAAGGAGAGAGTGGGTGGCGGTGGGTGCATTTTGTACTTCGAATGTCTTGGCGCTCCTCCCCGACGCCGATAGCGAAAATGCGGCTCCGATCTCATCTGATACGCACATACATGTTCCAAATTGAGTTTTTCGATCGCAGAATTCAGATATAGGGAGGATCATTCGAAGTTGTTTCAGATTCGCCTTCTCTACGGAGGATCGATACATTTATGAGTATCGCATGGGCACGTATGTTTTGGCCGACGCGTGGTTGATTGCCCAAATCTGTCACGGGACGCATCTGAGAGTCAACCGGCCGTCTAACTACCGAGTGATTGCTCTGTTTGATCACCATTGCATTCGACCTGAATAGATCATGACAGCTGGTTCATCCTGTTCCACCCAGCTGTCGCCGACCGGAAGTAGCGAGCTCGATAACAGTTCCAGATTGCTCTCCTCCCAGCCCTCCCTTCTCGTCAAACCTTCTCACTCCCCGCCGACCAACCCTCGCTGCTCTCTCTCCGCTCATCACCAGCAAGAAAGACAGAAATGGAAGGAAGAAAGATAGAAAGCGAGAGAGTATGAACGAATGAAGGTATTCATTAATCCAGTTCTCGTCCCTGCTACCCGTATTCTCTGTCCTCCGACCAGTCACCTCGTCCATCCTGTATCCTCTTTTCCGCCCTGGCTCCCACGCTCTCTCAGTCTAGTTATTGCCGGATCTTATGATATCTGGGTAAGTAGAATGAATGGGGTAGGGAGGAAGAGCCTTAGAGGGTCGGGCCCGTCTCCTTCTGCGCGCATTCGTCTCGCTTGGCTCTTGCTTCCCTCTCCTCTTCCGCACTTGCCGCCTTCTGCGCCGCCACTGTTTTTGCACCTGCCCTCTCTGGCACAATTATCGTGTGATTTTTTGTTTGCTCATCATAGCATTCGACCTTATCTGATCATGACTGTAAACACATCCGGCCAACTATCGAGTGATTGCGACACAGCTATCACTCAACCTGCGTACGAGACAACTACCGAGTGATTGAGACACGGCTATCACTCAACCTAGGTACATACGTGAGAACGCCCAAGTATTCACGACGTGTGAATTGTCTACCGCTTGAGCAACCGCGGCTAGGCCGGGTGCTTCGCTGCTCTAGATTATACCGTTTGCTCTCCTCTCTAATCTTCCTCGTTCTCCCATCCCTGAACAGTTGCTTCCTGACGTTGGGCGTAATGGCGTTTTTGTTGACGCCGATAGTGCGAGACCACCGCACGATACTCTACAAAGTCCCACCAAGATACCTATCATTGCCATCTCGTGGGACGGTGGGAGCAATTGCTCCATCCAGCCGGCCTCGGTTGAAACTTGGAAAAACGCGGGCGTTGCAGTTTTTTTTCCCTTCTGTTTTTTTTCCTTTCCGGTAAGCCCTTGGAATCCTATACTACTCTACTGACCTCCCATTCTTTGCGATCGGGACCGCTCCTCGTCCCATGGGAGAAAAACAAGAAACCGTGCGTTTTTTTCTTGCTATCTCTCGCATATGCGTATTCCGTTATGCATACCTTTCCAGTCCACCACCGGCCCGCCTCGTAGCCCATGGGCTGGGATGAACCGACCGCCGACCGCCGACCCCGCTTTGGCCAAGTGAGTGCCCGGTGTGCACAACTCAGCTCTGCGGCAAAGCATTTCTGCACAACATGGAGCACAGCGGCGGGTTACTATAGAAGTGTGGGTGCTCCCGAGTCCGGACGTTGTTGCTTGGCCTTGAGTGTTTTTGGTTTGTGGTGAATCACTGCATCTCACTTTGTTCTGCCGTTGTTCCTCCTCCCCCCTGATGAGAAAGTTTTACTAATATTATTATTTTTCTTCCGTAAAACTTCTCGTAAAATTCGACTGAACCAGGGGTTTCAAATTACAGGTGATATATATTGTCGGAGAAGGCTTCCACAATCCCGAGTGCGGTGCGATGAAAATTAGTCCCGTGTTATAAGCCTTCTGTAACGCCTACATACTAGTCTGGACGCCTTATGAGCTCATAAGGGCTTGCTAAGGATGTCATAAGGAATACTTAAAAACAAGGATTAGTAAGGCTTATATACCTAGTATATAGGCCTGAGGAAACTCCTATGCAGGAATTACACAGTGAGAAGGCCGGTTTATGTACTGGTGGTTTTTTCTGCATAGGCGTTATGTAGGAGTTACATGAATTATAGGGGTTTGAGAACATTGGCCGTCTTTTGACATAACTCTTGCGGAAACCGCATGAGGTGGACGTGCTTATGAGTGGCTTATAAGGCACAAATAATTTCCTCATCTTATATGAGGCCTACATAAGGCTTCTCACTTTAGTAGGTACGTGGCTCAACATGGCAGGTAACTATGCCTAGTACACACCCTGCGTACATAATGGATCCATCGGCGGCTCACAACACCCATCCAACCAGCAGCTAGTCTCAAATGAATTTCATTTTCGAGTAAAACCGACACCACAAATCCACACCGTCGCGTGAAGATTCGTGACTTGACTTTCATCTCGAGTGATACTCTATGCATGCGTGATCTGATCTTGATTAGATAGAAGCCTGATAAGATAAGATAAGATTATGGTATGAATGACTAAATTTAGCCCGATGCGCGTGATCGTCGTGATCACTGATGCGGCGATGCGGCGATGCACTAGACAGCCCTGCAGTCACGCCACACCAGTGCAGTGCAGTGCGTTTGATGGATGTCATGACGTGCTTGATATATACCGGTATACCGGTATGTAGGCAGAAGAAGAAACATGCAATTCGCCTGTCGCCGGAACGATTGGTTCGATGGAATAATATGTATGGAATAATATGTGTGATGAGCGACGGTACGGTACAATGGTACAATGGAACATAAAGCGGAACATAAAGCGGAAAACAACACAGCACAGCAAAATACAACACTCCACTCGACTCCGTAATAATATACTCCTACTCCACGTCCCTGTAGGCCCAATACTAATCGCCGCCCGGCTTGCGACCGTAAACAACGTAGCTATCCAGCAAACGTTCGATGGTTAGTTAGGCATTGTCATGTCAATTACGTGCGTACGTGCGTGCGGGCGGGGGGAGGGGGGAAGGGGGGATACTCACAAGTGATTATAGAAGTGATTCTTCCTATTACTACACGAAGCATAGGCCTCCTGACACAGCTTGGCGGCCTCTTCCTGTTCCATCCCCAAGATCCTTGAAAAGCTGGCCATGACATAGGCCTCGATTCCTGTGCCCCATTTCATCAGCCCTCATTCCCTCCCCCCCCCCCCCCCCCCCCCCCCCCCCCCCCCCCCCCTACCCCATACCCCAGGGCAACGTACCAGTCTGCAACATCAACAACGCCATGGCGCCCACATGTTTGAGGCGTTTATCCTTCGGCCAGGGCCCGAACGGCTGCTTGTACGCGCAGACGTGGATGTCGACGAACCCGGCGGTCTCGAGGTTTGCGCGCATGCTGGCGACGGTGGGCGCGGGACGCCCTATGAGCTCCATTGCTTGTGTCAGGAGGTCGACGCACCGCTTCGCGGGGTCTCCGTCTAGCAAAGTGCCGTCGTCGCTGAGGAGCTCGTTGAGGCCTACTTCGGCTAGTTCCACCTGGAGGAGGGGGGTTAGTGCTGCGGGCGAGGGAGGGAGGGGGAGCGGGGGAGGTACCCAGCCGCCGGGCTTGGTGCAGCTGTGCAGGAGTTAGTCTATGTCGACTGAAGGGCGGGAAAGACCTACCGGTATACCTCCGGCATGAGTCGTGACCAGTCGGAGATGCCTATGATTGTTTTGCTCGGGTCAGCGGGGGTTCGGTGGAGGCAGGAAAAAGAAGAAAAAAAAGACGAGGGCGACGTACTCTGCGCGAGGTTGCGCATATGGATGAAATCGAAGTAGTCCTGGCGGAAGGTCCAATTCTGTTCACAGTCGTCGACCTCAAAGCGGCTGCAGCGGGGGGGGGGGGGGTTAGAGAGGTTGCGGATTTCAGGGAAGGAAGGGGAGGGAGGGGGATGTGTTGCGTACCAGTTCGGGGGAACCCTAGGACGGCGGAGGTCAAATGTGAACACGCTCTCTCTCTTGCGGTGGACATGAATCTTACCAGGTCGGTTGAAGTGGGCTGTCGTTTTCGGGGGGAGGGGCGTACAAGTAAGCACTGCCATGCAAATAGACGGACGGACGGACTATGGAGCGAGTGAGATATGCATACCTTAAATCGGTCCCGATCACCTCGGCCATCGGGTACGTGTCGGCCACGTCGACAGCCCAGATTCCCGTGCCGGTGCCGACATCGAGGATACGCTGGGGATTGTTCAGCGGTGCTTTGTGAAGCTCTCCAGCCAAGATTTCGAGAAAGATCTCGTGGTGGAGATCGAGACTAGGCAGTAGGTGCGTAGAGTCAGTTCTCAAGGTCCAACAGTCATTTGGGGATGGTTTTTGGTTTGCACTCGTACCGGTCTTGTTCGGTCTGCAGATGTGGAGCATGATTTAGCTGCCGGGCAAGAGGAGACATTCACCGAGGGATGGAACCTCATCAGTCGGGAGCAGGTTCTTCTCCCGGCCAAAGTATGCGTGATACCTGCGACCTGTTTCATTTCGTGTCAACAAGGTATTCCCAGTCCAGCGCGGGGCACGAAGGGCGAAGAATCTGTTACGTACCATTCTCGAATATGTACTCATTGATGGAGGACGACAGACTCACGGTGCTGCTGTCGTATCTTTTCCGGGGGGACGGGGTGCAAATGTTAGCCGAAGTCGGGGATTTAAAGTGCAAGTCCTGATGCTTAGCGGAAGTACATATGATGTATGTACAGTACATACCCAGCCGATTCGTAACCATCGCCACCGCCGTACTGCAGAATGGTCAGCGGCGAGCGGGAAAGGCGTAGCAGCTAAACGATACCGCGGCGGGATCCACTTCGATGAACTCTTCAGGCGTGTCGGCCATCTCGAACGCCAGAATTCCGATCGCAACAGGCTGGGCGGGTTGTGCAGGGTGGGTAGGATGGGTGTGAGAAGGGCTGTCGGAGCGTAGGACTACGGGCCAAGGCTGTAGTACAGCGGGACGGTAGAGGTTCCTTGCGAGTTGTTGGAGCAGTGCAGAGGTGAGATGATCCCCACTTATCAGTCGGGCCGATCCACGACGACGAAAGCGAACGTTCGAAAGGGAGCTTCCTTTTAGATCCGATCGCAGTGGAGCAAACGTTCGATTTCAAAGAGGGTGCTGCCCTGCGTTTCCGGTGCAACCATAGTCTGGGTATTATAGCAGAGTTACCTAGTGTGGCATAGCTGGCATGGCGCAGAGCCAAGCGCAGCGTAGGACGCTTGTCAATGGTACTCTAGTGTCTAGGCCCGCAGCTGCATCGTGCACAGACCAGCATTTGCAGTGGCCGTGGCTGCCGACCGCCTCGCCGGTGCCATCGGGAGTCGCAGTGGTCGCAGGGATTCCGCCCGAGAGCAGCAGGCCGAGCCGAGAAGAAACGTGGCTTTCCGCCGTATCGGGCATGGCGGGAACTCTGCGAAGCGGCCAAGGTGACAGACTGGCTTTTCTGAATACTGCCAGGCTTCTATCAACAGCCAACCAGATCCAATGGTGCCCGGCGGGATGCTCGTCCAACTCCACGGAACTTCCGTGCACAAAACCTATTGGTTGTCGACTAGCGAAAGCATGCGCCAAGAGATACCGGTGTGTAGGTATTCCGATACCCTACGGTACGTAACTAACTATCTGATCATCATCATCGAGTCAGACTTCGCAGAGGGTATTCCTGCTGTCTCCCCGTCGTTGCCGGAAGGACTGTCTATGGCCCCTGCTGCCGGCTGTTGCGTGCCGCCGCCTCTCACGCAATGTTTGCGCGCATGTCCCCCACTGCTCTAGTAGCATCGAAATGAACCGTGGTTAGCAGGGCGGGTTGGCTGACGAGATGGGAGACATGCTAAATACTTGGTATGTACTCCAACAGGCTCTGAGAAGCTGGGCAGTGGTCACCGCCTGGAGTTACACCCGTGATCGGAGGCTTCACGGTGTATTGGAAGTCCGGGTTGTTCACCGGTTCAGGACGATCAAGTCTCGTCTGAAACTTGCGGTGGGAAAAGATGTCGACTCAGGAGGGATACGCTTCCGGCTAGGTACGATAACATGATGTTCCTATGTAGAGTACCGTCATGTGCATCTCCATGTGTCCGTACTCTAGATATCGTCCAAGGAGCATGCCTATGTTACTAGATAGTACCAAGCATGCTAGTGTTCCCATCCGATTGGTACACTGCTAATTACTAGTACTAGTAGTAGGCTCAACCTTGGATCCGGGCATGTGGGGGGTGGGAAGTTGAAACAGCCGGCACTTGCATCCAGGACCATCCATTAATGAAGGGGAGGGAGATCGCCGCTTTGCGCGAGAGTCGAGACGCATCCCGATCTTATATACCTATACAAAGGCTGCTATACATAAAAATACATGGAGTTTCCCGTCGTGGTTCTCCTCTATGGGATAAAACAACCTTTCGGGAAGTCATGTAGGAAGGGAGGAGAAGCTCTGTACCTACATGTGTACATACAGCTACCGAAATCGTACCGCATGGGCTTCGAGGTGACTACTGAGGGTATTCCTCGTCCCGGACAGGAGACCGGACTTTCCTGCCGGCCGGCCGAGCCTTGAGGCTGGAGAATCATGTCCTTGCTCCCGCAAACAGCCGCCGCT
This sequence comes from Tricharina praecox, assembly GCF_024521635.1. Taxonomy (NCBI): domain Eukaryota; kingdom Fungi; phylum Ascomycota; class Pezizomycetes; order Pezizales; family Pyronemataceae; genus Tricharina; species Tricharina praecox. The sequence continues at coordinate 156,547 of NW_026250429.1, read as the reverse complement.
GCTGCTGATCGGGATGTCCAGACTCCAAGTTCCAACATGAAGATCGACCTGATCTGAAGCCGTGAAGCGGTAAGCTCCTCGAAGCCTTTTCACCGACAAGTCACGCTCACACTCATAATCCATCCTAGAGTCTCTACCCAGTGCCCAGTGCCCAGGACCGGCTTTGCTTTTTTCCGCCATCCAGTGGAGATGAATCAAGATGATAGGGTCTCGACGTTCCGCTTCCATTTACCGGAAACCAGGCCGGTATTTGCCATTGGTCCCCCATGCTACCCAGAGTTCATGGCAGGTAGTCGGCGATGGATGCGGCGGTTGACGGGTGTTGTAAGTTGGAACGTGTGATGTCTGCTTCAAAGTTCGAACTTGGCCTAAAACATCGTACACGTACCACTATACTAGGTGAATATATGACATACTCTACACATGGGCCCTACTAACTAATAGGTAACTAACAGGTAACTAACCGGCTTCTAGATATCTGGTCTGGGGCTGGGAGTGTGGAGTGTGTGCGCAGCCCAGCCATGTGGACGCAATTCTAATATCTGGGGGCGTAGAGTGTGTACTCTATCTACTAGCTATCCGCGCCTTGAGGACAGAAGTGCACTCTTACTCATGTACGATGGGCGCTAGTGTAGCGAGCTCGGTGTTACCAGCTGGTCGGGATTTGTCACCTCGTGGCTCTTGGTTCTTGACTGTTGAAAGTTGAGAATCGAGAACTTGAGATGGATACGAGTGCGAGGCGAGGGACGTGCGGAATACCTACCTACATACTCCATATATCACCCCACAAGGACACCGGATGAATGGAGCGTAGTTACATAAGCCGGCTGTATCTATGATTTTATAGACTATAAGACCTACTCTTGCGCTCCGAGCCTTCCCCGAGTGCTGGAGACCATAGACGAGACAGCTTTAGCCTAGGAGGAATCAATTATCACCCTAGAAATGTATTTATATTACGAGTTACAACTTACGACTAGTGATCACGGTGCACACCGGGAACGTCACTAGGACGAGAACGAGAACGCGTGGGTTGGATTGGTTACCTAAACTATTAGTTATAGTCCCACTGTCCCACAGGTGACACTCCTAGAGCCCTTTCAGATCGACATCCTTCTGGATATGTAAATCAGGCTTTAACTACTAAACGAAAGTTGGAAGGTGGAACCGTCGGCGTCTCTGTTCGTATTGAGGATTTGAGGTCGGAATCTGTCGTCATGTGTACGGTGCTCATACCGTATTGTCTAGTATGAGGTATAAACCAAAACACTGCCTTTGCCTACATAGGTACATACTCGTGGCAGCCTGGCAGCCTGGCGGGCATTCGGAGTTTTATGTACAGATGGAGTGCGGTGCCCCACTGCCCATGGGCCATTACGGTACCACCTTTCCGCCTTGTCTTGCACTCCAGCCTCCAGCCTCCGGCCTGTGGAAGTTGGAACTCTCATGGACGATCACTCCCCCGGTTCTTGCACAGTACACACCGCATGCGGTGGAAACTCCACGAAGTTTGAATTCGGAACACCTATTTCTATTCCTCCCCTATCGACAAATGGCCCCCAATCCACCACCATCAATCACTCAAGCGGATCGCTTCGATTGGGAGGTCGAACTTGAACCGCGAGAGAAGTCCCTGGATTACCCGCACGTCCGCCCGAGCTGGTAGGTGCTGCATCGTCACGATGTTCGTGTCCGAGGCTGAGCCTATGCTCGCGATGCCAAGTCCTGCGCCGAACGTCACCGAGAGTGTCGTGCCCGTGACGCGGACGTCGGTCTCACGTGGGGCGGCGGCGTAGGGGTGGCCATGGGTATGGATCGGCCGAACTGGGGAACATGTCAACAGTCAATATCTGTCATATCATCACCAGCGAAATAAGAGCACAAGGTGCATACCGTCTGCACCAAGCCCGCAGTAATCGCTCCCGATTCCACTGTTCCCACGGGATCGCTGTGAGCGTAGACGCCGTGACATGCGAGAACTCGCAGCACTCGCCGCGCCGACAGTGTCCCATCTGAAAGAACCTACACGGCACCAGACGGACCAATCCCGGTCCCGCCGCTGTCGTCCTCCGCGACCACCAACCACGTTCCACCCCCGGCGCCGCCGCGCCCACTGTGCGCAAGTCCGTACCGGCTCGTCCGACTCCGCCCTCCCTAAGCGCCAGGTGCGCCAGGTGCGCCGACTGTCGCACAACCGCACCCGCCGGTCTTTGCCGAATTGGCGTTGGGGTTGCCGCGGCCGACGGCGGGACAGCCGTGGCCGGAGCTGCGATGTGCGAATACGTGCAACCATCACCGTTGCGACAGCGGCCTTGCTGGAAGAATATGCACGGTCTTGTCGGCGCCATGTGGTCGTGGTGAGAGATGGAGGGGGAGAAGGTTGCTGAAGGCTGGAGGCTGGTGGGACCTGGAGGCTGGAGGGAGAGACGTTGCGGGGCAGCGGGGGGCGGGGGCGGTTGCGGGGGGCCAGGTTATGTAGTGCGGAAACCAGTGTGCGACGTACCGTATGTAGGTACCTACTCACCTAGAGTTCATAGGTTGACGGGTGTTGTACTATACTCTGCTCTATGTAACGTGTGATGTCTACTCTAGAGTCTAAACTTGAGTCTTGGCCTAAAACACCCGTACACGTACCACTATACCAGACAGGTATATGACAAACACATGGGCCATCCAACTAACTAACCGGCTTCCAGATATCTGCAGAAGTGCACTCTTACTCACGTACGATGGGCGCTAGTGTAGCGAGCTCGGTGTGACCAGCTGGTCCGGATTTGTCACCTCTTGTCGCTTGGCTCTTGACTCTTGAAAGTTGAGAATCGTGAACTTGAGAAATTGAGATACGAATGCGGGGCGAGGGACGTGCGGATTATCTACATACTCTACATATCATCCCAACATCGATGAAATCGGACGAAGGGAGCGTACTCAACACAAGCTAGCTGTATCTATGATTCTATAGACTATAAGACCTACTCTTGCGCTTCGAGCCTTCGACCGCCTGCTGGAGTCTGGAGTCGGGAGACCAGACAGCTTTAGCGTACGAGGAACCACCCTAGAGATATATGTATCTACAAGTTACAACTTACGACTAGTGATCACGGTGCACACCGGGAACGTCACCGGGACGAGAACGAGAACGCGTGGATTGGATTGGTTACCTAAACTATTAGGTATAGTCCCACAATCCTAGATTCCTAGATTCCTAGATTCCTAGAGCCCTTTCAGATCGACTGTCGACATCCTTCTACATACACAAGTCAGGCTTTAACGGGCTGTATGTAACGGGTTACGCAACCATCGGCGTCGAGGTTCGTATTGATAACTGAGGTCGGAATCTATCGTCATGTGTACGGTGCTCATACCGTATTGCCTAGTTGAGGTATAAACCAAAACACTGCCTTCTGCCTACATTGGTACATACTCGTGGCAGCCTGGCAGCCTGGCGGGCATTCGGAATTTTATGTACAGATGGAGTACGGTGCCCCACTGTCCATTACGGTACGTCATTACCCCCTCTCAACCTTGCCTTGCACTCCAGCCACCGGCCTCCGGCCTGTGGAACTCTCATGGACGATCACTCCCCCGGTTCTTGCACAGTGCACACCGCATGCACCAGAAACCCCAAAGATTTGAATTCAGAACACGTAGGTAATCGGAAACCCTCCCCTATCAACCACCAATCTCTCACCATCAATCATCAGAATCACCATCATACTGCACCCCAATCCCTCCATGCTCCTTGGTCATATGTGTATAGACCTCCGGGCTGCGGGCAAAGACCATCAAGCACTTCCAGCAGATATGCGCCTTGCACACCGCACACGTGATATGGTCGCAGCCATCCGACTTCTGGATATCGGTGCCGCAGGCCGGACACGCGTGCACTCGGTTGCGACGCTTCCACTGCTCGAACGCAACGTCCGCGTCGGTGTCGGAGTGTATTGACAGCTTGTATGCTGAGCAGGTCAGCCCCGTGTGCGCTTCGACCGCGCATGAAGTGCAGATGTCGAGGAGGCAGGAGGCGCAGGTGAGTACGGTGTCCGAGGAGGTGGAAGTGGTGGTGCGATACACCGTCGGGCAGTTCGGCGTCGGACAGTATGAGTACTCGGTCGGATGGCTGCGGATGTGGTCGGTGAAGGCGGTGGACAGGATGGTCTCGTACTCGGCCGGGGTGAGGATTGTGGCGAGAACGGCGAGGTCGAGCGTGCGCTCGCAGGTCGCGCCGATGCAGGCGATGGGGAACTTGCGGGTATCAAGTGTTGATCTGGCGTAGTCGCGCAGGCAGGAGAGGCAGTAAGTATGGCCGCAGCTTGAGAACTGGATCGGGCTCTCCGCCGTGTCGAAACAGATGGGGCAATCCCCGTCCGCCGTCGCCGTAGAGGTTACGTCCTTCTCCGCCCCAGTGTTGGTCTTCAACAAAGTCCGGGTTTCTTCCAGCTCGACCGCGGAACCGGTAAACATAATGCATCGCTTGGTGACGTCGATCTTGACCATGTTCGCTCCGAATCTCTCCTGCAATGCGCGAAGGCCACCACGCATGATGCTCCTCCACGCGCCGCCCTCGAGTGCAATCTTGTGACCGCTCTCGGCGATGGCAGCCTTGCACCCGTGCAGACGCTCGACGGCCTTTTCCTGGTTCTCGACGGTGCCAAAGAGAAACAGCTGCGACTTGCGCTTATCGCAGAACACGAACGTCGCAGTCTCACGTCCGATCCCGGTAATTTTCTGGATGCCTTCCGCAGTAGCCCAGAACGGATCCCAGATCGCCTCCCCAGTCGCCGTCTGGAATAGCCGTCCCCTCACAATCTTCCCCACCATCGTCTTTGCGGCCGAGACCTTCTTCTTGTCCTGGCCCGTAACGCGGACCGTCGCCAGCGACTGCGTCTCGCCACCAAACACGCGGATCTGCACCCCCGGCGGCTGATCCTTCATCAGGCATTCCAGCTCCTTCACGACCGCGCGGTGGATCTCGGGCACAATCTTGAAGTTCGCGGTGTAGATGGGCTGCAGGAAGATCTGGCTCCCGCCGAGGAAAGCGCAGACCTTTCCGTCGTGGTTGCGCACGGCGTCGAGTGCCGCCGCAGCGCTCTTGAAGCGGATTATCGTCTTGGTCTTGCGCATGTCCGCCGGCGAGACGATCTCCCATCCCTCGACGTCCGGTGCGCGCTGCGTGAACAGACTGGCGATGTGCGCCATCGCCTCGTGCGCCGAGAGATCGTACGTCGGGTCGTGCAGGAAAATGGATTTCACACCATGATTGAAGGCCACCTTCAGCTCGTCCTTCGTCGTCGCTGCCGCCAGGCCGCCGACGCTGATCTCGCCTTTGCTGGAGAACAGCCGGTAATTGCGGTGGTCCTTGAACTCCATCTTCCGGCCGCGGATCCGCTTGCCGTCGCATCTTCTCATCGCCTGCACTGCCAGGCGCTGCGAGTTGAAGGTGATGGACGCGATCCTAGCCGGCGCAAAGAACGTACAGCTAACCCTCGTCGCGCTCTGGCTCACGCCCGCCAGGCCCTTCAGGCGGTACAGCTTGACGGCCAAGGTGTGGTCTTCGTACACGAGCCCATCCAGCGCTGCGATCGCCGCGGCCGCCTGCGCCGAGTCCGCGAACTTGGCTGTGGCGTACGTTCCTTCGTCGATCGGCGTTGCGCGGATCGCTTCCAGTGGGAGATCGAACTTGAACCGCGAGAGAAGTTCCTGGATTACCCGCACGTCCGCGCGCGCTGGTAGGTGCTGCATCGTCACGATGTTCGTGTCCGAGGCTGAGCCTATGGAAGCGATCGTGAGTCCCCCGCCGAACGTCACCGAGAGCGTCGTGCCCATGACCCGGACGTCGGTCTCACGTGGGGCGGCGGCGGTAGCTGCGGCGGGGGTGGGTGTAGGTGTGGGTTGGTCGAACTAGGGAACATGTCAGTGTCTGTCAATATCTGTCATATCACCACCCGGACATAGGAGCACAAGGTAGTTAAGTACCGACTGAATCGCGCCCACCGTAAACGCTCCCAATTCCGCTGTTCCCACGGCATCGCCGAGCCCGGTAGACGCCGTGACATGCGCGAACTTGCAGCCCTCGCCACGCCCACAGTGTCCCATTTGAAAGAACCTACACGGCACCAGAAGTCCCGGTCCCGGTCCCGGCGCCGCCGTTGTCGTCCTATGCGACCTCCAAGCTCCCTCTGCTCCCGCCGTCGCGCCCACTGTACGCAAGTCCGTGCCGGCTCGTCCGACGCCCCCCTCCCGAAGCGCCAGGTGCGCTAGGTGCGCCGCCTGTGACACAACCGCACCCGCCGGTCTTTGCCGAATTGGCGTTGGCGTTGGTGTTGCCGGCGGGATAGTCGATGTCGGAGCGGCGGTGTGCGAATACGTGCAACCATCGCCGGCGCGACAGCGGCCCTGTTGGAAGAATATGCACGGTCTGGTGGGCGCCATTGGGTCTTGGGTGGTGATTCGTGATGGAGGGAAGGAGAAGGTTGCTGGTTGCTGGTTGCTGGTTGCTGGAGGCTGGAGGCTCGAGGGACCTGGAGGCTGGGAGAGAGTGATGTTGCGGAGCAGTGGGGGCGGTTGCGGGGGGCCAGGTTATGTAGTGGGCTGAAACAGTGTGCGATGTCTGTAGGTGGGAAGTATGTAGGTATCCACATCAACCGGCGACGCATGCGGCTGCAGTCTGCAGAGTTTTGAAAATCAGTGAATAGCCAATCGGGGGGCGCGTACACACTGCCATGAGCAGTTCTATTGGACGAGTCTCATTCATGAGTGTGCACGCCGTCTCGTGAATCTTCTCGGATCCATCCATAATCATATCCAATATAATCGCCGCCCGATGTCGAACTTTGCCATCACTCTTCAGGTACCAGGACTACCGAGTCCTGTTGCCACGAACGTGTCCACACAAAACTCACAAACCGCCTGGAGGCTGGCACTGCACCCCGAAAACTCCAAACAAGATTAAAAACAAAAACAAGAGCAAGAACGAATCAAGGTAAACTTTTTGATTGAGTCCCCGAAGCACGATTGCAACCTAAGTACCCAGGCAGAATCGAAACTCCAGAGATGATTTGCCCTTTTCCCCCCCAAACCCCAGAACAGCAAAACAAACAACGCCCAATCCCCCATTTTTTTTCCACTCCCGAAGTACCCAGAAAACAAACGCCCAATCCCCCATTTTTTTTCCACTCCCGAAGTACCCAGAAAACAAACGCCCAATTCCAGCCATTGATCCCTATTCCGAAGACAACAAGATAGATGTTATAAGACACCGAATGCACAGAAAAGCCCACACATCGATGTCCGGTTCTTGTTGCTACAGAAGGTAGTATGGCGACAGATGTTGGCACAGTTAGACTGCTACACGTTAGTCCTGCGGTGAGAAGAAAGAAGGAACGGAAGATGACTTACTAGTATGGCGTCGGTAGTAGCGGTCGTGGGTAATCGCACAAACTGCGCGGTGTCAGTGTCTTTTCCCGATGATGGTTTAGTTACAGGAAGGGTTGGTCTTACGCTGACCTGCAAGGACGACGCGGGCGGGGTTCCTGGGGGGAATCGGGGGAGCTAGAGTATCAATTGACCAGGAGATGCTGTCACTGCTCTCTGCGAGGCTGACTGCATCCTCGGCAGTCTCGGTGTTTTCGAGAAACTCGTTTATGGTAAATTGGCTCTCATCCTCGATTTCACTCTCATCTTTTGCAGCCACAGAGAAGTCAGCATGAGCTGTAAATATCAGCAAGAAAAGAGAAGGAAGGCAGCTTACAGGTGACACCGTCAGCAAAGCCCGAATCTTCCGCACCGGCGAGCAGCTCGGCTACTGCAAAGGATGTAGGTCAGCATAGACTCACAGCGCATCACTCGGTAGATGCTTACCGGAAAAGTAGTTATTGCCGTCGCCAAACCCGTGAGGGAAAGGCGCGAGGACCGGATCTGCAAGACTCATCAGCAACTTTGGTGGAGCATATGGAGAGATTGAACGAATACTTACATCCTCCGTCTAGGGGGGCATGAATAACCATGGTGCCGTTACGGTTTTTCTTGATGATGGACTTACGCCTGCCACCGCAGAGTTGTTGAAAAAAGGCAAAGAATCCCTCTGCAACACATGTCAGCGGTAATCGTGCAGGATTGGATAATGGTTACTCACTGTTCTTGTCCTCTTGGGCACCGTCACCAGCGAAGGGAACCTGGGGGGGATTCATGGACTTGAGGGCAAAACCGGCGTTGCCCTGAATTGTTGCGCGAGTTAGATCGATTCATTGACAGGATATAGAGAACGGATGGAGTTGCCATACCTCGGCGACAGGCTTCGAATTAATTTGACCCATTCTGTTCACTTTTTGCGTGATAGCGGTGGTGGTGGTGGTGATGGATGTTGTGATCGTTCGTGGTGGAGGACAGAAGACTTGACTCTTCAGGCGGTAAGGAAGTTGAAAGTCTGGGTGATTTTAACTTCCAACTACCAGTGGAGAAGTTGATGGTGTGAAGAGAAAAAGAAAGGGAACAGCTCGCTCGCTGGCAACCGATTTATAGGTGGTGAAGGCCCAAACTGTTAGTTCCGCGTAACGACGTTCAAGAATGCACGTCGCGACGCCCAGAACCCTAAACGTGGGCGGCCGTCCGAGGCTCTTCGGGGTTGGCCGTTGAATGTGGGGTACGTCGATGACAATAGCGATTGGAGTGAAGGCGCATGCGAGTGCATTGGGTAAACCTATCTACTACACTCGCCCAGGACTGCGGTAAAGTGTCGGAGAGAGTGCGATAGCTTATAGCTTGAGTTTGATCCATGCAGCTCGACATGCCGGTGATGCTCATCTCTATTGTCCGATTGTGCCGTCTTCGTGGATGCTCCAACCATCGGCAAATGGTGGGCTCCCATGCTCTGCCTGCCTTGTGCAAAACGTGTGGAGCAGACTGATCGGGCCGAAGGGATGAATTGGATGGATCCGATATCCCGACTACGAGACGCAAGGCAAGGCATCTATCGATTGGCCCATTGACCTACGCATCGATGTCAACGTCCATCAGAAGCTGACGAGGCAGTCTGTCCACGCATCCAAGGACGACCTCAACGATACATGATCGTGCAAGGCCGCACGAATACGCAATATGTGCGCCAGCAGATGACTTCCACCACCGAGTTTAATCGTTACAATTCCCATGCACCTCAACGATTACGGCGATGCGTTGGGCTCCATTGGATTCCGCTGTCAACACCGGGGGTGAGAAAGGACCAAGGTCACGCCCCACACCTAGGAGTCCAACCGGCAGGCAGAACCGATCTGCAACACCTCAAGTAAGTAACCCGAAAGGGCCGAAAGGGTAGCTAACTTCTAAGCACCCATCCCGGCTCATCTCGACTAACATTGCAATGCATTCGCATGATTGCGACTGTATGGGCATCGAGGAGCTGAACGGCACGGGTGTGGCTAGGGCGTCTACAGTCAACGACTATGGCTCTCTTTCGTACGCGGGATGGGAAGTATAGTGTGGCAGAACAATGGAGGAGCTGTTAGGGACGTAAAAGCTGTCGGCGAGAGGAGGAAGTGAAGGAGGACTCCTGTCGGCGGGATAAAACGAATGTGGTTAGCAGCTGTGGGCGTCAACGTTGGTGAGCATGGCAGGGTTTTCTTCTTCTTCCTCTTTCTGGATCATTATCCCTCGAGTCGACGGTCAACCCCCCATCTCCTCTCTCTCCTCTGTGTGCGCTTCTTTTCTCGTCAGCCCTGGAGAGGCATTGGCAACGAGCCCTCGCAAAACCTGTATCAGAGTTGCACTGGGTGACTGTGTGGGATATAGGCGAGAATGAGGGAGATATCTACACCGTCTACCTGGTATGTATAAATCTTGCATTTGCTGTCTCGTTACCGCCTCCGCTTGCTGACGATTATTGACAACTCTCGCTTCACCTTGTGCGACGAAAGGTGCCTTTGGATCGAGAACCCAAACCGGTTGAGACGTGACGGATTGGTGAAGCCACTGAGAGTCACGGCCCAGACATCTTCTACTTATTCGGTCGCATCCTTCTGCTTCGGCAAGAACGATTTACCACGCCAACGCTGTACGGTTTCCAGACGTGCCTACATCAACCATCGCTCGTGATACCGCGGAGAAGTGGCGGATTGGCGAAGCCACCAAGAGCCACGGCCCAGACATCTTCTACCTAATCGATCGCATCCCTCTGCTTCGACGAGAACGATGCTACTACGTCGAAATTGGGGAGTATTCTGCGAGTATTATGCGAGAATCGAATGCGACCTCCTGCGGTATCCTACCTACTCCAGTCGCCGGTCGAGCAACTAGCTAATGTGGATGTCCTCTAGCCGTTTGTCTTTGGGAGATTTCTTCCCCTCGATATCACACAAAGTCAAGGGCAGAATTATGATCACTTTATGCCTGGGGCCTGTTCGGTCGTCCCGAGGAGTTACCTCGCTCCCGATTAATTGAGGTCTTCTACGGTTACCTTCGCCTGTCGACGTCAATTCACGCGATTACCGGCGATAGGCGCGACTACTACAAGCGCTATCTACGTGGAACCACACGACTATGAGTAACTACGGCATCACGGTGCAGCTGCGGAAATCCCTCTTCGAATTCACCCGCCTGGAAGAACTTTCAAGCTCATTATTTATTCGCACAGAAATCTCCTCTACCCAAGATGTATCTAATAAATCCTCTCCACGCCCCTCCATCCAAGCGCCTCCCTGCGGCCTCTACTCCGCTCGCCCTGACCACCGTAAAACGGTCTCTCACCCAGACTTACAGCGCGATCCCCGCTGCGCACGCCTCCAGTCTCGATATAATCGTCCGTGGCGGTATGGAAGGTGCTCCGGTTATCCCACACGGCAACGTCCCCCGTCTCCCCGTCCTTGTACCGCGCCCACCGGAACCGGACTTGCAGATCGTGGTTCTCAGATACTAGCCGAAATAGGTGGTTTAGGATCAGCTCGCTCTCGTCAATGGAGACGCCCAGGATCCGTTTCGTAAAGGAGCGGTTGACGAAGACGCCTGTGCACAGAAGGTGTTAGCAGGGACAAGGACGAAAGGGAGCAGGCGGAGGTACTTTTCCAGCCCGTCACGGGGTTAGTCCGGATTACCGGGTGCACGGCAGTCAGCTCAAGGTCGTTATTCTCCGGGGCGCCGCGATGATTCCGCAGCGTGTGGCCTCGCGCGGCAGCAACCTCCTTGAAGCGATCGGCGTTGTGCACGGCGCTCAGGGTCTCGAGGTAGGCGCGGAAGGACGGGGACAAGCGGTCGTACACCTCATAGCCGCTGGCCCACAGCGTGTCCCCGCCCGTGGCCGGCTGCGTGTGCACCTTGAGTGTGGCGTAGTCGCTGGGGACATTCTCGAAGGTGATGTCCGCATGCTATGTACATATCCCGTCAGCCACCCGTCTGCCGTTCCTAACAGAGAGTAGGTACTCACCCAACCAACGCTCGCCAACTGCGACTCCTCGCCCTTCTCCCACCCGAGCTCACGCACGCGCTCGCGCTCCTTCCGCGCATTCTCATACTTGATCCGCTCCTCACTGCTGATGATCGAGATGTGGTCGCCGTCCTTCCCGTTCTCGCGGGTCAGCGGGTGGATGTGCAGTCCGCTCGTGGCCGGCTTCCCCGAGAGCTCGCCGAGGGACTGCACCAGCTCCCGCTGCTGCGAGGGCGTTATTTCCTGCCCCCGGAAGAAGACTACGCCCCGGTGCGATATCAGTGAGGCGAGGTGCTGGAGAGAGGTGGGGGAGCTGAGGATTGAGGAGAGCTGGAAGTCGCCGCTGAACTCCGTGCCGATTACGGGCGTGGACTCGTGGTGAGGGTGCGAGAGGAGCGGGGAGAAGGCGGGTGGATAGGGGAGGGGCGCGGTGAGCGTGTTGACGGCTTGTGTGGGAGTGGGAGTTGGAGTGGTCTTGAGCTTGGTGGACTCGGTGGCAGAGGCGGTGGCCGTAGAAGGGGCGAGTGAGATAGTAGAAGGAGCCATTGCGAGTATCTAGGTTGTTGCTGAATTACGATTTGGAGACAGACCGTCGACGGCAGTCAGCTTTATACTCTGACGTCTCTGGCTGGCTGTGAGCAATCTTAACGGTTTCTTGCGTCATTCTCGGTCAGGGTCAGGCACCGATATGATCTCCATCCAACACTCGCGATTGGGCTGCATGTGGCGTGCGAATCCTCCGCAATGGCGGGATTGTTTCAGCCAGGATCGCTCGGATGTCGGATCAGCTCTTATCGCATACCTACCTCCTACCCGCGTGGAGATCCATCATCCTGGACAGTGTCACTCGGGGAAGCTGATAGGATATGGGCGGCGCGGTGATCGAGTGAGATTGGCAGCTTTCGGAAGGGCTTTCGGCGTACACCAGCGGGCTCGGATAGATTGGTTTTCCCCACACACCTCACATGTGCCATTGCTATCACGAATTCTTTGGGCTAAACAGATGACAATTCACCGGTGATGCTGGCAGTGGTTGAGGTGTCGATGAGCGGCTAGTTAGAGCAGCTGGGCGAAGCGAATACTGGGGGCGGACATGGATCCGCATGCCGTGACAGTCCCGCCCAAGCACGACTGCGCTTGAAACCATGTGGCGAAATAGTTATGTACGCGTTGATATAACTGCAATTGCTATCGAGCGCACTCATTCACCGGAACACGGCACCGCACCGCAGAGTCACGCCGCAGCCCTCACCGTCTCCAGCGCGCCCGCACACAACGCATCCAGCTTCTCCTGCACATCCGAAAAGATGTTGATCGCGTCAACGAGCTTCAGCGCGCCGCGCCCGGCATCCTCGCGATTGAGTTCCAGCCTCCACTGGGATTCGGTCAATAGCTCGCCCATTTCCGTCTCCTGCACGCTTTCGGCCCATGCGTCGACCAAACTCTGCGCCTGTCCGTGCACGAACGCCTCCTGACTAAACCCGGCCAACAGCGGCGGGGAGACGGTAACATGTTTTAACCCGGCAAGCCGCATCACCTCGTGCGGCGCAACAAAGCTCGCCGCGAGCACCTGCGTCTTCGCGCCGACGACCTCGTACCACTTCTGCGCGGCAACCGCGATCTCGAAGCCGGGATGGGCATCCACGTAGCCCTCCTCGAAGTGCACTCTCAGCGCGTTGACGTACGGCGCGACATACGTGCATCCGACGCGCGCGGCCATCTTCGCCTGCACGAGCGTGAACAGCGTCGTCGCGAGCGTGCGGATCCCCTCCGCCTCGAGGATGCGGCACGCCTGCAGGCCCTCCCACGTCGACGGGATCTTGATGCACACGCGCTCGCGCGTGATCGACGGGGACAGCGTCGCGTAGATGCTCACGATGCGCCGCGCGTCCGCCACCGTGTCGGAGGTGCTGAAGGCGTGCAGCGGGTTCGTCTGCGTGTGCACGTACCCGGTCAGGTGGGGAAGGATCCGCGCGGAGAGGAGGCATGAGGCGATTTCGGAGACGAGTGTGGGTGTCGGCGATGGGTGCGAGAGCGCGATCGTCGCAGCAGCGGTGAGGACCGGGGCGTTTGCGGGCTTGGTCAGCTCGCCGAGCGCTATCGCTTGGTTCGAGGTGCAGTCGGCGAAGGGCCCCAGGGCCTCCGCGACGGAAACGTCGAGCGTGTCGCAGTCTATCGCTGACTGGGCGCGGAGGTGTGATAGCTGTGTCTGGGTGGCCATTGAGTGTCGGAAGCGGTGGAAATGATGGGTTGTTGTTTCTTTCGATAGATTAGCAGCTCGAGTGCGGCAGCGGTGGATGATTGAGTACTTATTGTCTCTATGCAGTCCATGGCGGGGTTGTAGTGGGGTATATTATCGACCGTACTTTGCCAGAGAGCTCGTTGGATACTTTGGTACTTCCTTGGTTACTGAGGTACATATCGGCATTTCGTGCGGGCAAAACACTAGCGCAGAGCCTGTCTCCGCTTCTGTGGGGTTCGGAGGGCAGGAATCCGCGCCGATTCGTTGCCGCTCACAGGGTTGCAGCTCGAAGTGCGGATACGTTACTGGATACAGGCGCAATGCCAGGGTTCGACGTGTGGAGGGTGTTTCCCCGCCAATACAGCTGGTAGGCTATTGGTAGAGTCTCGCCCGCACCAAGTGAGTGAAGACCAAGTGGGAGAGGTCGTTTCTTGTTTCGAAATTCGATCGCAGTTTGCAGCTGTGAAGTTCCAGTTGGTCGCGCCGTATCGATTTGACACACTCTTGGGGTGACGATGTTCCGGCTCGAATACTCTACTTTATCTATTACTAGATAGTGGTCATGCTCCCCCACGCCAGCTGCCCCGCACAGGCCATCCACGCTTATGTAGCGAAGCCTTTAGGTGACGGAGCGTGGTGGCTTGGTCACTTTGTAGATACATCGCAGGTCGGCAACTTTGCATCCACATACCCTCGCATTTCGGCGAACCAGAGATTAGTACCTGGCTTGGACTTTCGAGGTCGCGCCATCGCTGGCAGGCGAGGTGGATGGGAGTTCACCAGGTGGTTGAAATACGATTGACTAACTAGTGCCCTCGCCAAAGCCTCGGGCCGACGGGTCGGCCGCCATTCCCAATCCGGTCTTAGCCAGCAATGGGAGAGCTGCCGAAGTACTCGACTTCCTGAACTCCGCTACTCGCAGATCCGAAGACTACCTAATCGCCGCAAAACCACTCTCCTGGCCCTCAACAGCGTCTCGCTAGAGCCCAGGAAGCGACGCTGCCGTCGCGCTTGGGACCACTATCACGGCAAGGATCTTTCCCGCCGTTGCAAGCTTCGAAGTTCTAACGGGGGCATGGATAGACGCCGGATAGACGGGCTTCAGGTGTCGGGACAACGGTATGTAGGTATGAGGAATGCGGTCCTCGGCGGAGGTGGCGGTGTGAAGGCGGGACCGGCTGAGAGCCGCACAGGTGGGAAGGGAAGGGGCGGGGTTGTGGTGAAGGCTATCCGATCATCATTCATGACCACGGCGGTTTGATGATAGGTAGTGGAAAGGGGTCGGACGTATGTGCCCAGCGTGCTGTGCAGGTGGAAACGTATCGGAAGACTGTGGTCGGTTGGGACAAGACCCACGGCCACTATACTTCGTTGGAGCGGCCATCTTGAGCGGCAATTCCAGCTACCCCATAGTTCCGAAGAATTGCACATAGATGCGAAGATTCCCCATCGCTGACCATCCGAATAGGTAACACATTCTTCAGCCAGTTTCGTAACGGCTGCATAACATCATACGAAGAAAGAATGAAAAGCATTATCCCAAAGTCCTCGACACGGCCGCCGCACGACAACCGAATCACCGTATCCCTCTTCCAACGTCCCACCGCTCTGTCCATCCAAACACACCAACCCCAGTAGGCTGTAGACTAACCACAAGTCCCATGCGCCCCACCATAGCAATCCTTCCTGGGCCCATACGCGCAGCACCCCCCGGTGGGATTACACTGAAACGCCCAATTACTCTGGTGCGTTCCCGGGTAGGCAGCTAGATCTCCAGACTCGTACACCGCATTCGAGCAGCCGCGGCAATACACGCCTGCTGGCGTCCCTTGGTAGCACTTGCAGCCTATGTATTTGCAGGTGCGCTTGGTGAGCCCGCCGGCGTCATCGCGCGCGAGGATGAGGTCGTCCGCGGCGGCGGCGTCGGCGTCGCGGCGCAGGAGTTGGCTGGCTTTGCCGCCGTGGGAGGAGGCGTGGATGAGTGTGAGATGGGGGAGGAGCGAGGCGATGAGGATGATGTGCTGCGGGCGGAGGTGCATGCTTGCTGCTTGCTGGTAGCGATGAAGGTGTTGGGCTGGATTCGTCAGTGCGGGTTCGTGAGCATGGCTAGTTGGGTTGGGTACTTTACCGTACTGGTGTTGGGTTGGAATCTGGATAGGAGCGGGGAAAGTGCAGAGATGTGGTAGAGTCGAGAGGGCGGGAGAGCTGGATCTTGCTGGCCTCGCGGAGGATACTCAATATTTATCCCCCCCTCCCACCCTTCCCTAAGGCATCATGAATGGGCCCTCTCCGTGCCTCATTCGCTGTGCATGCATCCGCGATGAAAAACTCCCCGCTCGCGATCACCCCCTTCCACTCTAGAGTCCAAAGTGCACACCCGTCTCCAGCAGAACACACGGCCGAAGCACCCCATGGTCCCATGTTGCTATCTTGAGAATCACTCGAGCACAAATACGAGGCCTATCGTCAGCGGCGGGCGCTATGCATAGAGGCCGAACCAGCTTCGCAGGATCACTCCCGTTGTATGTATTGTCCAATGACTCTGGGTCCCTGATGCAACAAAGACGAACTTGCGGCGAGATGCGTTTTTCACGACCTGGCCTTTCGAGTCCTTGGGGCTGAGAGTGGTCCAGGAAAACAATTCCAGGTATGTAGTCCACATACGGTGATACGACGCTCAGCCGTACGTACTGGTCGCAGACATCCGACTACGTGATGCTTGGAGCTAGTCCGGTCACGGATGGATGTTTTTCCAGTTGGAGTGTTCGTCACGCGCCCGGGCGCCCCGGGTGTGTAATCCATACTCTGCGGATCGCTATTCGGGCACGAATTAGAGCAGGGCAAAAGATAACATTGCCTGCTCTTCCGAGCTGATAGATACTCTATCCGCCGTGAGACCTGATGGAAAACCTACCATTGCCCGGTGGGTACCGGGCAGGTATACCTAGTAGAAATCAGTACATATCTTTGACACTCCACTCGCGCTGATTAGACACCATTTCTCCACGCAAAAGTTTAGATTTGCCGTACATAGGTAAGTAGAAACGTCATACCACCGTGTTGGCTTCTTCGGACTTCCTTCGGATCTGGCACTGATGCGCTGAATTGGTAACCCAGAAGCATTCGTATTTTCATCAGGCTTTTAGATCAGCATGTCTTAGCGAGAGGGAGGAGTTGGGCTGCTCATTTCTGGTTGTATGAGACCATTTTCGGTTTCCCACACATATGTCCGAGTGCACCTTAACTACGGCGTACATCAGCTCAGCCTTCAGCTCCTCAAGCTTCGAGGCGGAGACAAGATACGAGGGCTCAGGGTTCCAGTGAATGGGGGCAGCAACTTTGACGCGTTCCTGGTGTCGGTGGTCAGTGGGTCATAAACTTCTGCTACTGCGTATCACCGGTGTGTTCTGAGGCCGTAAAGTTGGTGTGCCATTTCGATGTTCTCCGGCCGCTGGCAGCTGTGCTGTCGGCAGGCTAGGATTCGATCGGCTTATCTTATCGCGTCTCTGCATCTCACCATGCCTCTTGGGATGGCAGAGTCCAGACAACACATAGCCAGGCTCGGCGGCGTGCGGCTCTTGTCGATAATTGCTGGCCACCACCACTTCTGCTCAGTTGGCCACTACCTACACTTGCTCTTGCCCACGGCTCCGTTCTACTCTTGCGAATGATCTTCGATTTCCAATTCTTGAACCGTTTGCAAGCATGATGCAATATACGATCGAGAGCATTCTGTTCCTTTACGTCCTTTACCGCCTTGTCCTCTGGTCATGTCCTTTTTGGTGGCCACGCGCCACTGAGAATGCAGCCATTCCGCAACCTACTGCAACTTCGCTACAACAAGCGATGAATTCCCGGCCCGACCGACCCGTCCGTGTAGACGATTCGAAGCGCATCGTTTCCGATTCACCGCCATCTTCAGCTAGGCCTCTCGAGTCTAGCACAGCGGCGCCAGTTGTGTCTTCGAAGGCTCCACGATTCGCCGCTTCGACGGGACGTACTCCAGAACTCGAGCGAGTAAATCGCGGGCCGAAAAGCTTTCGTATCAGCGGTGTGCCACTGGACTGGAGTGACGACCAGCTTCTCGATGGTCTGCGAACCCTCGATCCCTCACTTGAGGATCGAAAATATCGACTTTCACTTTACCCAGCTTGTTGCGGATCTACTCAGACGGCAATCCTCAACATCGATTCTTGCACCGACTACTTTCTGAACCTGCAGCCAAATCATTATGTGATAGTCAACGGAGTCCAAATTGCAATTGACGATCATTTCTACAACATGACGCCGCTGAATAAACCCGATGGTGATATCCTTGCCGAGTCCGTCTCCTATACTTGAGCATCAGATGAGAGAAATTGCTGAGACATGACCCTTTGCAGTGTTGTCGCGGTGACTGGTCTCGCTGGTCATGCATTCGGATCTTGGAGGAGCCGGGAGACCCGCAAGATGTGGCTTGCAGATTTCTTGCCTCACGACGTGACGGGTATCAGGATTATGACATACGGCTACGACAGCAGGCTTTTCAGACGGGAGAAAAGTCATTCGGGGCTACTTGACTATACGCGTGAATTCATCCAGCAGTTGGAGAATAGCAGGAGCTCGGCGAAGGTATGCATTCCTAGCTCGCGATCTGCCGAGTGATACTGAGATTCTCGGCACCCAGCATCGGCCTCTCATCTTTATTGGGCACAGCTTGGGAGGTATCTTGATCTTACAGGTAAGGAGCCTGACGACATAGGTGTCGAGTCTTGATCCGGCGGTTCACTAACAAGCGATGCGCGACAGACATTAATCAACTCTCACCGGAACTCCGATCACAAAGCGCTTCTAGATTCAACACATGGGATATTTTTCTTCGGAACGCCACACGATGGGCTGAAAGCTGGTGGCCTCGAGGAAATCTTGGAAGGAAAATCGGATGAAGATAGGCACAACTTGCTGAGGCTGTTGAAAGAGAACTCCGACTTTCTGAACAACCAAAAGGAGGATCTTCTGGGTTTTTGGAGAGTTTTCAAGCATAAAGTTGTCAGTTTCTATGAGACTTGCGAGACAGCGACAGTTGAGGGAGACGAAGTAGGTCAGCCCTGGTCTCCGCTGTTTGGTATGAGTGTTTACCGACTAATTGCTGCAGAGATCAGGAAGGATTTCTAGAAGTGGTCCGACGGAACAAATGGTATCAAAATCGTCTGCTCAATTGTTCCTGCCATCTGGATGCGAGACTCGGTTGCCGGTTCACAAAAATCATACGGATATGGTGAAGATTGCCTCTAAAACAGACACGACCTATCAGACAGTGGTCAAGCACCTGCAGGATTGGATCGGTATATTATCCTTTTATTTATTGACTCACAAACATCTATCCAGCGACTAATTCGGCCACAACTACCAATATAGCTACGGCATGCACACAAAAAATGATTCTGGCCAAGATTGACGCCATGGAACCCAAACTGTTCTTGCAACATTTATCGGCGGCTGATCAGGAGAAGCACAAAGATTCGATAGAACCTTTGGTACACCAGAAGCCAGAATACTATTGGATTTTTCGAGATACAGAATTTGAGCAGTGGAAATCGGCGGATTGTTCTCAGGTGCTTTGTTTGTCCGGACCACCACGATTCCACATGAGCAGGGTCTCGGCTCATCTTGTCGACGAATGGAAGCTGAAATCCAAGCTCCTGCTATACTTTTTTTGCGCTTCTGCTCCAGGGCCCGACCAAACCGCTGCTTATTTCACTAAAGCTC
This sequence comes from Tricharina praecox, assembly GCF_024521635.1. Lineage (NCBI taxonomy): Eukaryota > Fungi > Ascomycota > Pezizomycetes > Pezizales > Pyronemataceae > Tricharina > Tricharina praecox. The sequence goes on along the minus strand of NW_026250429.1, from coordinate 137,144 downwards.
TCTTTCTTCAATTCCTGAAATCATTACCAGCACCACGTCAGACGATAGCCATTTCGGAGTTCTCTCGTGTTCTTCTTGACGGGGTTCTAGGTAGAAAAGGCTCCAACGAGGTGTCATCCGCATTCGCCAAGCAAGACTCCGCAGAAACCATCATAGAAAAGCTCCTGAACGTGGACTCTGATCCTCAGCTGGAAATAGCGGAAAACTACTGGAAAGCACTACAGAATGGTCTTCGTTTTTCGACTATTGGAAATGAACCGGTGGTCATCATTATCGACGGGCTAGACAAGTCGGATCAACGGCAAAGCACCAAATTCATTGAGGGAGTCATTTGTTTCATTGCGCGCCTCCAGGAGAGATTCCCGAGAGTGAAAGCCTTGCTTACGGGGCGAATCCCAGAGGGGCTGTCATCTGAGGTCGGTGTGGTTCGCATTGAGTATGATAAAGAAAGACAAGGTTTTTCCGTTCCTATCCAGTTATGAATAACGCGTCGATTACTATTGAGACTGACTGGTAATTACGGCTTACAGAATGTCTGAATCTTCTGAGCTTTCAGAACACACGCTACGACAAAATCTCCGAGGAGCATCGCGGATCTTTGAAATGGTTCCACAAGCACGACAAATACCAGGCATGGGAAGCGTCGGAAAAATCCTCCTTTCTTTATATTCAAGGAAAACCGGGCAGCGGAAAAAGCACTCTCACGAAATATTTCCGAAAAAAATTCAAGCCGGCTGCAGGCTCGGCTATCGTCGCCGACTTCTTTTACAGCAACAGGGATGGCGCTCTTCAGACCAGTCATTACAATATGATTCGATCGCTTCTCTTCGATGTCCTCACCGCGAGGGAGTCGTTTTTCTTCCACTTTCAACCTGAGTATCGGAAGTACAAGGAATCTCTGCGACACGGCCTTGTTTCGGAATGGCAATATGACTCTTTGAAGAGTATCGTTAAAAGATTTAGTGGTCATCCTGATGCGGAACGGCTTTATCTCATCATCGATGCCGTAGATGAATCCACTGAAGAAGACAGACGCGACATTCTAAACCTTCTGCTCGAACTCTGTTCCGATAGCAAACACTGCACTATCAAGGTGTTCATCGCCAGCAGGCCAATCGGTCTGCTCGAATCGAGAATCCCAGTTTCAGACATCATAAGGCTTCAAGACGAGAACAAGCCCGACATCGAGCAGTACGCTCTTTCTTGTCTGAAGGGTGCACCCCTCAGCTTCACCGGTGATATCCTTCGCGAATCTATCGATCACATTGTCACGTATGCTGAAGGGGTTTTCCTGTGGACACACCTCGTTATGGAAGAACTATCTGTATATGCCGAGACCGGTTACTCCAGCGAAGAAATCTTCGATGTTCTTAAATCTTTACCGAAGGAGTTGGAAGAACTATACGAGCTTATTCTGAGCCGGCTGCTCGAAGGCAAACCTCGTGATATTACAGTTGGGATACGGCTGTTCCAGTTCATTCTTTTTGCGGCCCGCTCTCCGACAAACGCCGAAGTTGCCCACGCCCTAGCTATACCAGAGTCCCCGGTCGTTAGCTATCTTGCTTCAGACGAACTATTCAAGCGCGCCCTGATCCAGGATGTCGACAAAAGAATCATACACTGTGGAGGAAACCTTCTGGAGATAAAGCATTCCAAGGGCGCCATTGGTAGGTGTTACTGCGCCCTCTCGAGTTTGCTGAGCTAATCTGATCTTTAGAAAGTGAACGCACAAGTGGTACCGTTCAAGTCATGCATCAAACCGTTCGGGAATATTTTCTGCGGCCAACCGGATATGCATATAGGACCAAATTTAAGATGGATGAGGACAACGCCCATCTTGCTATATCGGTGACCTGTATCCGATATTTAATCCTGTGTGTCGCAAGCACCAGTTTAAAGACCACTAGCGATACAACGGATTGGACGCCAGGTGAGTTCGACGAGTATGTCCAATACCTTCACGACAGACCGTTGCTCAGTTACGCCCTACAAAATCTCGCGCACCACATGAAATCCTGCCGCCGAAAAGTTTCGGATGTTGTCTCACAGCTCATTTGCGCGCTGACGAAACACCCGACTGGGTACTTATTGGAAGGATGGGCGAGGTCCGAGTCTCACCTGACAGACGTTCCGAACAAAAAGTTCAACATCAATGCCGGAAAAGAATTCAGGAACAGACTATTACACGCCGCTGTCATGAGGAAGTACCCTCGTGTATCAGAAGCTTTGTTGTTAGCAGGTGCACACATTGATTGTCGTGAGAACGAAAAAACCCCGTTGCTGGTTTCGGCCACCCAAGGGGATCATCCTACGTCAACTCTGCTTATCGCCCGGGGAGCGAGCAAGGACGTTAAAGACAGACTGGGGCGGGCGCCGACGCATCTAGCCGCCATGATAGGTGACGAACGCACGGTCAAATTATTGATCGAGAAGGGGGCCAACATGGAGGCAACTAACGCATACAGGCGGACGCCACTCCATCTGGCTGCACAGTACAGCAAAGAGGCCACATCGAGACTCCTCATCGAGAACGGGCCAACATGGAGGCAGTGGACGAAGACGGGTCGACGCCACTCCATCTGGCTGCACAGCGAGGCGACGAGGCCACATTGAGAATCCTCATCGAGAAGGGGGCCAACATGGGGGCAACTGCCAAAGACGGGCGGACGCCACTCCATCTGGCTGCACAGCGAGGCGACGAGGCCACATCGAGACTCCTCATCGAGAAGGGGGCCAACATGGAGGCAACTGCCAAAGACAGGCGGACGCCACTCCATCTGGCTGCACAGCGAGGCGACGAGGCCACATCGAGACTCCTCATCGAGAAGGGGGCCAACATGGAGGCAACTGCCAAAGACGGGCGGACGCCACTCCATCTGGCTGCAGAGCGAGGCGACGAGGCCATATCGAGACTCCTCATCGAGAAGGGGGCCAACATGGAGGCAACTGCCAAAGAAGGGCGGACGCCACTCCATCTGGCTGCACAGCGAGGCGACGAGGCCATATCGAGACTCCTCATCGAGAAGGGGGCCAACATGGAGGCAACTGCCAAAGAAGGGTGTACGCCACTCCATCTGGCTGCAGAGTACAGCAAAGAGGCCATATCGAGACTCCTCATCGAGAAGGGGGCCAACATGGAGGCAACTAACGCATACAGGCGGACGCCACTCCATCTGGCTGCACAGCGACGCGACGAGGCCACATCGAGACTCCTCATCGAGAAGGGGGCCAACATGGAGGCAACTAACGCATACGGGCGGACGCCACTCCATCTGGCTGCACAGCGAGGCGACGAGGCCACATCGAGACTCCTCATCGAGAAGGGGGCCAACATGGAGGCAGTGGACAAAGACGGGTCGACGCCACTCCATCTGGCTGCAGAGCGAGGCGACGAGGCCACATCGAGACCCCTCATCGAGAAGGGGGCCAACATGGAGGCAGTGGACGAAGACGGGTCGACGCCACTCCATCTGGCTGCACAGCGAGGCGACGAGGCCACATCGAGACTCCTCATCGAGAAGGGGGCCAACATGGAGGCAACTGCCAAAGACGGGCGGACGCCACTCCATCTGGCTGCACAGCGAGGCGACGAGGCCACATCGAGACTCCTCATCGAGAAGGGGGCCAACATGGAGGCAACTGCCAAAGAAGGGTGTACGCCACTCCATCTGGCTGCAGAGTACAGCAAAGAGGCCATATCGAGACTCCTCATCGAGAAGGGGGCCAACATGGAGGCAACTGCCATAGACGGGCGGACGCCACTCCATCTGGCTGCACAGCGAGGCGACGAGGCCACATCGAGACTCCTCATCGAGAAGGGGGCCAACATGGAGGCAACTGCCAAAGAAGGGTGTACACCACTCCATCTAGCTACAGAGTACAGCAAAGAGGCCACATCGAGACTCCTCATCGAGAAGGGGGCCAACATGGAGGCAACTAACGCATACGGGCGGACGCCACTCCATCTGGCTGCACAGCGACGCGACGAGGCCACAACGAGACTCCTCATCGAGAAGGGGGCCAACATGGAGGCAACTAACGCATACGGGCGGACGCCACTCCATCTGGCTGCACAGCGAGGCGACGAGGCCACATCGAGACTCCTCATCGAGAAGGGGGCCAACATGGAGGCAGTGGACAAAGACGGGTCGACGCCACTCCATCTGGCTGCAGAGCGAGGCGACGAGGCCACATCGAGACCCCTCATCGAGAAGGGGGCCAACATGGAGGCAGTGGACGAAGACGGGTCGACGCCACTCCATCTGGCTGCACAGCGAGGCGACGAGGCCACATCGAGACTCCTCATCGAGAAGGGGGCCAACATGGAGGCAACTGCCATAGACGGGCGGACGCCACTCCATCTGGCTGCACAGCGAGGCGACGAGGCCACATCGAGACTCCTCATCGAGAAGGGGGCCAACATGGAGGCAACTGCCAAAGAAGGGTGGACGCCGTTTGATCTCGCAGCTCAGTATGGCCACCATGCTATATGTAGTCTCTTCCGGGGCTGTGAATAGGGCGTCCAGTCCTCATTTGGGGTTGCCGACGACGAGACGGAGTTGGTCGGTTTGAGGAGAAGAAGGACTACCAGCTTTCGAGCCGGCGAAATGAAGACGGGTATCCTACAGGGGCTGATATGGAATGGGACACTGGGACATTGCAGGCGGCTGGATTTCAGTGTTGTTGTGTGGCTTTGTGAATTTGGTGGATTTGTCGGCGTGTGGCTTTGTGGCTTTGTAGCTGTTTGGCTGTGTGGCTGTCTGCGTTGCATGATTGTGTATAAGACGAAGATAACTGTGATCGGACATTACGGATTTCTGTGACAATATCAAACAGGACTACTACTATGGTCCTTTGGGTAACCTGCCCGGGACTGCCCTGCCTTATAGTCCCCCATCGGACTGATATCCGTCCGGACGATTCTCCTCCCTGGACTCCGGTCGGCGTGTAGCGGAAACGAGAATGGAGTCAACCAAAAAGGCAAGCCGACGCCGCTTCGTAGACCAGCTCGGAATGGCCAAGAGGTCATGTTGAGAATCTTCACCGAGAAGATAGCTACCTTACAGGCAGCTGATACAAACTAGGTAGGTAGTGGGCCGCCGTACGTCCATGCTAGTGCGTAGGTTATGAATGAAGTCTGTCGCTCGGTCTCTACATCCGTCTATTGCCACTGATTTCGTTGGAGCACTCTTTCATCGAATCATCGGGTCATTGCCGATGGGTGACGGAACAGCAAAAAAGTAGCCATCACCGACTTCCTTTGTGTGCTACTCGACGGGGTTCTCAAAGGTATAATCGTCGACGAAGGATCCTTGAAGTTCGATGAGGGAGACTCCCCAATGGGAACCATCGGGAAGCTATTATATGCGTCGGTCTAGTGCTTGCCGCGTCCGCTGAACGATAATACAGGCGAAGGTCCCACGCGGATGCCGAGTCGACTGCAGGAAGTAGAGACATGTCATTGGAAAGCCCTGGAGGTTTCTTCGATGTTTTATCTACTGCAGACAAATAAACATTAATTATCATCGATAGACTAAATCCAGATGGAAGGTTCAGCGAAAACATAAATTTCGCAGAAGAGGTTTCTCGCTTGATTATACACTTGCAGGAGAATTCGCGAGCATCCAAAATTTGCCATACCGAGCATACCGAGATACGGTTCAGAATGGAAATCTCCTATGATACTATAAACTCCCGGCCAAAATAAAATATGATAGGCGCGGTGTTGGCTGCGGCCTGGCGGGCAGTGGTTGCGGGTGACCCGCTTGGACATGCGATAAGCGTGATAGTATAGATGATCCGAACCATGGACTATGAAGGACCAAAGTCTCCCGCCATCCCGCCGTCGCGTGCTTCTTGACGGTCTTCGTCAAAACCTTCGGCTCTTCGCATATCTCTTCGCATGGTTTTTAAAGTCCGCAGCCGAAGCCCGCATTCTGGGAACTCACTTCGCCCTCTCCCGTGCAATTACCAAGCGAGTATCGCAAAAAAAATACCCCTGCTGGTGCTCCACACGCCCAGCCGCTAGATTACCCCACGTTTTCCTTCGCTCCATCGGTCATCATGATGAACGAGGGAAGGATCACAACTCCACGCACCTACATACGCACGCCTCGCCATACACACCACGACTCTGGCAATTGCCCTTCCTCTTATCATACGTGCTTTGCTTAGCTCAGCTCGAAGATAGCATCATCATCGACGACCGTAGCTCAGGCTCTGCGACTGAACTTTCGCCCCCCCGGCCACCCCATCACCATTACCCTCTCCCCGCCTATAACGACGACGACTCGCACAACTGCCGTCCGGTTTCTTCGCGCGATCTCCGCCATTTCTTGAGCCCGCACGTCCCCCTTGCACGCGACCAGCGATGCAGGCCTCCAACCCCCCAACCGCGTCCTCGTCCTCGCCTTCGCCCACGCCGTCCAAACCCGCGCGCTTCGCCAAGTCCGGGCGCGACAAGCTCTCGGATGCGTCCCGGCCGACTAAGCGGCGTTGCGTGAGTAGCGCATGCATCGCGTGTCGAAAACGGAAATCGAAGTGTGACGGGAATACGCCTTCGTGTGCCGCGTGCGCTTCCGTCTACCACACCGAATGTGTCTACGACCTTAACTCCGATCATCGAAGGAAGGGCGTGTATAAGAAGGATATTGACAGCTTGAAGACGCAGAATGGTACCCTACAGACCCTGATTGAGGCTGTCTTAAATGTTCGTGGTTCCCTTCTTCGATCTTCCCGAGATGGCGTGTGCCGCCGCTTCAGTGCAGCTGACTTGGAATAGTACCCGGATGAGAGGGTTTATGATCTGGTGAAGGAGATACGGTCGTGCGATTCTCTCGAGGAACTGGCAGAGCGGATCGCCGAGGAGCAGAAGCAGCTGTCGGAAAACTGGGCAGCAACCAGTCCGAAGGGGATCGTCGACGGGGATTCGCCGGAGAGCCAGGGAAGTATCTGGGAAGGGGATGGAGACGGCATACCGTCATCTCTTGAGGCAGAGTTAAGTGGGAAGATGGGATCGCTTCGTCTGGAGGAGGGTCAGGTGCGGTTTATCGGCGCGACTTCGAATTTGATGCTGCTGCCATCCAGCCAAAGTACCGAAGACGAAGAGGAGGCCGGGAATCCAGCGTTGCAGAGTCAGCGGCAAGACATTCCCATTCTTTCGTGGACGACGGTGACGCAGGATAAGGACTTGATATTGCATCTGATCGTGAGCCTTCCATTGTGCGACATTTATTGGCCTCTGCTCACCTTGGACAGACGCTTTACTTTACCTACCACTACCCTTTCTTCACCACGCTCTCGAAGGACCTTTTCTACAAGGAGTTCTTCCGCGGCAAACAACCCTTTGACCCCCGTCGTATCGTCTACTGCACCTCGTTACTTGTCAACATCATGCTCGCTCTTGGGTGCCATTTCACGACATGGCCATCGGCACGCGCAAATCCGAACGACTCGGCTACAGCCGGCGACCATTTCTTCAAGGAGGCGAAGAGAATCATCTTCGAGAACGATGAGCATGAGAACCCACGGCTGACCACTGTACAAGCGCTCGCCCTGATGTCGGTGCGCGAGGCAGGATGCGGCAGAGAAGCGAAGGGTTGGGTCTATTCTGGCATGAGTTTCAGAATGGCGATGGATCTTGGTCTTCATTTAGATCCGGTTTCGTTGAAAGAAACCGATTCTATGAGTGATGAAGAAACGGATGCCAGGAGGATCACATTTTGGGGCTGCTTTCTCTTTGACAAGTATTCTGCTCCGCGTCCATATCCATCATCCGTCACTGACCGAGAAAAAGATGTTGGAGCAACTACATGGGTCGCATGCCACAGTTGCCATCAGCGATGGTGACAGTTCCCAAGCCTGATGTCTTCCCATCGGAAGATTCGGACAACTGGGTGCCGTACACAGACGAAGGCATCATCGACAACGCGCAACCGTCGAGAATCCGTGCCATCTCGTTGCAGATCTCCCACCTCTGTGAGATTTCGAACGATATACTTCTGTGCTTCTACAACCCCACTCCGTCCTCCGCATCCCCCATGGCCAAATCTCTGACCAAATCATCCATCTCTGCCGAATTCAAGAAACTTGGCGAGCTATTTTCCCGTCTCGAAGATTGGCGCAAGAAGCTTCCGGTAGAGCTCGAGGCTCGCGGTGGAAGCCTACCAAGCGCACTACTAATGCACATGTTCCATCAAACCCTCTACATCCACCTGTTCCGACCGTTTCTCAAGTTCTCCTCCCAGAGCTCATCCACACCGCTCTCCCACCTTGATCCTCGAAAAGCGTGTCTCCACGCGGCGACGAACATTTCCAAGTACCTACGCTTCTACAAACACCGCTACAAGCTGAAGCAGATCTGCAACGTAGCTGGCTATTTTATCCATTCCGCGTGCACCATTCATCTCCTCAACCTACCACAAAAGACCGCGGCAAGGGACATAATCCAAGGCCTCCACGGCCTCGAGGAAATGGGCGAATGCTGGCTCGTCGCCCGCCGATCACTAGTGATAATCGATATCCTCGTCCGCCGCTGGCGCCTCGAGGTGCCCGAGGAAGCAGCGGTGATCCTCGCCCGCGCTCGCACAGAAGCCAAACAATGGGGCCTCCAGGAAAAGAGTACGACGTCGCCAGCTAGCTCCCCCGCATACTCGGACGTCTCGACTTCGCCGCGCTCGGACATTGTCATCCCGGAGTTCTCGCCGATCTCTGCCGCAACGCAGCAGCGCGTGCCGATGCTACCGTATACAACCTACCCTCCAAACATGGGGAGTATCTATGCCGCTGCGAGTCCTCAGGGCGCGGTCGCCCACGTCGCCACGAATATGGGCACCGCACACACGCCGTGGCAAGGGCCGGATGGGTGGTTACTTCGGGACCAAGGCGAACTGGGAAACGAGCTGGCGGGGCTAGGGGAGCTCGGATGGGAGGCGGGGGATGTCACTGGTGTCAACTGGGAGGCGCAGGGAGGATGGCCGGACTGGGGACAAACGGGGCGTTAGATGTCAAGGCAGGTATGCGGGCGTTACTGGACAGGGGCTTTCCCTTCATGCGTTTTCTCTCATTTCTCTCTTTCGATACATTCAGTTTGGTCTTGTCTTTTTCTGATTCCCAGGAGCCCCTGTTTCGTACTCATCGATGTTATTGTGCTTTTATATAACCCGGATTTCGTCTGTTTTTGTACACTCTATACACATATGGTACTTTACATATCACTCAACTGTTACTTGGTTCGAGGCTAGATTGAACTGTCACACTTTCTCGTCTTTCTTTTCGTGTGTGATGTGGGGAAGACGTCCCGTGCCGACTCGCCACTCGAATCGGTACTTGGAGGGCACATGCGGTAGCCGACCGGTTAATCTCTCACCACGGAAACAGCAGTCTGCTTCTCTCGCACAGAAACATTGAGAAATCAATCCTGTAAATCTCGTGTCGAGAACCCACCTAGAGTACCTATCTAGGTTGAATACAAGCACCTACCGCATCATGTGACCTCACTCACACGTGACACGGCTGAGGCAAGAATACCTAGACCATACGGAGGATGTGGGAGATGTCTAATCGTTGAGGACGTTGTGACGTGTAGGCACGGGGTGGGCTGTTGCCTACCACATCCACGTTCCCGCCACGATCCGGATGTGGCGTCTGCTCGGAAACACACCTGTGAATACACCCCTCACTTGCCGCAAGCAAACGGGAAGTTATAACGCCGATATATGCCCCGGGATACTGGTAGGGACGTCGGGACGACAGTCTCTCACGCTCGAACCGCAGAAACATGTTCTTTCCAAACATTCAACTTCACCAATTATCACGTCGTTCCTGCCCGGTAAAGGCGGTCTATGGAACGGTAGGAAAGGGGCGGGCATTGGGTCTGAGCAGGGGTCTTTGGGGGAACGCTAGGCATGATCATATTGTCTTGAGGTTTAAACTGCGCTAACTGGAAGGGGGTGTCTATAATAAGACGATGTGGTGGGAGGTCTCGGGGGGAGGGGTAGAAGGGCTTATCTAGGGGATGCAAAACATCGAGATTAAAAGGGAGAAGAAGAGTGTATGGGACTTCTTTGGAGTTGATTTCGTAGTTGGTAATGCCATTGTAGTTTAGAGTGTTGCATCACAGACTCAGTTGGGTGAGATCAGACGAAGAATGCGGAGGGAAAAACCAATTTTCACGACTCGCGCAGGCCACCGACAAAGCGATAAGCTGTGCGTTTCGAATCGCTAAACAGAACTTCCCATATCCAAGGCAGCTGTTAAGTATTGGTTTTAAGCATCTAGAGAACATACATCCATACATCGTGATTCGTCATTGATTTCGATGGCAACCTTGAAACGACTAGCCCACTGTTTGAGAACCCGGTGACGATGATCGGCGTGTTTCCAACCAGTTGTTCCTGGGTGCGCACTGTTAACTGCATGGGTGCTTGGAGCATCGACCAGAGGTTTCTGGAGCGTGCCCCCGGTTTGCTCCCTGCATTTCTGTTCAAAGGTTTGGTCGTAATGCTTCTCTTCTAGGCCGGCCCCGGCCTCCGTCTTAAAGAAGTGATCTTTCCCTGGTTAGCATCATAATTTTCCTCGACTTCATTGACTGCCCCGGGGCCAATCGCACCTTCCTCTAAGTCATCCTCGGTCTTGGTGTCGGGTTTCCAATCAGGAAGATACAATTTACGTAAACGTTCGACCGCACTTGAGCTTTCATGCTTTTTCCCTAACCAGACATGCTTTTCCCTTAACCGGACATGCTGACTCTTCGACAATAGTTCTAACGAGCCCAAGCTCGTGGAGGAAAGTCTCCTGGAGGTCTTCGTACAGGTGGTGGATTTTGTCAATGATCGGCGACGCGACAAATTCGTTGAGACTAAGGACGGAACGATCCTCTTCCTCCATTCGCTCTGAGGGCGGTGGAGGGGAGGCGGTGCACTGGCGAGCACCACTGCTGGAGTATTGCAGAATTGTTCACCGGGCCTCGGGGCGACCACCTCTGGAGTGATCAAATGGGTTCATCGACTCGGAGTCTCGGAGCACATTGAAGCGGTCGGTGAGAGCGACACAGACAGCATGAGGTCGGCTTCATCTGATGAACTGGACAAGGTGAGTATTTCTGGTGCTGGTAACGGCGAAACGGTGCCAATAATCACTGCAGAAGAGCTATTGGAACTTGGTTGAGTCCACGTGGTATTTAGTAAGCGATGACCTTTCCAACGTTGCAACCTGTCCGTAGGAATGTCAAGCCTATCTCTTCTCTCCGCACCTTCATTTCGATCAGATAAGTGGGCGAATAGAGGTATGATGAAATCGGATGAGTACATTATGTAGTTGCTTGAGTCGCCCGTTGTGACGAGTACATCCCGTGGGGTACGATAAGATAAGATGCGATCGTATGATAGATTAGATACAGGTTGGTGGGACAGGGTGTGATGACGTCTGAACAAGGATGACACTAGACGCGATGCGGTTAGGCTATCACACGGTGTCCTTTCGATACTCTACAGAAATGATCTCAGCTTGGAATCGAAGGAAAGGAGGAATCTCGGGGTGGCCCCATAGGAATATTTACTAGCGGGCACATTCTTCAGTATTGGTGGGATTACTCTATGTGGACACAATCGTACGGCTGCACTGCAGTTAAAAGCTCAGCATGAAACTCAGGCTCCGAACACGCAGATTGGGTAGTTCCAGCTGTTGGTTATACCACCAGGAAGCTCGCTGAGAAAGTGTCATCAATGGAGGAGACCAGTGGTAAGACTGTTTTTGTACTCATCGGCAGAGAATGGGGTACCTAGTTGCTAATGCGCTATGATAGATTCGTGGCATGGAGTCCCGGTAGGGCAATAGTGAAAACCGATACACTAGTAGTACAATGTATAGTCATTAATGTCTCGTGAGACTCATCCCTTTGTCAAGAGGGGATCAGTCCATTCGACTATAATCGAACCAAGAGCAACTCGGCATGAGTAATCACTCGTTTATGCGAGTGATGGCATCTGTAATTGCGCACATGCTCGACATAGGTGAGAATGTTCGCAGACGTCTGAATGCGATGACGGATTTTATAATGAAGACCAAACATAGAATGTTTAGTTATGTATTTTGATTTCAATCCACGTGATTTCTTCTACCGTTCAAGTACATAGGCTACTATCTATCACATAAATCCGTCAACGTCCCGAACTCTTACATCCTCCTTCCACACAACAACTACTATCCACAATATCCTCCATCTACACAACAACCACGGTGCCACCAACTGCGATATTCTCAATCCAAACAACAACCACCAACAGCAATATCCACTACCCCCACTGCAACAATGCGTAGATGCAAATGTACCACAAGCAACTCCTGCCAGCTCCTCCGCCGCACCGGTACAGACAGGGACGGAGTAACACTTGCCGAATGCGGCCACTGGATCCACAAGAAATGCTGCAAGGCATGGAGTTGCTCACTACTGATGAGGGTCGCGAGACTCGGCTACCGCAATACTGATAGGCTTCCAAGCGGATGTAAATCAACACGGCGCCCCCTGGATAGCGTTGATAGAGCAGTGGATGAAGCACTTCAAAACGAGTCTGATTCTGATGATAGTCGAGAAGATGTCTATTTTCGGTCCAGGCTGGGGGACGGGAGAGCTAGATGAAAGCCGGTTTGTGCTTGCGGTTCGCAAGCGGGGGATGGGTTCGTTTGCTATGTCACTCTGTTTGACTTTGGAATAGACGGTAGTTACCTGTCAAACATATCAAGAGCGAAATTCGCTCGCTCGGCAGTAACTAGTGAATTAAACGGACGTAGGCATTCCAATCATCGGCGTATGTACATAAGTTGAATCTGCATATCGGTGTGAAAACTAGGAGCATGAAAAGACTTGATTATTATTTCTCTCGTCATAACAGTAGGTCCTTTATATACATGTTTCCAAGCTGACGGTTCGCAATTCGGCCCCCGCCCCGATCACGGCGCCCCGGACAGCAAATCTGACTCGGACGCCCAATCACCGGAAGCCAAAGATCTGGCGCCAGTATGTCGTCTAATGTCTACCCATACACCCCCTTGTTCCTACGACACTGTCCGTCTCGACTTTCACCAAGCGGCCCGATGTGGCTTTACCTGCCCTCCGCCCCGGCCAGTCCTAGAAATGAACATAGAGCGCCCGAAAGAAACAATACCAGGATAAGACACCATCCAATCCCTGGGCTCGTTCGTACCCCACCACCTCCGCGAGTCTCTAATCCACGCCGTCGCCTCCCCCGTCGCCTCATCCTCTTCCTCGAGCCGCCGCAGCACCTCCCTCCCTTCCCGCTGCCTCTCTTCCCGCTCCCTCCACGGGTAGAAATTGCCGTGATGTAGACAGTTCGCATGCAATTAATGATTAAACAAAAAAAAGCCAGTATGTAGTCCTCCGGCGCCCAATGAGCCTAGATCTGACAGGTACCAGCCGAGGAGCTTGAGGCTTAGAAGAAAACATGGCCTGCCTCCGGCCGTCCATCCACTAGCCAGCTTGGTAGGAATGAACTGCTTCTTGCTTGGTATATCTGGTAACGGGTCAGAGCTCGGAAGTAATGTATATTCTGTAGGGTATGCGCGATGCGCAGATTCCGCCGATTAAGTCGTATCTTCCCGGACTTTAATATCATCCTACAACAGTGACACTGCGTCGTGAAAGGGCTTTGATGGATGTCGGTAGTGTGTTGGTTGACAGTGATCGTTCAAAATGGAGGATTCGTAGGCCTTGGGCTGGATAGTACTCGCCAGAGCCCATTCCCGCAGATAGCTGCAGATGTTGTCGATGTAAGGGAATTACCGAATGGATCTCGAGATGCGCCACTGTGGATAGGACGGTCAAGCCCTATCTGCCCGTTAGCCGGTCTTAATGATTCCCCACATGCTCTGCAGAACGGGTCTTCATTTCGAGGCTGTCGCTAACACACCTTTGTTTTCCATTCTCGTGTGACGTCCAAACCGACAGATCCCCGTTTGCTTTCATGAACGCTCGGTTGTAGGTTGATGTTTGTTCAATCTGAACAAAACTCTCGTCAAGAAAACACTCGATGTCCTTTATGCCCGCTTCTTCTCCTCCATATATCGTTCCACCACCCGTGTTAAGAGCCCCTCCGTATCCACCTTCCTCTCGATTCCTGGTAGCCTCGATATCGTATGATGCGGGTAGTGCTGGCGGTGTTGGGTTCCATTGGCGGAGGTCTCTGCTGTGGCAGCTGCAAATGCAGGGCGTTGATGTAAGTGGCTCGCTCCTTACTGCTGGAGTGAAACATAAATATTTATGGAGATGCCAGACGTCAAGCAAGAGGTCGGACCATACATAGCAGTGCTTGTTGCAGGGGTGCGCGACCCCAGCGGGAGTGTGGGGGGTTGGTATGACGTAGGTGGCAGGTTGCGGATACTCTACATAGCAGTGTACATATGAGGCCAAAATGCGGCAACACACATGGAGCTGGAGAACGCACGGGCTGGAAAGTATAAATTATTGCAGCTCACTCTAATGACAGTGGGACTCACATTGCCGATATGTATTTTCTACATACCGCAATGATCAGGACTTAGGAGGCTCAACTCGCCCGCATACCCAGCGCACCATACCTAGTAGTGGTTTTTCACCTCACATGGGCGACCATTCTAAGCTGGCGTGAATTGCGACTTCTGATCATCGCGGTAGCAAATGGTTATTCTCAATATGGGTGGAGTACTTTGTTTGGCCGCGACAAACAAATACTGTTGGCTCGTCTGCAGAGACCAAAAAGTCGGAGACTCGGAACATGCCACGTGTTCCTGTTCTTCTATGTAGATCATTGCTTACCGACATCGGGGAGGAGGAGGGTGGATCTAATCGTTATCCGTGTCATAGAAAGCGCAGAAGCTCCGTATGTTCTGTCACGCTCCATTAGCTTCGACGTTAGCTTCGACCTTAACTTCGTCGTAGCCCCCAACATTTAACTCAACCAACCACTGCTTTCACTCCTCTCCCACAACAACCAACACACAACATCAAACATCAACCCCAACTGCCCTTGGTGGCAATATTAGAATATTCGTTCTTTTCTTCGCATTGATAACCTGACTCATCTTTTTCCCACCCCGCCTAGGAGCGGGCTTCCTTCACAATCTCCTTTCCACTTTCACCACACTTGGTGATGGCCACGTGCAGCACCATGCACGGCGAGCCTGAGGCGGCTGCGTCGGGCCACAATGACGATCAGACCGATGATAATGCCCATGACGAGCCGGACACGGCTGAGCCTCCCAACAGCGGGCGTGACTCAGAACATGATGAGGCGACGTCGGGACAATGATGATGGGGCGACCTCGGAAACGGATGACAAGCCGACGTCGGACACAGATGATGAGGCAACCAAAGAGCCGCGGACAGATCAACTGGAAAGACGTGGGAGCCGGGTGCCGTGGCTAGTGGAGCCATCACTATGCGTCCCTTGCTGGGAAGTGCGACTTGAGCCGCTTACGAGGTGGCGGTTTAGGACCGTTTATTCATGTTCGTTGTGGTGGAAGGCAAGTACCAATCCTCCAAATGCTTAACGTAACACTAATCGTATCATGCAGATTGACGGGTTCGTCGTTCTTAACACATTGATATGTCCCCTGTGGACAGTGTCGCCGAGATGCCTCTTCCTCGGAAAATTCCTCCCGCTTGTGGTGGAAGGCAAACACTAATCTCCTAAATTCTGAACCTGATGCTAACATCTTGCAGATCGATGGACTCAGCCGTTCTTCCCCAGGGCGGCGAATCGTCCGCCCAGCCCGTCTTTGAGGTTGTTGGAAGGTGTGGCGAATCAGCAAATGCTATCATTATATGGAAGTGTGGGTCACCGGCGACGGCAGGAGGATATAAGGGTCGGTAGATAGCCGTTAATGAAAGGACAACTCTCATACAAAATCGTACATTTGAGTGAAATTATTCCTGTGCCTTTCTGGTTTCCACAGAGGTTGCCCGAGACAGATGGAATTATTCGGGTTGAGGAGAACAAGGACTACAATCTTCCGTGATGGCGTGATGAGGACGGATACCCCACAGGGCTGGGAGTGAACCGGGACCCTAGGAAGGTGCTGGCGGCGGGGCGTTATACGGCGGTGCAGGTATGCGAATATGTGGCTGTGCAGGTGTATTTCACAATGCCAAATCTACTCAGTACTCTAACTAACCTTTCACGGTAACATTTTCGATATACGACCTACAAAGGACTATCCAACACATCACAATTCTCGTGCCTACTCACAGCACGGTCTATTCACCGAGCCCACCTGAACCCTATTTCGTTGCGGACTGTATGATATCTGGATGGCAGTCGCTCGCTGTTTCAAATCACGTGATATCACTCGCCTTCCCATAAGCAACTGTTGTTAATGAAGTGGTATTTTGAAGTAGTGTACGACGTATCAGACACAGCAGGAAGAAATGCATATGTAGAGGAAGGCGCGGGGGTACCTCGGACAGAGGCCGCTCGCCACCTCCGTGAGAACGGATAACGGAAGTATCTCGACAAAGAGAGTGATCGCATGACGCATTACACGGAAGTTCGTGATATCATGACAACTGTGTTTGGTGCGGTGAAATTCCGTTCAGCGATGAAGATTCTGTTTCAATGCTGATAGTCACCGGACGACTGCCCATCCTGTAAACTGGAAGTAAGCATAGCAAATACAATCAAAGACTTTCGACCGCCATAAACTGCAGTTTAGCTAACCATAGAATGACGTGCCATTCGGGCGTGACGGCCACCGAGCGGGTGGAAACTCGCAAGCGTTAGCATCACGGATTGAGACGGAAATTTTGATCGCGGTTCGGTTTAGAAGGGATGAGGAATGTTGCATTTAGCTCTGGTCGGTGAATGAGAAGCGAATAGTTCGTGGAGCCATGGTAGGGCAGAGGGTGTCGATGAGGCTTTGACCGTCACTGGCGTATATACTGGCGAGACATTGGCCATACGAGGTTGAGGCTTGGGGGGTTCACGCGATTGCCGAAGTTATGTACCAATCATGACAAGATTGTAGATTGAAGGTTCTAGTAATTGCTCATAATGCTGAGAGAAAACAGATCCTGCAATGCCAACTCATCCCCAGCCAGTGAACATAAGACACTTTTTATCGACAACATCCTCCATTCATCCGCTATGATCCCAAAGAAGCCTTATCAATGAACCCACGCCCGTGAACCCAACCTCCATCGAACCACAGTGAATGAGAAGGTGTTGTCGAAGAAACCCTAGTTCACTTGCAGATTTCGTTCTCGTTGGACTCATCACCGAACTTGTCTTTGCAGATTCCGTCCTCGTCGGAATGATCACAGCACGTCTCTGCACTCCACGTCAGCCCCCCCATCTCCATGCAACCATGAATGACGAACATACCGCAGAAAATATTCCTGGCGAGAACATTATACTTAGCATCCCAAGCCCAAGGGTCCAGCTGGGACTGGTTCGCATTCTGCAGCGACCTGTGTAGCTCGGCACGCCTAGCCACCGCGGCGATCTGGCGGGCTTTCCTGGCCATCTCGCAGGCGATCGCGACCATCTCGCGGGCTTTCGCGCCGCGCATCATCGGTGAAGTCTCGTCATAGGAAAGCCTCATGGCTTCAAATTTAAGAAACAATTCGTTGTGTTTCTCCATGTAAGTAGCGATGGTAGCCATGGTCTGCTCCTCCCACGTGACGGCACCGCGAGGGCCAGGAAACTCCGCAGCGAAGCGAGAAGCTGCCGCGCGGTCCAGGGGAGTATCCATTCCCACGGACTTGGACCGAGGCCTGTTGCCCGCGCCGGGAGTAGGCGAAGCGTTGACGTCGTTGGAAGGTGTGTCGTCGCTCATGGTGGTAGTGAAGCGGGAAGCCGCCGCGCGGTCCAGGGGAGTATCCATTCCCACGGACTTCGACCGAGGCCTGTTGCCCGCGCCGGGAGTAGGTGAAGTGTTGACGTTGTTGGAGGGAGTGTAGTCGCTCATGGTGGTTTTGGTGTCTAGTGAGGTGATGGGGGGGGAAGTCAATGTCAGGTTGAGTAATTGTTGGGGAAAGGGTGGGTGGTAAAAATTGGGATAGAAATAAGGAGCGGATGTGTGTTGCTTGATTGAAGCTCGTAATACATGCACGTCGTGTGTGCCCTAGTATTTGTCGTACTCACCGACGTCGCCGTTATAGAAAATGATTAGACATGCCGTGGTTCGACCGAGTGATCTCGTGAATGCGTGTTCATAGACCGAGAGCGCTTAAGCGAATACGCCATCTGATCTAAACACATGCCGCTGCATAACCAGCGTTCTTGGGTGCCGATATTATTCTACGCCTGAAAACGTGACACTGCCCTTGTGAAGGGTGAGCAACCGGGGATGGTATGTGATAGACGGCGGTGGGATGTCGGTGGGTGCGGCAAATGGAGGTGATGCCGAGGCCGGCCGATGAAGGGGTGATAATGGAGATTTACTTCTGTGCCGTATCCTACCATCTGTATTCAAGTATTTGATAGACGTCTCGAACCTTCCCACGCATCAAGTCTCCGTTTCTCTGAATACGATGCTTCCATCCTCCTAGGTAGTTTCCCCAAGGTCATCACCGTAAAGAACCATCATTCCACAACGTACGTAGAGCTCATACCTTTCAATGACCGTTCTTAGAGCTCCACAAAATACCCCACCCATGGGCCATGGCACGCCATTATTGGCATTGGTTCACAGATTCACGTTACATCACTCACATCTTAGTCGGGCGGACTGCGGTCCGGCGGAAAGTCTGTTGTAAACGATTAGGATGTTCTGCTTTCACATTAGATGCTTAAAAAAGTTCACAACTAATCGCAGCTTATAGTTCCATATTGCGGCACCGGTTCACTGATTCACGTTTTATCACTCACCCCTTATCCGTGTAGAACTGTTAAGAAAAGTGGTATTCTGGGGTAGTGTAGACTGTATCGTAGCGGAAAGAGAGTCATATAGAGGACGCTCGCCGCCGCTCGCCACCTCCGTGAGAACGGAAAACGAACCTCCGAGTGATCTCACATGACGAGGTACACGGAAGTTCGTGATATTATGGCAAGAACAACGGTGCAGCAGAAAGTCAGACGATTGGGGGGCTGTGATTCCACTCATTAGATTGTTTATAAAGCTTGTAGATTGTTTGTCAAGATTACAGCTAAATGCTGCTCTTCTACCACATGCTGCCGTGTTTGCGTATGGCGATTTCGACGGCCGTTCCCAAGTCTTGCGCAATGTAAACCTTTAGTCCATGGTAATTTCGGACGCGGGATGTAGGAAGCAGAAGGTTACTAATTATGCCTTATAAGCGGAGCGTTACATGACAGCACGAGATCGAAAATTCGGATTCCAACTTCGAGATACCCGGAAAACCAGGCAATAGTCAAAATGTTGTTTTAATCACGACGACCGTCATTATAATGAAACGTATCGCCAAACAGCTGCTGAATTGACGAGTTCAAAAGGATACAAAGTCATTGAGGATACAGTTATTTGCGATAAAATTGATAAAATTGATAGCAACAATACGATGTTGTGCTTTCCGTCAAAGATTGTACCCATCTGTAGTCGGATGTTCTCGTCTCCTCGCATGTAGACAAGAAAAATATCAAATCCTTCAAATCCTTCACCTCCTTCGTCTCCTTCGACTCCTTCGTCTGCTTCCACTTTGCCTCTTCCTCCGCGTCCTCCTCTGCCTCTTCCCCTTGCTATCTACCCTCTTCTCGTCATCTTCCTACTCCCCTTTCTATTCCTTCTTCATCCTCCTCATCTTTCTCCCATCTTCCTCGTATTTTCCTTCTTCGA
Source organism: Tricharina praecox (assembly GCF_024521635.1). Taxonomy (NCBI): domain Eukaryota; kingdom Fungi; phylum Ascomycota; class Pezizomycetes; order Pezizales; family Pyronemataceae; genus Tricharina; species Tricharina praecox. The sequence goes on along the minus strand of NW_026250429.1, from coordinate 117,359 downwards.
ATGAGTAGAGGCTTTCATCTTCGTCGTCTTGAATCTAGGCAGTAGAGTACGCGAGGTCGGGATCTGTTGTGGTTTGCGGTGGCGGGGTTGGATGGTTTATAGTTGCGATACTGCTGGGTGCCTGGAGAGGGTTAGATAATTGTATACACCGGCTGGGGAGGTGGAAGAGCATACAGAATTTACACCGCCATCCGATGTCGTTACTAATCCACACCACGGTTCCAACCTGCCGGATGCTGGACGGGGCTCGAGAGGCTTCCGGTTCCGGAACCTCGGAGATATTGGCGGGAGCCAGTTCCAGCTCCGCTTCGGTCGCACGCGGAGGGATATCACAGAGTTCTAGATCCTGCCCCGCTTTGGTCGCACGCGCAGGGATTTCTTCGATCGTTAGTCTCGGCTGGGCTTCGGTCGCGCCCGGCTCCGCCGAGCTTCCTTCGATAGCAAGCAATGGCGGGTTTGCGACGGCTTGTGAGGTAGATGGGGTATCGTACAATGGATGGTGGGGTAGGGAGGAGGCGGTAGGGAGAGAGAGGATGCTAATGGGGTGGTAAGGGGAGAGGTGGTAGATCGCTGTGTGCATCTGCAAAGGCGGAGCGATTTCGTCCGGGAGGGGGAGATACGAAGTTGATGGTGGAGTAGAACTGTAGTAAGAGGGGGATGTAGAAAGAGGAAGTTGATGCTGGAGTAGTGAGGGCCCACAAATTGGGAGAAGTGTAATGAAAATGAGATTGTCAATTGTAGAAACAGCACAAATGAACGGGAAACATGAGAAAAGTGAAAATCGCGACACAGAAATCAGAAAGAGAAGAGACGACGACCCCTTTAGATAAGAGTTGCCGGCGAGAACACAACATTTGGCCGACCGAATCAGGTCGGCTCGACGACGATGTCAACAAACAGAAATGATCACTACAGAACATTTGGTCGCAACAGGTCTGTGAAGGTCCAGCCTCGAAAACAGAGAGGTCCACCCAGGTCTGTGAAGGTTCCGCCTTGAAAACAGGGGTGTCAACCCAAGTCTTCCCAAGCCCACTCAAGTTCTGTCTTGTCTAGCCAAGCATCAATCGGGTCCCACAATCTTGGCGAGCCATCGTCATACCATCAGAAACTAGTCTCACTCGGGTCACACCATTGACGGAATAAGAGGCAACCCTCTGGTGCACCCCGGCGAGCCAGCTCCTGCTCGACCCTTCACGTCCCTTAGGAGAAAGAAGGGAGAGAGAGGTAAAGTAATGGGTGGAGGATAATCCCTGCGAGTAAAACCGCACGCGGTGCCTGGCAATGAATTACAGTAGGTCCGTTACTGAGGGGTGTCGCTGCCTTCGAGGCATGACATCATACATGTCAGACACAAGTCAAGCCATGACCAGTGAAGTGCTTCAGGAGAATCGCGGCATCCGTGTTCTGCATAGTCCAGGTGGGTTGGAAGGGATCTGTCTACCCCCATCCCGTCCATTCTTCTGGAGCGCGGGATGAAAGTATTCCGTTCTGTACGCTATTTTGCTGAACATCGCTTGTTCTCATGTGATTCATCCCGGTTTATGGTTTTTCTCCTGAACCTGTACGCCTGTTTGCAGCCGACGGTAGTTAACTGCAGTGCCTCCCGTCCGACCTTGTTCGTGGGTACGCCCGTGACCCGTCCATCACACACCCTCAGGCAGTGCAGGCAACAGCTCAGCCCGGTCAAAGCCAGCCCACAGCCTGGCTTTGAGCAGCCCACCTTTTTTTTTTTATTAATTCATTAATTGCATGCGACCTATCTAGATCATGGCATTATCATCTCCACGTGCACCCCTCCCCCCGTTTTCACGCCATTGTCCAACCCGACTTTTGTTAGGCGGCCCGATGTGACTGGCCCTCCGCCCTGGCCTTTCCTAACAGTACTATATGTGAGCTCATCAGGCAGAGATAGAGCTAGAGGAGGCAACGACCGTTCCCCGCCACGTCCGCCACCACCACTCGCCCCGCCCTCGCACCCACCTCCACAGCAAGTTGCTGGTCCGCTATTCTACCTCGCCTGGCTCCTCAGCTTCAGCGCCCTCCTCCTCCTCGGCATCGGCACTCATCTCCTTCTCGACTCGCCTCAGCTCGCTCTCTCTTCCAGCTCCCTGAGCTCCCACTCGGATGCCTTAGCCTGGGCGCATCAGGGTTAGTGGGTAGTAGCGAGTGAGTTTCAATGATGCGTCACACTTCTACTCTACATAGTATCGACGAGGGTGATCTGGCACGGCCACATTCTGCATCCCAAGAACAATAATCGCAACAGAATCATCGTCCGCAACTAAATCATCTCTCGCAACAAAGTCACCTCCCTAAACAAATCGCCTCCTGCCACAAATCGCATCCCATATAACCCTAAATTCGATGTCAGACGCAATCGAGAGCGCCGGTTTCGAACCAAGTAGCAGCCCGGGTAGTAAGCTAAAGTTACTGTTGCTGGCGTGGGCCTGTGTCCTATGTAAATCCAATACTCTTTCTTCAATCCTTCGTCTCGCCGGCGTGAGCCTGTTTCCTATCTATTGTCGTAGTGTTACCTTAACCAACTCTACGATCCAGCCCGCCCAACGCCAACTGATAGCCCGGGCTGGGCTGCCAGCACATCGGCTCCAGCCCGGGCTATCAGATCAGCCCACTAACCCCAGCCCAGCCTATGGGCATTTCGAGCTGTTGCCTGCACTACCCCGGATGACTGAAGCAGAGTCCCGTCCATAGGCCACAAAGAGGGGCTGGATGGGATTATATAGAACACAGGCTGGCTTCCAGCCTACTGTGAAAAATTCGTCGTGACGAGCTCGAAAGGATACAAAATCATTGAGGATGCAGACTACTGCGATAAAATTGAAAGAAAAAACTAGCCCCCTCAGCCCTCCTCATCCTCCTCCTTCTTCTTCCCCCCCTCTCTCCTCCTCTTCCGCATAGTCTTTCCGGAAATGTTCACCTCAATTGACACAGCAGGATATAACAAAGTAAGAAAAAATAAAAGGAAAAACAGAAAGCAAATAGATGCACAAAATCCATCAGAAACCCTCCGTCCTCGCCAGCGGCCAGCACCTGAGCTTTTTCAATCGAACTCGTTCCGGTCGGATTGCCGCGCAACCTTACGAATGACTCCGATTAGAAGATACAGTAAGTATCCCTTCGCCTTGTTCTTGTGTTCCGCATCCATTCCTAAGCTCTTGATGTAGTCGTCAAGCTTCTTGAAAACTCCTCCTCCCAGGAGTGAGTGATCTTAAACTAGTCCATCATCGTATAGCGGTGATGGACTGAAAATTTCCTGGCGGAAAAGATTCCGCCTAAATGAATAGCCTAACCGTCGGGACGGTTGTTCGGCGGGTCGATGAGCTTGAGCTCTTCCTCATCGGACTCCTCGTCATCAGAGCACACTCTGAGAGTCTCCCTGAGTGCTCCTCGGAGTCCTCTTCATCGGAGTCCCATATTCCCGATCTTTAGATGAAGGAAGGAAATAAAACTCACCACATCCTTATTCGCACTTGCAAACAGATTGGTCTTCAGAGCGCTATTCGGAATCTGCTTCTCGGGGCCGCGAACAGAAAGCCGAGCGCACGGCTTACCGTTGTCGTCACGGTAGGCGTCGATACCTGTAATGACTCGGTCATCTATGTCGACATATATGAGATAGATTTTGCAACATACCGAGGTCAATATTTTCCTTCCATTCGTCGTTATTCAATGCTTCGGTGACACCTGCTGTAGTTAGTACGAGCTTCACCGATTAATAGAACGGGTCCATAAAGAGAATGGCAGCAAGTCAATCGCAAAGTATTCCTAAAAAGACACAAGGACACCACACGCCAGTAGTCCTTCACAACCAAGTCAATCACAACTTCTTGGTTGTGACGGGCTACTGGATCCCCTAGGATGGTAGTCGTACTCCTCCTTCGCCTCTTCGACTCCCGTATGGTACGTGATAACATCCGTCGCCTCGGTGGTGGAGGCTGTAGCTCTGGCAGCGATCGCTGCGACACGAATGGGGAGGGTGCGACGATACGGCTTAATTTGCGCGCCCGCAGGCGCATGCACGACCGTCGGGGATCTCGGGGGGGGGGGGGGGATTGTTGGAGGGAAGTCTTGAAAGGGAGAATTGATGATGTAGTAGCAGTGTAGCAAGAAGAGAGAGAGAGCGAGAGAGAGGATCTTGATGGTGGAGGATGAAGGAAAGTAGGAAGAGAGAGGGAGGATGTTGATGGTGGTTTATAAAGGAGGGAGAGGGAGAGAAAGGAAGCGTGGGCAGCGAAATCCTGCGGGTGAAACTAAACATGGTACGTGCAATTGAATTGCCGTAGCGTTTTGACTGTTTGTGTTTCTGCCGTCGAGGTGTGTCTCTTCCATCGAGGCTTGTCTTTGCCATCGAGGCTTGTCTCTGCCGTCAAGGCTTCTTTCTGCCCTCGAGGCCTGTTTATGCCGTCGAGGCTTGTTTCTACCGTCAAGGCTTGTCTCTACCGTCGACGCTCGTCTCTACCGTCGAGGCTCGTCTCTGCGGTCGAGAGGTCCAGCTATATCTGCACTAGACCTGCTATGTGTAGCCCCACGAGTTCCGACCGCAGGCCACACCACTGTTGGGTGAGCGCGTCCTCGCATGGGCCTCTATCCTCCCCACCGCGCATACGCAAACCGAGCCGCCTTCCACATTCTCGGCATCTTAGCACATATCCAACAATTGAGAGAGCAGCTGAATTGTTGAAAGGCACGGAGTTTCGAACGGATGATATGTATGAGAGTTGCCTTTGCGTTGACCGTTATCTACCGACTCGTATATCATGCCGGCGACTACCTGCCGGCACCACCTGCCTCCGCCAACGCCCTATCGGCGCCGTCGCCGCTGACCACCCACGCCTCCGTATACTGCTGGTATTTCAACAACCCTTGACTGAGGTTTTGTATTAAACTATACAAGATGTCGTTCCAATACCCTGGCAAAGCAGTACCTTCAAGTTTCAAGCGGTCCAGCGTCATTCCGTTTCACGGATCGTCACCACCGAGTTATGCTTTGTTGAAGGTCCCTTTGCTATCTCCTCCTTTGCCTTCGCCTCCTGGGTGTTTCAAGGCCTTCGACGATTCATCTTGTTCTGTAGCCTTTCGGAGACTGGAATCCCTGTTCTCATTTGAAAACTTGGGACGAGGTTCTTTAGTGGACTGTAGACATCGCGGGTGTGGTAGGGGTCCCTTTAATCCCTGTGAGTTTCGGACTCACTTGCTGATTTGCAAGTCCAGACGCTGTGGCTGACGGAGGCACCGCCAGATGAGGATAGGAAGCGGAAATATGGCTCCAGTAGAAGTAAGCCTCCTCGGAGTCCTCGTCATCGGTGTGCCGCAGAGTATTCTCTGCGGCATCCTCGGAGTCCTCGTCATCGGAGCATGCCTCGGAGTAATTCTCTGGGGGCCCCTCGCACTTCAGGCGGACCAAATATGACATCAAACACAGTGCCAGGTTGATTCCCAATCCTCCGGCGCCAGTCGAGATCAGGGTGATCTTGTAATTGGGGCCATTATTGAACAGTCTGATGCCGAGGTTTCGTCTGGCTATGGGGTGGTGCCATCCAGTCGTCCAAACCTGAAACATGATCGTAGCGGAGTGATCCGCAATGCTCTGTATTTCTGGGCGATGTGGTTCTGCGCGTGGCAGAAGGTGGGGGTGATCACAGCACTAGAAGCATGTGAGCATGAAACAGTAAATGGAACATCGGCCGAGAGTAGCATACCTTGCGCAACTGCATGACCACCACCAGGGTATAGTTGAGGTCCACATCCGCAGAGCGCCCCCACCGGTCGGGTCTTGAATCCAGTCAGGGGAGGCGTGGCACTAGTAATGGGTCTTGTAGGCAGTTTTTCTAAACGTCGGGATTATTAATGTTAAGAATCCGGGCGGCTTGGTAGGATGGGGTATTACTTAATATGCGCACCATGGTACGCACACGGTGGAGGTAAAACCTCCATCACGGAGAAAACGAGCTGCGCTTTGGAAATTATTCCGTGCAGGGCAAGCCGAAGAACAGCCGCAAATCATGAAGTGGCGAAGAAAAGAATTGCTGGTGATGTTAAAAAGGGACATGTCGATGTGTGCCATGTTTCTTTGGGATTCGTGGTAACTTACCGAATATTTGTTGGTGAAGGATGAAGAATGCCAGAATGATGAAAGAGGATAGATGAAGGAAGAAGGATGGAGGACGAAGTATGTTGTGAAAAGAAGAACTACCCTTTTATAAGTGGCGCGTGGTGCGCAGTCTAGGGCAACATCCTAGAATGTGCCCCACTTTCGCCGCTACTTCCAACAAATGGGAGGGGGCAAGAAGCTTGTGACGTTTGTAGCGCTAGTTGCGTGTAGGGCTGCAACTAGTGAAATATCAAAAGACCGGTTCCTAGATTAGATAAGTGGCTGCTGCCGTAGATCCCAACACATTCAAAGCATTACCAAGTTTGATGAGCTATTCGCGGATTTGTCTTCGATTCCTAACAGCGGCGGGGACGGCGGCAATTCGAAGTTAGCAGCCCTGCAAATTCCCACTCCGCCGCATCGTATGGGCTTGCCGATACCGCCCCAACCACCTCAGCCAGAGCCGCAGCGGGAGTCACCACCACAAGCGAGTCCACATCCCGCCACGCCCCGGTTGAAAATAACGTAGTCACGTTCCTGGTAAAACAGCACCGAGTGAGTTGGAAGCAGTCTAGTCTGAAGCAGTATAAGTGGATGCGAATTAAGCTTTTATATCACACCGTCGTTCTTTGACCATAGTAATTCGTGCTCTGTGACATACATAACTTCAACTTCCAACAATCGCTGCGCACGTGAAGTAGTAAGACGGCTTGCCAAACCGTGAGCTATCCCGATTTGCGGAGTGAGCTGGGGCACATTCGATGAGGGGCGCGGGGCTCACAGTAAAGGATCATAGTTACCCGACACGCTTACGAGGCCAATGGTAATCGTGCGAGTAAGAGTCCTGTCCGCACGAATAGTACGGTTGACCCAAAGTAGTAGTCGTCTACAATTACCACAAGTGCTGGCATGAGTCTGAGGGATTGATTGGGGACCGATTATGCCCTGCCTAATGGATCACTTAGTGTATTCTACCATGTAACGGTTGACGTATGCCCACTTGCGGAGCGAGCTGGAGTCTCTGTGCAGCACGTTTGGTGAGGGCGCGGGGTTCACAGTAAATGATCACGGTTGCTTCACACGCTCCACCGTGATATCTCATGCTATGAGCGTGATGACCTCCTGTATTTCCATATCTTGTCCATAAAGGTGGTTACATATGTTTTAGTATATCCGAATCTCTCTATCGTCTGCCAAGCCGCGCCTGTGACGCACGTTGGTGGAGGATTCCGGATTCACGTACTGGCTCCTTGTGCCTGCCTCCCGCACTCACTCGATGTCAAAACCACTTTACCCCACCATCACGGGGACAATTCTATGTATAATTTCGCCGACAAAACACAGCTAGCGGGACTTCACGATCGTGAGTAGGTTTGCCCAAAACACAAAGGGTTTTACCCTACGACGCCTCGGCCCTCAATAAAAGGGTTGCTTCCTTTCGTCTTCTTCCTCCTTTCCTTTTACTTATCCCTTCAGATAACCAGGACACAACGACATTGGAGTATCCTACTACTTCAATTAACTTTGAGCTTTTCAATAATCTTCACAAAATCCAATCACCCCCAAAAACAACAAATATGCCCAAAATTCGCGAGCATATCCATAGTTCGTCGCCCTCACCCACTCCGTACTCTCATGTGTACTAACTGCCTCACTTCGCAGAGCTCAAGGAGCTCATCAAGGCTGCCAGCCACAAGTCCGGGAAGTCCATCAAGAAGGTCGTCAAGAAGGGTGGGGACAAGCTTGCCTTGTTCAAGACCGACAAAGAAGTTGAACGCCCAGCTATGGTAATCGGCCAACCGATGAATGTCGTGCATGTGGCCGGAGCTGGCCTTGCGGCCGCGGTCCCCATGCCATGGGTGTCCAACCCCCGTATCCAGCCAGCGTATGTGTTGTCTCCTGTCTCCTGCTGGTTGGCTCGTGATGAGTAGATGCTGATGTGTCTAGCTCGCCCATGAATGCTGTCAATGTTCGCCCCATGACGCTGCTGGAGCGTACCGATGTCAATAATGTCCCGCAGGATGTGATCAACGTTGTCAAGAAGTCCTCTGTCGAGAGTGTCGAACACGATCCCAAGGTCGCGGACGACATCCAGCCTTCTCCCAAAAAGACTGAAGTCAAGGAGGTTATCGTGGGTACCGACGATGGTCTCATCAAGAATACCAACAACTATCCCGCTAAGCTCGTCGACAAGAAGGATCACGATGGGGATAATGTGAACCACCAAGATCCCGACCAGGCCACCAACAATCAAGATGCGAATAACCTCAACGTTCCCGCCCTCATCTACCAACATTACATCCACACGGATGTGGGAGATCAGCCGGCCCCGGGTACGCAGGGCATCAGCTGTGTCGCCGGCATGTCAACGGAGTAATTGGGGTCAGAAAATCACGTTCATCGGTCAGGACCTTTTTCATTTGTATCTTCCGGCCTCCGCGCGCGCAAGATAGCAAATAATAAACATTCTTGCCCGAAACTTGAAACTGTGCAAATCTTTATGCAACTCTCAATGTGAATCTCAGTGAATCTCAATGTGTATATCGGTAAATCTCTGTGTAAATCTCTATTCGGTCGATCCCACAGGCCATGAAAATGTCCGATTACTTGCTTCCTCCGGTACGTCAAAAGCAATTCTGCAGTCGTAGTACACAGAACCTCACTCGTGTCTTCGATTCTCGCTCGCTTTGGCAGGGATTCGGGATGTGCACGATTAAGCGAAACGGAACAAAAGGTTCCCGCTCACGGCGAAGCCCGCGCGCAGTGCACATACGCACGAATGGTGGAGACGAACGACGGTGCTGGTGCTGGTGCTGGTGGTAGTCGTAGTCGTATCGGGAGCCAGCAACGATGGCAGACGCTGCTTTACTCCTTCCTACTCCTCCCAACTCCTCACCGTCCAGCAGTCCAGCACACACTCGCCATCACGCCAACCGCGCCCGCCACGCCAGGCCACCTCCCATCCCTCGAATCTCTTATTCCTCGAATCCAGCTGCGAAGGTCTTCGCGTACAGCGAGCCCCACTATCGTAGAGTTCGCGCCTCCCTCCCCGTCCGTCCCGTGCGATGCTGACACTGATGCTGACATCGATGCCACAGGTACGGGGCCGAGGAATCCGATACCGGCACAACCGACTTCCTTGCGAGATGATAGCCCTTCGTCGTATGCTATCACGAGCCGATACACGGTACGGCTATATGGGAGGATTGTGGGTAGCCGACGACGTTCGTGCCGGGTGTGGCAACAACATCGAGACTTGACCGTATCGTGCTCATTACGTGTGTACTGAGGTGCGGGGCTTGGTATGTACTACATACGTACATGTGCAACATTGGGCAACGGCTTACGTGCGGGAAAGCGCTGGGATTGATGGAGCGAACGGTTGAAGCCTGAACTTGGGAAACAACATGGGATCGCAGTGGAAGGCTCCACAAAATGGGAGGGATTCAATGCCCAAGGGAGTCGATGTGAGTGTTCGTTCATCCCATACTGTGCGACGAGAAATATCACATATCAAGTACGGTCACTTAATCGCGCATAATCATCGACGCTCGGGCGATTTTTATTAACGAACACAGCAGATCATCTATTGCTTCAGGTTTCTATCTACGTACCATTCTACCCGCCGCAACCAATCCGCTGCGCCTCGCATACTTCACAGCCAGCACTACGTCGCCCCGAAGCGACCAACCCTCGAACCTAAAATCACGGTGTTTCGGCCTCAAAGGCGACCATCGTCAGGGCTCGGGCTGCCAACCCGGCCGACACCGAAAGGAGATTAGCATATCCGCCCCCGAACGGTAGAACGGAGCGTCCCAGCTGGGTGCAGGGACACGTTACGCGTACCGGGTGCACGTCACAGGGGCGGGAAGGAGTAGGGTCTCTACCGATCGGTGTCGGGGTTTAACGGTAACTCCATACGAGGTGGCGGACGACATGGCGATCGAAGCAGGGCGACGTAGAACGGACCTGAACAGGGAGAGGACGGAGAGGGGACACAGATGCAGACGTGGGCGTGCGAGGGCGGGCCGCGCAAGCGCGCCGGGGGACCGGATGGTCACATTGAGAGAGCCGGGCTTGTGGAGGACGGCGGGCGGGGGGCAGGCGTGCGTCTGGGGGTGGGCCCCGGGGTTCCGGTTTTTACGGTCTTTCTATCGAAGGCTTCATCGCGGTGGTGTCAATGGGGGAGAAAGAGAGAAAAGAGAGGGAAGGGCGTAGGAATGGCGGTCATTTATACACGGATTGGATGCCCTCCGGACTCTGAGCAGTGACCGGAGGTGCCGTGCTAAGAGCGGGGTAAACATCAGCTCAGCAGCCGCATGCAGAAGGTGTTGCAAACCTGCACTGGGCTGTGATAAGAGTTGGCCGTGTGTAGCGAGAGAATGCAAGGAATCACCGGTATGCTCGGGAAAGCCAATCGAGCCGGGAAGTGTTTGTGCAACCGATACTCTGCCGATACGAGGAAAACCTGAAAGTCTTTGTGCAACCTACGGTAACTATATGCGGAAAATCTGAACGATAATGGTACTCTGCCTCTGTCCACCCATCACAGATGTCGTTTGGGCGGAGCGGAAAAGAGGAGGTCGTGCGAAGGGGGAACGCGGTAGAGACAGAGAGAGGGAGATTTTGAAGGACAGAAGTCTCGATGGTGTATTAACTATCTGACGTTATCAAGAAGAGATACACAAAAATAAGCAACAGAAGTGGTTTAGATAGACAAATTTCATTTCCCAATGCCGTACTAGTACGTGTTCCCAGAAGTACAGAGAGATCAAATACAAACAGGCCCGAGACATGAAGAGCGACCATCTACTCTACACCAACCCATGCACAGCGACGCAAAGCAACCGACACTTGAAGGCGACACTACACTGATCGGCAAGTTTGAACTAGATAACCGGCTGGTTATTCAGGTTAGACTAAAAACCTATTATTGATCGTGGGTGAAAATGGCCAGAACAATAGCGGGCGGCACGACAACCAGGGCGATTGCGACGATCCAGAAGACCCACCATCCGATACGACAGCTCACTTTCGAATCCGAAATTGGGGACCGGGCGTGAGGGTGAGCGGGATGGACGTAAACGTCACGCAGGTGAGCGTGGTAAAGATCGTCCGGCAGACGGCGATCATCCTCCGCACCGTGGATCGCCCCCGGACGGGTGTTGAATTGCCTGACGTACTCGTTGTAATTCAGCTCGCTCTGCAGCTGGTAGTTCTGTACGAAGGGCGAGGTGACGCTGGGTGTGGTACCGTACAGCGAGATATTCCGGTGTGAATTTTGCATCTGGGTCAACTGCAGAGACACAGTATTGGCGTCGGTGGTGGATCCCTGCTCGAGATCGTGTTCCTCCCCGTGTGCAGCTGTGCAACTGCCATCATCAACGTCGGATGCGGGATTAACTGGGACTCTCTCGACACCGAGACTCTCCGAGCCGCGATCAAGGCTGCCGTCGTGGATCACTCCAGAATCGCGCATGGCCACGTCGCGAAGCGACATCCATTGTTCGAGGGCGACCTCTTGCATCTCGATAGCCTTGGCTTCTTCACTCTTCCCACTGGTCTCTCCCGGTAGACCCTGTACGCCGTGGGTGCCCGAGTCATGATCACTGCCGTTGAAATCCAAATCGCGTATTATGCCATCGTAGCGTTCGCCAGCCGCCTCCGGTTCCGCAGGGAACACCACTATCTGTTGTGCAGCGGTGGTGTTGTCTTCTGCAACTCCCAGCCCATAGACTCCCTGCAGGCGCAGGACACGCCAGTTATCAGATCCGTGCTCATCTCTGGAACGGTTAACATCGAGCTCAGCCAGACCAACCCGGCCGTTGCCCGCCTCGCCCGACTGCGCGGTCGCGCTCCCCTGCTGCTGGGCAGCGTTGGCGTCCAACGTATCTCCAAGCCGCCTCACTGTGCCGCTGGCGAACAAGCTGGGGATGTATCGTTAGCCTTACATACATCATCGAAGACCAAAGCGGGATGTGGTAGTACGTACCTCCCGAGGATCGCACGGTCACCGGGAGAGATCTGCGAATACTGCTCTGCGGACATCTTGAGTCTTGGGTGACGAGTCTTGAAGGGTGGCTGTGCACGATTGATTAGAACAGGCGTCCGGGGGAGCGAAGGTCAGTGGGAGGTCGTAATAGCGATTGGACAAGGGAGCAGGGGAGATGTCGAGTGTAGCTGGGTTTTAACGAGTAAGATTCAGGGTGGACGAGTACAATGAGCTCTAGAAGGGTGGAGGTAAGAATGTCAGCGCAATCGTGCGGAATGGGTGAATGGGTGAATGGATGGATGGATGGATGGACCGCCGCAGCGTGGATGGGTGCTCAAGGACGGCGGAGAGTGTGAGGGGAAGAAACTGGAAAGATGATGAGAATGAAGATTCAAGAGGAACGTACGATCAAATCCGATTTGTCTGGTGAAGTAAGGAGGAAAACGTGTGGTGTAGCTGTGAAGAATCAGTTGGCCGGAAGATCTAGCAGGAAGAAAATGAGCTGGCTGCAATGTTCTGATTTATCTGATTTCGTATAAAAAACCTCCTTAGAATCACCCCGCTCCGTTGGTGTTAAATCATGGAAATTTCAGCCAGTCAACCTTTGAAAGACTCGGAGAACTTGCGCTTTTCTATTTACAGGAACATGTGATCTCACTCGTCCTTCAAATTGTGTTTGCTTGATGACATCAGAGGAAGGGTGGTTGAAGCTGCCTTGCGGTACGCCAGGAGTGCTCTGGCAGTATCGAGCAGTATCGAGAAATATTACAGCTGAAGCTTGAAGGGACATGTAATCTTACCACCTGCTGTTCCTCACACTACTCCTACCTTCTTGCTTCATGATGAGCCACCCCGGGCGGGAGACTGACGCGACCTGGGTAGCATACCATCCAAACATGAGTAGGTAATCGGGGCTTGATACTTGATATCCTCCGGAAGTTGCGGGAATCCGCGGCATCATCAGTTCATCGGTTTGGGCAGAGACGCAGCCATGATCAGCTTCGATGAAATCTGCGGATAACCAGACACTTCCGCACGACGTCTCAACGTGCGGCTAGAAGGATCTATTCCATCGCGTGGGTAATGGTCTTACCATCCTCACGTAGACACTCAGGAGCAAGAGACATAATCGTGCGACTACCAAAACGAGTGACACGTCGTGCCGCTGGCGAACTGTAGGCAGGAGATATGCGGACAATTCCGCACGATGAGAGGACTACCATCGGAGGTGCGGATGTCGTAGACGCATGCGACGTAGAGAATGTTGAGGATTCACGGATGAAAAGTGGAGGGAACGTGGGTTTTCACGTTGTAGCAGTTCGGGGAACAGAAAGGTAGAGAAACATGGGATTGTCAATTTAACACCTTCAACAGCGGTACATAGCAGCAAGAATCGAGCACACGTAGAGGAGAGAATACCGAAAGTATCCGCAATTTTCATCTTAAAAGCCCATCGAGACACCAGGTAACAGAGACACGATCACAAATTCCTAACCACCCAGTTTTCCATTTTCGATTGCCATTTTCGAGCACGCCGGCTCATTACAGACAACTGAAAGTATCCCAGGCGCCACACAACAGATAGACGATCACAAATTCTTAACCCCCCATTTTCCGTTGCCGATTTCCATTGACTGAGCAAGCCGGCTCCTCAACATCCAAAAGTCTCCTTCGCGAGGGTCACCAGTCCGTACCCGACACGTACGATGGTGCTAACAATGCTGCAGATGCAGGTGCCGAAGGTGCAGGGAGATTCACCGCCGATGTGGGCGTAGCCCTCCTCCGCCATACGAGCCGCCTCTTGTGAACTCCGTCAGCATGATCATCAACGACTGTTGCGCGAAGGTGCAGTGGACATACCCCAGTGACCGATACCAACCGTGAAGATGCCCTCGAAGTCGTCATGACGGGAGTCCCTGCTGGGTAGGTCAGCATACTGTTCCAGTGGGGCTGGTCTCACAAGGTAAAGGGAAAGTGAGCTTACAGCAGGCCGCCCGCAGAAGACACCTCCGAAGAGCTGTCGGATTCGGCGTCCAAGTTGAGGTTTGGCATTTTTCTTCTCGGGTACCAGCTAACGAAGAGAGGAAGAATCGCGGGTGATTGGTGTCGTTGTTGTTGAACAGTGGAGCGGGTTGATGCTGGGGAAGCGCAAGGGGGATGATGGTGGTGGGAGGTGGTTGGTGTTGTTGCTGTTGATCAGAGGAGGGGGATGGTGGAGGGGAAGAGAGGGGGGGATGATGCGACGGTAGAAACAAGCCTCGACGGCCGCTACACGCCTCGACGGCAGAGACACGCCTCGAATGCAGAGAGAAACCTCGACGGCAGAGACACGCCTCGAATGCAGAGAGAAACCTCGACGGCAGAGACACGCCTCGAATGCAGAGAGAAGCCTCGACGGCAGAGACACGCCTCGACGGCAAAGACAAACCTGGATGGCAAAAACTGGCCTCGACGGCAGAAGCAGGCCTCAACGGTAGAGACAAGCCTCGACGGTAGAGACAGGCCTCGACTGCACAGACGAGCCTCGGCGGCAAAGACAGACCTCGACGGCAGAGACGAGCCTCGACGGTAGAGACACCAGCAGTCACAACGCTACGGCAATTAAATTCTACGCACCGAGTTAGGTTTTACCCGCAGGTTTTCGCCGCCCACGCTTCATTTCTCTCCCTCTCCCTCCTTTATAAACCACCATCAACCTCCCCTCTTTCCTTTCACTTTCTACCCTACTCCACCATCAACATCCTCTTTCTACCCCTTCCTCTTCATTACCCCAACGTCAACCAGACGATAACTTCTCAATGCTCGACACAACTAAAAACCTTTTGACGCATACAACCTGACCGCCGGCGAAACGTGCAGGAAGATTTCCGGGACCGATCGCCCGGCGCGCAAGAAGGCGCGCAAGGCCCGGGACAGCACGGATCCAGAGTCGGAGAGCGACTCCGGATCCGTGCCGAAGGGTGGCAAGAAGGCCTTGGCCATCAAGCTGCTCAAGATGGAACGGGAGCTGGAATGATGAAGAAGCGGTTCCAGAATGAATACGGAGTCAATCATGACTCTGTCGCTTCCGAGTAACGGAGGAGAGGCGAATCTTCTTACACAGCTACGCTTTTTAGACATGTGGGTCACAACCTCCTCCACCCCCACCCCGCCCGGCGCACTCACCCCATGCCAGTGATCATCACTGACTGCCTCGATAAGCCAATGAGATTTACCCAGGAGGGAGAAGATGAAGGTGCTTGGTCACGCGAAAAGAGCATGGCGCCCAGTGCTGGGGCGGAGAAGAAGAAGGCGATGAAGACGGGGGGAGGTAGTAGTTGGGGACGAGGTAGAGGTGGAAAAGGTGGAGGATAAGGAAGAGGGAGTGGCTTAAAGCTGAAGAAGTTGTTATTTTGTTGTCTACTAGATGCGTTCAACATTCAGCTTCGAGCATAAAAGACGGGGAGGAAGACGTGGTCAGGTGACAGATGCCGAGGATGAAGAGTTTTTGAGCTGAAGGAGTTGTTATTGTTCTGGCTTTCAGTTTATCGCAGATAACTGCATCCTCAATAACTTTGTAAGCTTTCGAGCTCGTCGTGACCATAGTATGCTCGTAGCCTGCCAATGTTCTTCACAGTCTAGTCCATTCTCGTCCGTACCGACGGTTTCACCTGCAGGGTTTCGTTTCCCTGTGCGATGCTGCTCGCCTATGCTCGCTTTGGAAGCAGAAACGGCTGAAGAGCCATTTGTGCAGATTCACGTACGAAATCCCAATTATCCACTCCTGAACAGTTTTCGAATGTTTCCAACACTCGTGCAGATATCTCTTGCGACAACCCGAACGAAACACAGTTATCGATTCTCACTCGCAGATCCCGGCCGGACACGGGTCCGTGACCGATGGTTACACAATATTGCCAGAACCCGGTCCCGGTAGCCACGCAGCACCCCAGTGAGTACCCCAGCCACTGATCCCTCTTTGTCGCTAATCGTCAGTCTGTATCTTACAGTGTCGCCCACATGGCCAAATAATTACCGATGAGGATTTCCCCAACACTCCGTCCAACCCGAGGACAACCGACACGGGTATTCGGCAGACCGTTTACGTTCCGGCTAGGTGGGCACGCGGCGTAGGGTGTCGTTTGATGGTGCTGTCTCTCGATATTCCCGACGATCATGACATCCCTGCTGCTAGTCGGCAGCCGCGCGGCGTCGCGGACACTCTTCCAGGCCACAGCGGCAGTTCGATTACGCTACTCGATCCCGCTCGCCAATGCACTCGCGGCTAATGGACCCGAATCCCTCACCGGTCCGAATATGGTCTACCTCAGTAGACGCGATCCGTGCTAGGCTGGCCGAATCCGACCCGACCTTATCAGGTGTGCTATTCGCGCCCTTCGCGGTTCCGTCAGTTTGTGCCTGGCAGCTGTGGCCCAGACTCCCATATGCGCATGTGAGACCACCAACACCGCGATGTGCAATCTACGCATTCGCAACTGCCGTTTCCTAACCACCTTGTGCTGCAGATCCACAGTCGCTGGTGTCGGCTGGATGCATGGTAACCCGCCCATCCGCGCTTTAGCCTAAAGCGAGGGATCCAATTGACGCCGAACAAGCTCCCGAGACGCCAGCTCCATTCACATTGGATACGCGAAGAACTGTTGGCACCACGCTACGAGGGGCTAAGAGGTGAGATCCGAAGCGGCAAGAGGCCCGACCCGCTGCTGAGGCAGGGCTAGGATATGGATGAGAGGCTGGTGTGGAGGCGGATGTCGGTTACTGCACTCACCCCGGAAGCTGGGAGGATCGAATAAGACTCAGGTGCTAGGTGGAATCCTATATAAGTTGCGGCTTGTTCGCAATGTTCTCGCGTCCAGATATCCGTGCGAAGAAGATTAAAAGTCATGTCCAACAATTCCGATATCGAGGTCGACCCCAAAGTTGTGAGTTCACTCGGCCTATAACACCTATCCCCGCTTTGCTCATCTGGTTATTCAGCTTGCGAATGACGACGAAGACTACGAATCCGCCGGCTACAATACGAGCACCCAGAGTTTAAGCTCGTCGATCAACGCCTTCGTCTTCGAGAACGGTCGTCGCTACCACGTCTACTACGGCGCCGAGAAGAACCTCCTTCCCAACGATGAAACAGAACAAGATCGACTGGACATGCACCATGAGATGATGCTTCTCCTGCTGGGGGGAAGTCTTCACAAGGCGCCGTTGAATAATCCGCAGAAGATACTGGATGTGGGAACGGGTACCGGAGTTTGGGCTATCGATATGGCGGATAGGTATCCGTCTGCTTGGGTTACCGGGAGTGATCTGAGTCCCATTCAACCAAATTGGGTGCCCCCGAACTGCAACTTTGAAGTCGATGATGCGGAGAAGGATTGGACGCACGCGGAGGTAAGTCATAAGGTGTGACTCGTTCATACTACCAGGAGATGTTAACATGGGGTTCATAGGACACGTTCGACTACGTTCACGCTCGCAACCTCGCGCAGTCCATCACCGACTGGCCAAAACTCACGTCCGAAATGTTCCGCTGTACCAAGCCGGGCGGATACATCGAGCTAGCAGAGCTTGGCTGCGAGCTCTACAGCGATGACGGCACACTCGCCCCTGACAACGCGTTCAAACGTTCCTACGACCTCGTCAATGCGGAAGCTTTACCACGTATCGGCCGCCACGGAGCGAGATTGGAGCGTATGGCCGCGTTCCTCAAAATGGCCGGCTGTGTGGATATCACGACGTCTACATACAAGCAGCCGTACGGACTGTGGCCGAGGGATCCGCGTCAGAAGCAGATTGGTGCAATTGCAATGTTGGCGATGGAAACTGGTATCGAGGCCTACGTTATGGCTGCGGCTACCAGGATTATGGGTATGGAGGCGGAGGAGGCGCAGAAGCTGTGTGCTGAGGCGTGGAAGAGTTGTAAGAACAAGAATCATCATGTTTACACAAACTTGTACGTTCACCTCCATTGTCGTCGGACTTACAGTGGTGCATGCTGATCATTGGGGTTGTCTAGCTACGTCGTGTACGGCAAGAAGCCGATGGACTGATTGGAAAGGAGTTTCGTATGCTCGGGTTTCGAACATTTGTTTTCGTTACGCATTCGGGCGATTAGGGGATGAACGAGTTTGTACTGCATAGGTTGCGCTCTTCTCTCAAAATCTCATACCCATAGGCTCTGTAGGGAAATGCAGGAGCTTTTCACCCGAACAATCGCCGAGCGACAATGAGGACATTCCCGGAGTTCCCTCTATCGTGAAGATATGAGATAGGTAGACCAGACACAGGCATCCATCGCCATTATAGTGAAGGTCAATGAGGTGCACAATAGTCCTCTTCCACGATTAAATATTTTGGTGCATTCCGTTCGGAACAGTACCGCAGTAAGGTGGGACGCGACACACTGCCAACTCTGGTACAGGTACAGCGGAAAATTGTCGCATAATCCGTGGAGCATGTCAACAGAATGATATGTCTTAATTCACGTGGTATCCTCTTACGTCAGCAAAATCGTGCTTTTGAAGGGAAACCCCTGATAATTCGAGAATACAATGGGCTGCTGACTACTCCCAAGCCTCAACGGTGTTGCATTGCCAAGCAGCGCGCAGAGTTGCGCCCTCCCACTTCCTCCTTCTCCACCATCAACATCCTCTCTCTTCCTATCTTTCTTCGTCCTTCCCGTAAACATCCGCTCTCTCTCTCTCTTTCTTCTTGCTACAGTGCTACTACAGCATTGATTTGCTCTTTCAACAACTCCCTTCCACAACACTTCTCCACCATTCCCGGTGGTCGGGCCTGCGCCGGCTGGCTCACAAATCCAGCCGCATCAGTGCTCGCCGGCCCGCAAATCCACACAAATCATTGCTCGCTGAGTGATTGACTTGGTGCCATTCCCGGTATGAAACCCTTTCTATTAATGGGTGAAGCTCGTACTAACTACAGCAGGTGTCACCGAAGCATTGAATAACGACGAATGGAAGGAAAATATTGACCTCGGTATGTTGCAAAATCTATCTCACATATGTCGGCACAGATGACTGAGTCATTGCAGGTGTCGACGCCTGCCGTGACGACAACGGTAAGCCGTGCGCTCAGCTTTCCGTTCGCGCCGCCGAGAAGCAGATTCTGAAGAACGCTCTGAAGACCACTCTATTTGCAAGTGCGAATAAGGAAGTGGTGAGTTTTCTTTCCGTCCTTCATCTAAAGATCTGGAATATGGGCACTGACAATGGCCAGGCGAATAGATCTTCTGGTTGCCAGAACAGCGCGCACCAGATCCATCTCCCGCAGTTTTGCGGGAGGGGGGGGGGGGGGGGGGGGGGGGGGGGGGGGGGGGGGGGGGGGGGGGGGGGGGGGTCAATTAGACTCCGATGAAGAGGACTTCGAGGAGTACCCAGAGAAACTCTCTGGGTCAACTTTGATGACGGGGACTCCGAGGATGAAGAGCTTAATGCTCATTGATCCCCCCGGCCAACCGTCCCGACGGTTAGGCCTTTCTTTCCTGGCGGAATCGTTTCCGCTAGGAAATTACAAGTCCATCACCGCTATACGGTGATGGACATGCCAGTCAGAAGCACGGCTCAAAAGGACGAATACGTCTGGCGCATCTGGCAGTGGGACCTACGCCGTCAAGAGGTCGAGCCGCTGCTCATGAAGATTGTCGACTATGTTGGCAACGTGGGACTGGACGCGCGACACCAAAGACACACGAAGGGATATCTGCTGTATCTCCTGATGGACGTCATTCCTAGGGCTGCGCGGCACGCTGACCCACATAACTTCGACTACGAGGCGGCAGCAAGGACGATATCGGGCAATTAGACGACCGACATAACTTCGCTTATGAGGCGACAGCAAGGAGGAGTCCAAAAGCTCTGGTGCTGGCCGCTGGCAGGGACGGAGGGTTTCTGATGGATTTCGGGCGTTTGTTTTTTGTTCTGTTTTTTCTATTTTTTCTTGTGTTTCGTTCTTCTTTCTTTCAATTTTATCGCAGATATCTGCATCCTCAATTACTATGTATCTTATCAAGCTCGTCGCGACGCCATAACTTTACTACTCTTTCTACCTTCCCCATATACGGTGTAACATGTGACTTAGTTACCTGTGCCCGCTCTCTCTTGATTCCTTCGGCGGCTATCGGAGATCTCGCCTCTGTGAGTCTACAACTCTGGGTAGATATACAAGTTGCCTAAGGTAGGTGTCAAAGGCAACTCCCGGTCTTTAGTACCCAGTCTCAGTTGCGGTGCCGACAAGCGTAAGTATCAGCCGGCGTCTTTGTGTAGGTAGTGGCGTCGCCATCGCCATGAGCATCGTCGCATCAGTCGGGTCTTCTTTCAAACACACAATCTCACGTGAAGCCTGCCCCTAATTCTCCGATTCTCAGAAGGTAGACATCAACTCCGACACTTCGCCGGGGCGAAAGGCCACGCCGCGGCTTCGCAAGTGCCAGCATCCAGATTGCGAATGCTATTCTCTAGGTGTGTGAAGGCCCTGAGGGCGTTGCGATGCAGTGTTCTACACAGCGCTCACTGGTCACAGTATCTGCAGTAGTCCACTAGATGGTTATCTGTACCAACTGGATCACTCACGGCACAGTAACAGTAACACGGAAAAGAGACTTTGGTGTAAGGTCTCCCCTGGAGACTTGTAAAGCTGTCACGTGCGTCTTCCTAGGCTGTAACGTGCGTATTCCCTCCTCTCCTCCCCCGTGCAGGTATCTCCCGAGTCCTGCGGCGGCTGTCGGAGATCTCGCCTCCGCACTCTGGGTAGTGTTGTGATGATGAAGTCAATCAAACGAACGAAATGTGAATGATGAAAAAGATGATGTAGATAGTCATTAGCTACGGACAGAGACTCTATACTCTGCTAGCGCTATACAGCAATTCGTGTGCAACACGAGCGACAGCGTCATAATATCACGAACTTCCGTGTACCGCTTCATGCGAGATCACTCGGACTTCCCTTATCCGTTCTCACACGGAGGTGGCGAGCGGCGCCGAGCGGCCTCTATCCGAGGCACCTTCGCGCCTATGTATTTTGCTCTGGCTACGAGACACTGTACACTACTTCATTATACCACTTTTCTTAACAGACAGGCTGTGCATGCGAGCGAGTGACAGCACATGCACATGCGTTGTCGCCAAAGGGTGACAGATATAAAGAAAACTCGCATATGGTGGAATCAAAGGCCATTTCCGGAGTACAGCATGGCCAGCTCACGATGCGGCAGGTGCCGTCAAGCGTACATATCAGCTGGCGTCTCTAGCCAAAGGTTGGCATCGTCCCCGCCGTTGTAGTGGTCATCGTCGAACCTTCTTCCGCGAGCATACTGCCATGATCTACTGTCCGCTTGCCTCCGATTCTCCGATTCTCCGAAGGGAGGTAGACCTTAGACGTTATATCGGTCTCCGAGCGTGAAGAAAGCCACGCCGGAGCTTCTCAAGTGCCAACTTTCAAGTAGTGCATAATACCACCCAGGTTTATAGACTGCAGAGGGCAATACTATCAAGCTCCTTCTACACAAAGGTCAGTTTTCTGAAGTAATCTGTAGATATCTGCACCAACTGGATCACACACCACCGAGACATGGAAATGGCACTTGGACGTACGGCCACCTCCGGGAGTGGGTAATTATCGGCGACGTAGCCCGTTCCTGCCGTTGTACGAATCACAGCCACTACCAGATGTCCGTATTTATTTGATTCCAGTCTCGTATACAATCTTCTCAGCTAAGCTATATCCTCTCCTCACCAGTCATCAGCGTACGAACTCTGACTAAGTACCTATGGGGATCAAAGGGATGGAACTTGGAAGGGACTTCACAAGCCCCAACCTATAACTCCACTGCCCCAGTGCGGCTAGTTGGTTTGTGCCGCCGTACCGGAGGTGTTTTCCGCCCAGTAATTCGACGCCGCGCACTCCGCCCAATCCCGACCCATCCTCACCCATTTTCCAGCGTAAACGGTAATAAGGCTGTTGTTGAGGGTCTTGATGGCAGTGATGATATTCGAGCTGGCGGTTGCTGTTTCTTGACCGGGATCGGGTTGGATTTGGCGATACGAATGATTGCTGACCGAGAGGGCGGAAAACATGCCGCGACTTCTCTACTTCTTAAGTGGTGAAGAATATTGCCCGGCTCTGCAGCGTGTGGCGAGCGATGCACTCAAGACCTAGCTGATCTGCATAAAGGTCAGTTTGTCTGCAGTAGACTGTACATATTTGCACATTGAATCACACACCACAGCGAAATGGAACTCGGATTCAGACGTGCAGTCGCGGGGACCCGGCTCCCCTGGAGACCTGTAAGGCATAATCGTGCGGCTCCGCAGCCATTTGCCGCTCTTCATGCTGCGGCGGCCGGAGAAGGCGCCTCTGGGTGATAGGCAGGTTGCTTTTGGAAAGTATCAAAGGCCACTCCCGGAAGGTATCAAAGGCCACGCCCGGATTTCAGTATCCAGACAGTGTTACGTGCTGCCAGGCGTGCTAGTGCATATCAGTTGGCTTCTCTAGCCCTGGGTACTCTTTGCCATCTTCGTAGTCGATTCCCCCTGACAGCGCAAGGCGCCATTGGCGGCTTGCCTCCGATTTTCCGAGCCTCCGATGGTAGCCGTCATCCTTCTCCAGTGCCAACTTCTAATTCGTGTATGATGTCGTGCAGGTCTATAGACCGAAGAGGGAGATACGAGCAAGTTCTTCTACACAGACTCACGGAGTTCAGCTTCTCTGTAGGAGATAATTACCCATCTGCACCAACTGAATCACTTACCACAATAACACAGAAATGGGAGTCCGACGCACGGTCCCCGGGTCCCCTGACGATGTGTAGGCAGTAAGGCTTCAACGTACGGCCTCTCAGCTAGTTCTCACTCCTGCTGTTGCGGAGGCCGGAGATCTCGCCACCAGGTTGATCGACATCAGGAAAGAAAAAAGATCCGTTGGGTGCGTGTAAGCGGCACTGACTCTGGTAACGCTGGGAACGTCTAACTTATCAATGGGGCGGGAAAAACAGGGCTGGAATGTACCATGTAAAACACTATCGGGCTACGAGCCTACTATAGATATGTTCTATGCCACTGGGCAAAATTATTCTTCTTTAGATGGGCCGGCGCAACTATAGATGGACCGGCCCGTGTATAGGTGGGTCGGATCTCACAACAGGCCGGACCATGGATAGATTTTTTCCGGCTCCTTGGCTGGCCCAGGAGCCAGATATCTCACCATGGGCCAGACTATCCATAGAATTCTGCCTAAGTAGGCTGGCCCAGGAATAGAATTGCATGCTGAAACCGAAACCGGCTAGGTAGTAATATTACGGGCTCGAGATCACCAGCACCACCACCACCACCACCACCACCATCACCACCACTGCTGGCTGTACAGTTACGGTACCACTTTGGCGACTGCATTCGGTAGTACCAATCCCCATCACCCATCATCATTGGAGCCGACGCAGAGATAATCTCTGAGTCCTCCTCGGAGTCCTCATCATCGGAGTCTGATTAACCCCCCCGCCCCCCTCCCAAGTGGGGAGACTTGGGGCGGTACCTTTCGGGAGGGAATGAGACGAAGTGGATGGTAGAGTAGAAGTGTAGGAAGAAGCGGGAGGTGGGAAGAGGATGTTGGTGGTGGAGTATGAAGAAGCGGTATGTAGAAAGAGGATGGTGGTGGATTATAAAGGAAAGAGAGGGAAAGAGAGGAAGGGTGGGCGGCTAAACCCTGCGGGTGAAACACTGCGTGATGCGCGGAATTAAATTGGCGTAGCCACGTTACTGAGGCTTGTGAGAGAGAGATCTTCAATTACTGAGGCTTGTCGCTGTCTTCAAGGCTTGCGTTGTGACTCGCTCTTTGTGCAATCACCCGTAAGGCGCTGCCCGAGAATCGAGGCACCTATTATCTACGTAGTCCGGAGGGACCAGAGCTGTTAATTCAATCCCACTCCGTTCATATGTTTCGGGGGACAGGATCGAAGCAATCCGCCCTGTTTTTACTCTGGCTGGACTGAGCTTTCTCTCCTGTGATACACATCGCCTTACGATTTTTTCCCCTTCAGTAGTTATACCAGTATTGGCAGTCGCTGTAATTAGTCGGCTGCAATGCGTGTCTTCCTACCTACGTTACAGTTGAACTTCTTTTTCGAACATCAAAATATTCAGCTCAGTTGAAAATACACACAACAGGAAGAAAAAAAAATCCGTTGGGTGCGTGTAGGCAGTCCTGACTCTAGTAACGCTGGGAATGTCCCGGAGCCATTGCATAGAGTGAATGCCTACATTTCTAGTATAAACGACCAATCACCAGTCATTTCCAGACATGAACGAGAAACAACAGCACAGGCTCCTCTTCAAGGCCAGCGTGATACAGGGGAAGGATATGGTATCTGTCAGATTATGGGACGTCCGGAGATGACGATGTCCCTAGTGTACTCTAGTGGAGTATCTGAGCTCGGGAGACGGTCGACAGGCGACGGAACCCCGACCTCATGAAGAGATCGATGCAGAGATTTCCTGGTTTATGAAGACTGTATGGAGAGAGCTCGCAGCTCACGATGTTGCTGCTGTATCAAATACTATTGATATGTTTATCTACCTCTTGTATCTAACAGTATCCGCGGTGGTGCCAGCCGCGTGAGAAGCAGTCGGAATGGACGATCGGTGAGTAGCAGTATTGAGAGAGGAGACAGTATGTAGGGAGGAGACGTTATAGAGGGTGGCGATATCGAGGGTGGCGGTGCCGAGGGAGGAGGCGGTATCGAGGCAGGAGGCGGTATCAGTGGGTATTTCTGGTACGACGAGTAGCAGTAGGTGACAGGGCATTCGCAGCGGATCTAGGAGAGTAAGGAGCAGTGTCAGTAGTGTTCGTTCCTTTGAGAATCTTGCGATTTTTGTCGTTGCTAGGCGAACAGTGCCTCTTGCCCACCGCGACAGCCGACATAGCCCCTGGGGAGCGAGGGCAAAGTGGGGAGCGAGGGCAAAGTGGGGAACGTGGGCAAAGTGCTCTGAAAGTTCGAAGCGAGCACGAGATCTTTTGCTCGATCTGGTCCCTGCGCGTGAGGTCCCTGGAGAGAGGGATTCCGTGCTAGCGCGCAAAAGTACGAAGCTGTTTGCCGGCCATTAGAGAGATGTAATCCTTGTCTACTTCGTTATCCCTGCTGTCCTCTTCATCGTTTTCTTACTGTCGACGGCGATCTGCACGTCGTCTTCGGTAAGAGGACTGGTCGGAAAACCAACAGCGAGTCCTACACGATGTCAGTCACTGTTTTCGAGATACAGGTTGCACCCCATGGATCAGGATATACCTACTTTAACGTTGGGCTCGGGCACCGTGGTGCCGCCCACGACCGACGGACTCCTCTCGGACCTGTCCATACCGATGGGGCAGTTCTTTCGCTTCTGAGGGTTCATGAACCCATCGAAGTTGGTACCCTGCGTCGAATCTGAACCGATCACGGGTGAGTTGTAGGACGAAGGCGACTCGGCGAGGACGTTGTACAGGCGCCGGAACTAGTCTTATGGTTGTGCCGTCCTTTCACCGATCGTCTAGTTGACGTTGAGGTAATTGAGAGGGAGAGGTAATTGAGAGGGAGAGGTAAAAAGTGGAAGTTGATGAGGAAGTAGTGAGAAAGGAGAGAGAGAGAGAGGAAGTGGATGGTGGATGATAAAGGAGGGAAAGGAAGCTGGTGGCAAGGGGTGCGGCGGAATTTTCAGGGTAAAACCCACTACGGTGCTTGATATTGAATCGCCGTAGCGTCATGACTGCTTGTGTCGCTGCAGTCTATGCTCGTCGCTGCTTTCGAGGCATGCTTCTGCCGTCGAGGCTAGCGTCATCTCGCGCACATCGAGTGATCTGTTCGCCGATGAGCGGTGCAGGGATCCGATCCTGGAGTTCCCAGGGCAGAAGGAGCAGTGAGGCGAAGCATCGGGTGCAAAGCAAGAGACCTCAGCAGAGTACAGAGTCTTCCGTCTGTGCACGGACGTGAGGAGCCACCACATACGATTGTCTGTTCTTGGTGCGAAACATATGTCGGCCCAATTCCCTTTGTCATCTGTAACCTGTTTGGTAGACCGCGGCGCCACATGTTGCAGGCCGGTCAGGGTGGGCAGGAAAAGAGTACGATGGTTCGCCAGAGTCTTGAAACACTGCATGCAAAACATACTGAATATCTCTCTCTCTATACGCGGCGCGCAGATTCTTAGTATTCGGTCATGAAACAACGCACACACATCACTTTGTCAACCGGTACTCTGTTCCCGCGTGACAGCCTATGTTTCTGGGTAGCTGGTAGTGACCTCGTTACATTGTGTGACGTACGTACAACGTAGACGATTAATTGCTGAGTGCAGTTACGGCATTGAATTTGCTACGCCTCTATCACTGTGGATGAAGCCTGAAGGCAACATCTTGCCATACTCTCTACAGAGGACGGACTCTATCTTACTTGCGCATCTTCTTGGACGCCTAGGTTTTCTCTCAACTGCGTCATGTCGTCTCGTTTGAGGGAACCAGTCTGTCAAGGACGAGGCAGGGCGAATCAAGCGAAGAACCTAGGGTACGGGCCAGTCAAGGGCGATGCTGGGGGAGAGTTGTTGGAGCGGACGGGATGTAGATACTACCATTGCCCAAATAGGCCACATGCAAGCAATAAAGAATGCAAAACTCCCTCCGATTTCTGCGTATGTTTTGCCTAACATCGTTCCAGCGAACGTACGAACACCCCACCCGACGTCATTCCCACGGAACGGGGTGGAGTAGATCCGTCCATGGGCCCCCCCCTGTTACTCGACGCACCTAACGCAGCAAATATTATACACGTAGCCGACTACGCTTATGGAGAAATTTTATTTTCTGATGTAGTATACTCTTGCGTCGGCTAAGTTGTGCTTTTGAGGTGAATATTCCGATTATTCAAAATTCAAAGGGACGCTGACTACTCGAAAGCCTCAACGACGGTGCAGTGCCAAGCAGCGTGTAGGGTTTTGCCCGCGGGGTTGTGCCCTCCCACTTCTTCCTACCCCACCATCATCTTCCTCTCTCCCTCCCTCCTCCTTCTTCCCTTTCCACCATCAACATCCTCTTTCTTCCTACCTTTCTTCTTCCTCCACCATCAACATCCTCTCGATAAATCTCTTTCTTCTTGCTACAGCGCTACTACACCATCAATTTCCTCTTTCAACTACCCCCTTCAACATAATCCTCCTGGCAATACCGGCTAGTGAACATCGGCGGAATGGGCACGTTACAATATCCGAGTCAACTCGATCTCACCTGGATACATGGATATCATCCTCCTTCATCCTACCCCCATCAACCCCGTCCCTCACCACCTCCCATCAACCGTCCCTCCTTCACCACCACCCTTCGAAATAATCCTCCCGGCATTCCCGGTGGTCGGTCGTGCGCCAGCTCACGTCCGATTACCGGGAATTCCGGCTAGTGATGGCGAACAGCAGCAAAAGAACATCCCATTGGTCCGCATTCATTCTGAATGTTACACGGGCGAGATCGCGTGGTCCGCGCGCTGCGACTGCGGCGAACAGCTGGACGAAGCTGCACGTTTGATGTCGCTTGATCCGACCGGCGGCGCCATCGTCTACCTGCGCCAGGAAGGATTACTTGACGCTGCCGAAAGTGCAGTAGGTACCCCCCAGGGGCTGAGGCCGCAAAGCCACTAGGGTGGCGCAGAGGAGGGGGAATTGATGGAAGAGGAGCGGGGTTGGAAGGTCAATCATCCGAGGAATACTCCTCGGACGAGGACACTTCCATCCCCGTCCCTTCCTCTTTCTCCCTCCTCCGAAGACTCAGAGGAAGCGGCTAATACAGGTTCCAATGGTCACGGCGATTTTCTGGAGGATATCGACTAAATAATCAGGAGGCTGGACAGGGAGCACCTAGGTGCTGCCCTCCCTCTTCCGAATACTTGGAGGAAGACGCGAAAACCGGTTCCAATAGTCACGGCAATTTTCTAGAAGATAACATAGATGCCATTATCAGGAGGCTGGAGAGGGAGCACCCACGGGGTTCGCGAACGCTCTCCAGCCTCTGGACATCAACAGCACGCCGTGTTGAAAGCCTTGATCAATTGGGCTCTCACCTCCTCCGAACAGATCCGTATCAAGTGATCCTATCGGTTAAACCACTATCAAGAAGTTGATGTCGAATTCGGAAGAGGATGACGAGGCAAAGCAGATGGAGGTGATGGACGAGAAATAAAATGAGTATGAAGGGGTGGAGGGTGGTGAGGACGGTGACGACGAGGAGGCTGTCGAGGATGCAGTTTGTTTTTCTTTCTTTCCATTTTATTGTTTTTGTTTCTTTCAATTTTATCGCAGATGACTGCATCATCACTGAATTTGAATTTTTCACAGCGTGTCGCGAGGCAACAGTTATAATAAACTCATATTCGGCCAGTGTTCTACAAAGTCCAGTCCAGCCCAGTCCGCCCCGACACAATGACGGAATTATAGTACATCCATCCGGTTCTTCCAGAGGTCTGCTTGAGAATCTAGTCCTGTGCGATCAAGTGTCGTAAGGGGAATAATGTACTAGAGGCTGCCGAGTGCCTGAAAACCGGGCAGAAGGATGGGATGATCGCGGCGACTAAACAGGATGTGAGTAAAGTCGCGGAGATCTTGGGCGCCCTACGCGAGGAGGATCTAGTCTCGCATAGGCGATTGTAAAGAGCAACGTGTCTAGTACCCATTCAAACGTGTCTATCTGACAGGCCCGACCAGACGAAAACGTTTGGTCGTGATATATCCCGACCTGACCCGTCCATTCCCAAATACGGTCTGGACTGGTCTATGTAGAACATTGCGGGCAATATCTCGATACCATTACCACAGCGGTTGCTGTGTTGCAGCAGTGGCCCCTCTTCAGGCACCACCTCCAGCCACCGCCACACCAAAACCACACAACATTTACCTTGGCAACGATGAAAGATTTAATCCCAGCTTGCGGCTAAGGCCAGTTTATTTGGGTGGAGGGGAAATATCGGGCGTTTTGTAGCAGTGGATTCTGGCGTGTTGTATCAGTAAAAACGTGCGTAGTGTGCCATGTGGTTTAAAACTGCTGAGAGACAGTGCGGACTCGGAAGTCCCAAGTGAATTCTCCACCGCCACCGCCACGGCTTCGCTCGCTTAATCGCTTCTGTCCACATTCACAAGCGGCCCGCGAGCCGCTACGTTAGTCATCCGCTCGCCCATTTTCGAACCGACTACTGTACCACTCGGTTTAAACGAGATAAACGTGAACTGCCTATGAGTGGGCTCTCGAGCGGTGGCGGTATTGGTTTCGTCAGGTCGTATGAGCCGGTAGTCTCGAGTGGTAGAAAAGACACACGATTTATTAGGCTTCTACAGAGGTAGCTAGAGCTGGGTATTAAGGCTGGGGTGGGCGACTAGAATAAGCGCCGTGAGCTGGGTGGACTTCGCTGGAGAACATGGGAGTGCTAGTAGTATCACTCGTGGGTGACGAAAACGTTATACTGTTTACGGTTAGAGTCAAGTTTCTCCGAATGTCAGAAAGCGATCGGAAGAATCATGCAATGAAACGGTAGAGCGGGGGAGTTGGTGCGGAAAGTGGCGAGATGAATCACGATCACAATTACGAAGAATTACTGGAAAAGCGGCAAAAAAGAATCAAAGCAAAGCCACCGAGTAATCTATCAGCCAAACCGGACGCCTATCTTTTTTTTCGAGTCTCAAAGTAAAGCCACCGAGTATTCTATCAATCAAACCCGACGCCTATCTTTTTTTCAAGTCCCAAGCACACCCATTTAAACCAGACCAGTAGACGCCTATCTCCTAAACACACCCATTTTATCGCACTCGTATCACCACCAAGCAACTACTTCTCAGCCGGGGACTCATTCTTGCGGTTCATGACCTCCTCCGCAGCGGCGACAGCGGCAGCCTGAGTAGCGGCGGCCTGCTGGACAGCTTCAGGACCGAAGCGAGCAGTAAGATCGATGGCGAGACGGTCCAGGTTCTTGACGGAGACTTGGTAGCTGCACCCGCAGGGCAGCTTACCGGCCTTGGCGTTCTTCTCTTGACGATGTTGCGCCCACTTGTACGCACACTTGCCGTAGACGTAGTGGTTACAGATATTGAGCAGAAGCCCCTGCGTGGCGGTACCGCGGCGACGGACAAGCTTGCAGCGGATGCTTGCCTCGCACGTGCAAGTGATGAGGAGGTTGTTAGGAATAGTTGACATCTTATCGATGATGATGGAGCTGGAGGAAAGTCAACAACTAGGCTCACGTCACAACTGATGGTGAAGGGGGAAAGGCATGCGGATTGAGGCGACTGCACAGTGCAAAGCGTACTTGTTCGATGTTGTTGGTGATGTGGAGCGACAGTGAACGCACTGTATTGATCGTCCTGGTGGTGTGAGGGTGCCAGCGCAGTACAGCGACGAGCGGGAGTCCGCGTGGAAACGCTGGCGGATTTTATTCGCTTTAGCTACCGTCTTGCGGAGTGTTGTGTAGTACTTACATTTGATCCTTTTCGCTGAGGGGTTGCCTATGCACAACTGTGGTTGTCGCTGCGGTTATCGCTGTAGTCGTCGATGTGGTGGTCGCTGTCGTGGTCGCTGTCGTTGTCGCTGTGGTGGTCGCTGTGGTTGTCGTCTGCTGGTCGTGGGTGAAGAAAGTAGAAGGAATGGTGGTGTTCGTCTGAGTGTTAAATACTTGCCGCCGAGACTCATCAGTGTTGTGCCCCGACTAATGCGGAAGTGTTGGTCAATCTAAGTAGGGTTTGGCTTAATCGGGCGTGTTTGGTTGGCGACGATGTCACTAGTTTTCACCACATCGTGATTCATACAGACTCACTCGATCTTTAGGCATCGTCACGAATAATGCTTCTAAAAACTAAAGCGGAACTGTAGATTAATCGGGTAGGTTGGCTTAATCGCGCGAGATCATATGGTGCTGAAGAAGACCGCGGCGGACGATCAATTTCTGTCATGCCCTCGTAATCAAGTTTCCATTTCCTGGCTACGATCGTAATTGATGCTCTGTCGCTTTCGGTCTGTAGCTGTGCGTCGATGATGTTTGCTACTTGGTGATACAGTGAAGCCAGCTCATAGCGAAGCAACTATACCGGTTCTATTTTATTTCATTACTTCTTTTCTACAATTGTGTTTGACTGTCGATCTAAATAGGTTCACTGCACTGCACTCGCTCGCTGTTTGTCTGCGCCAAGTTTCCTTTGTAATCTAATCGGCGAGTTAGCGTCTGCCACCATCATGAGAGGGGCACATGTAGGATAGATACATAATCACATAAAATAGGAGGATGAGTAGTCGGATCAATCATCGATGCATCCGAACGGTCGTGATAGCCGGACTAGCCGGATCGGGTAGCACTGAACGTTGTATGCAGCCAGCGGAGGAGAGTCATATTAGCTGGCCCCTCAGTGGTGAATACAACGTCAACTTCCCTATCATCTTTCATTTTCGCCGTCTCCCTTTCAGGGCTACGTCACTCCCCTATCCTGAAACGAACGTATGCATGGGAATCGTTATCAGGAATCACGATGTATAGTATAACCCAGATTTGCAGTGAGAACGATCTGACTAGTGGTTGCGATGAGATTTTTCCTTTGTCAGTGAGCGAGCGTTCCTGAGCTCATCCACTTGGCCCGGCATGATAAACATACGATATTCCCACATATAGCGAAGCGTTGTATTTTCAGTTCGCGACTCCATCATCCTCCACGCTCAAAGCCGCCTTCAACCTGTCAACCTCATCCGGCGCCATCCCACACTCCTTCACGAACCACTCCTCAACGCCACCGGACTCCTCTCTAACGACGCCCAACAAGCCCAGCATAGTCTCCGGCCTTGCACTCAACAAATTCCATACCATTTCATCACTCACGGCCAACCCCTGCGCCTCGACCGTCTTAAAAACGCCCATTTCCCTAACTCTGGTACCCATCGTCTGCATCATGACGCTCATGGCCACCTGCGTGAGAGCATACTCCTCCGCGACGGCCTGGTCGGGCATGCCCGCGAGCGAGAGCAGCAGCGCGATCATCACGCCCGTACGGTCTTTGCCCGCCGAGCAGTGAATCAGCACCGGGGCGGCGGGGGCGGCAAGGATGTGCGCGATCACGGGCTTCATTGCGCCCGGCAGCGCGCGCAGGATGTGGATGTAATTGCCCAGCGGCGTGCCGGAGAGGTAGTCCTGGTACCGCAACAGCATTGCTCTGCACCAGAATCAGCCGCTGCAACAGAAAAGCACGCTTCGAGCGGCAGGGGGTACCTACTCGGGACTCCAGCCCCCGGCAAATACCGCTATCGGAGTATATGTAACGTCCGGAAGGTAATCCAGCGGCGGCATGGCCGGATGGTCGAGGATTTCCTTGGGCGAGCGCAGATCAAAGACGGCTTTTATCCCGAGCGCGGTGAAGGTCGCTACACCGTCGCCGGTGAGCTGTTGGGGCGCCGCAGAGCGGTACAAGAGTCCCCGGCGAACGGAGGTGCCTGGCGTAGTCGTCGCGTATCCGCCAGCGTCGCGGAGGTTGCGGATTGAGGGGAGGGGCGTCCAGGGAGGTAGCGTGGGATCCATTTTTCTTGTGCGTGAAGCTGCTGATCTCGACTATCGACTCTCGAGTCTCGAGGACGCGCTGCGGAATACATGAATGAGCGGGGTACGGTACGACGTACGACGGCGGCGTCATCGGATAGCATTCGCCGTACCGAATCTGCCGGGGCTTTTGTCACCAGGTTCTCAGTCAGCGCAAGGCCCATCTTTCTGCCGGGATGAGATACGAGACGATACTGGTAGTTACGGAAGCAAGTTTTATTTTGTCGTCGGTCGAGCTCGTCTCCCACAAGATCGAGATCGATCGGATTGCGGAGTTCAGCCATCTCCCCTTAACTGTGCCTATTTCCGGCCGCTCCACTCATGGATCCTCCGAGCGTGTATTCGATCAAGCGTCGAACAGTCGGACGAATGTGTGGATGTCCCCCGGCTACCGATGCGGTACGGGAATCCGAGATGGTTGCCCACTGAGCCAACCACCGCGACTCGTGCGTCCGGATTCTTCTCTATTTTCCTCCCGGTCACTACTAATTCGTACCTAGTTTCAAGCCACTCTGCTGTGGTCGCCATGCTTGGGGACATCTAGTGCCGGAGTAAGTGGACATTTGGATCGGGGAAATTAAAATCCAAATGCGGTAATACATTAGCATTTATTAAAATTAAAAACTTCCAGGCGTCGGCAGCCAAACGGCCCCGCCGGGAACGAAATTCACAATATCGCGGCCAGTTCATGGCCGTTTTCTTCCATAAAACACTCCTCTGGACTGCACTATTGCGCTCCTTCTATCAGTTCGATAGTTCCACCGGTCTGTCGCCGTTGACGGGGCGTCGGTAGCCAACTGGCCCCGGCGGGAGCGAAAATTACAATATCGCAGCCGGTTCTTGCCAGTTTTCTTCAATAAAATACATCTCTGGACCGCACGAGTGCGCTGATTCCATCAGTGTTCCACCAGTCTGTCGCCATTGATGGGGCGTCCATAGCCTGCTCCAGAGCTCCATAGCCCCGCCGGGACCAAAAATTACGATTTCTCGGCCAATTCCTGCCCGTTTCCTGCGATCAAACACTCCACTGAATCACACGAACGCGCTCATTCCATCAGTCCCATCGTTCGACTGGCCCGACGCCGTTGACCGGGCTTCCGCAGCCCACTCCAGAGCTCCAGCGCTCCACAGCCCCACAGGGACCGAAAATCAGAATTTTCCGGCCAGCTCTTGCCTGGTATCTAAGGCGCAGATATACAAAGCTCATCGACAGGTTAGTGATAAGTCAAAATTGTAGTAAATTTGTTCGTAATTATTTCCATTTACTATGTACATAATATTCTTTATCAGGGCAATTAGCCACCATGTTTGTTGCCAAGACGTCCTCATCGGGAACTCAGCCATGCTAAGACTGGGCTGCAGCAGCCTTGCCCCTGGCCATTCCCGGGGCCTCCCCATACTAAATCATTTTTCGTCTATTTATTTTGGATTTTGGTTGCCACCCAACCATACCCTAAAAAAAAGATAGAGCGCTGTGTAAATCATCTCCTGCCTCTTCTCTATCGCTGTACAGAGCTCTTCTTAAAAATTTGGTTGTTGTTAACTAACCGAACGTCAAAGGATCCAGACGTCCCCAATCATACTAGTTAGTCGCAGCTCCCTACGGTGCGCCATGCCCACGCCCCATGTCGCCGTCGCCCGGTGATCGTCGAACGCCGCGTTTGCATGCGCATATGGCTGCAGAAGTCTGCAGTGGCTGATAAGGATGCAGAGTCCGCGCGCACGAGGCGAGGAGCGAGAGGAGGGAACTTTCCGAAAGGAGGATAGTTTTCGTTCGTGGGCGGGGGCCGAGGAATCAAAAGGAAGGGCAATTACTCTGAGTCTCGGAGTCTTTGACATGACCGTCTGACTCTGAGAGACGGGGCCAGCCACTATGTACTGGGTACTACCCAACAGTCCCCATTACTCCACTCCACTCCACTGCTTCAGAAGCACATGTCGCTCGCGCTTGCCCCTCACTTCCCACACTTCACCAATCATTGTCAGGGATGCTGTGCGAGTACGTAGTACTTGATACTATACTGAGACTGTCAGGACCAACAAGCAGATTATCTGGAGACTGGACTTCGCCTCTATTGCGCACCCTCCGTTCGTGCTGGTATCGATATGTAGTCTCTCGTCATCGGATGCAAGCACTCTCGAGTCTATCGTACCGTCTCTCGTGAACTCCCATATCCATCATCCCCTCCCGCAGGCACTGAACTCGGGCAGCACCTGCATCTCCTCTGCCCGCCAATCCTATCGTCTTGTCCGTTGGTTCGCTGCATTCGTTTGGCCCACACGGTCTGTCTCAGCTTCATGTCCGCAGCCCCACGAACCAGTCCAATCACCATCCCCGTTCGGGTTCATTATGTATTGGGCGTTTGCCTACCCTCCTCCGCCCCGGCGCCCGCAGCATGATTTCCTTTTTCCCACCGCAAATCTAATCTGGCTTTCCTTTTTTTTCCTCGACGGAGTAGGCTCCAGCCATCGCATTTCATCGCGCCGTGGGATTCTTACTTGCACTTGCCGCTTCGGTCCCAGCCCCTCCCCCCCCACCCTCACATTGGCCCCCTCACTATAGTACGCACTGATAGATATACTCCCTTTGTTCCCCTCGCCCACTCGAACCTGTCCCCGCTTTTCAGTGAAGTGAAGACCCAGTTCCTTACTCGTCGCGCCCTCTACACCGCATCGCCGCCTCCTCTACGATGTGCTGCATCCCCTTCGCGCACCTCTGGTCGTGCTGCTGCGACCGGCGGAAGATCCTCGAAGACGCCGCCTCTCCCCCCCGCTCACGCTCGAAATCGCGCACGCGCAAACCGAAGTCACTGAAGCACCACCGCAACACGCGCGTGCGGATCGCGCGCGACACCGGCGCCTCCAGCGTCTCCGCGCGCCGCAGCCAAACCAGCACTCACCGGCGCCATTCCTACAACCCCGAGAAGCGCAGTCGGTCGCGCTCAGTCGGCGCGGACGCCGACGGACGCATTCGCAGCAGCCATTCCCACAGCCACAGCCACCGCCGGTCGCGCTCGGGGGTGGATGGCGCCACAGCCGGCGCCGCTGCGACGGATTTGAGTGTCAGCGAGCGTGCGCGCGCGGAGAAGAGAGCGCGCCGCAGGAGTGGGAGTAACGTGGATGGCCGCGCGGCCGCCGAGCGCGCGCTGAGCGGGGTTACAGGGTTCACGACGTCGACGGACTCGCAGCACCGGCGTGCGAAGGTTAGCGCGGCGAACTCGCATCTGGGGTATGGAGAGAGTCATCTTGGAGAGAAACGGCATTCGACGGCAAGAAGGGGAAGTCATGACGATAGCGGGTATCGCACTGAGGAGAGGAGGGCGTCGTCTGGGCGCGCGAGTGCGGCGACCGCGGCGAATAGGAGGGATCTGGAGACTGAGTATAGGCCGAGGGCTGTCAACGGCAATGTTACCACGGAGCAGGATTCGCGCGCGGGGATTTTGAAGGGGAGAATCGTCAATATGCTCGGGAAACGGAATCACGGCGCTGGCCGCGAGGAGGTGGTAGTGGTGGAGCGACCGAAGTCGTCGCGCTACAGGACCAGGACCGACGAGGCGGCGGCCGGGTACGCTATCGGCGGGCAGAACGGGAACGGAAACGACGTGCGCGCGGGGATGGTCAACATGCTCGATCACGACACGGAACATAGCGGTGGGATGGGCGCGGGGAGACGCAACTCGAGGAAGGACGCGGCGCATCGGCATCGGAGCAAGGGTGAAGTCTCCGAAATCACGGCCGGTGTCGCCACAATGGTTGGCCACGAAAGCAGCCGGGGCGGTAGCAGTGGCGAACGGAAACATGGCGGTCATCGGCACAGGAGTAAGAGTGATGCCATGGATCCCCGTGCGAACATGGTCAACATGCTCGACCACGACGACGACGACGATCATGATGGGGGGGATAGGAGGAGTGCTGCTGCGACCAGCAAGCTTTCGCGGTCAAAGTCCGCCAGTCATAGGTCTTCGAGGGGAGGAGGTCATCGTTCTTCTGCCGTGAATGCCGCCGAAGCCACAGGGTCCAATGGCGACGTCCTCCGGCGCAGGTCAGCCAGAAAGAAGCCGATCCTCCTTGAAGACGGTACGTAAGTTTGCCTTCTCACCCCTGTTCCTTTCCCCGCCGCTCGACAACACCACTAACGTCTCACGAGAACAGTCGACCCGAACTACCACAACCCGGACGACGATACTGACAAGGAGTACGTCGTGTCGTCCGATGATGCCTACATCGATGGCATGCAGAAGCCACGTCCGGCGGCGGCGAAGACGCGGAAGAAGGCGGCGGCGGGATCGGCTAGCAAGGGGAGTGTGGGAATGTCGCGCGCAGACTCGAAATCGAATGGAGAAGCATCGCGGACGGAAGTTTCGTCCGAGGCCCGACGGCGACGGGCGAAATCTACAAAAAAACAAAAAAATAAAGCGACATCTACGGGAGCTGAGACCAAAGGCGCAGCAGTTGCGACAGCGCAAGTAACGCTTACTACTCCCACTCCTCCTGATACCACCACCACCACTACTGCCCACCGGAACCCCGGACTCACCCGCCAACAGGCGCAGGCCGCCGATCCACGCTCCAGGACCGAATACATGCTATTCGACGTCAAAAAACTCGCCGCGGAGGCACTGCACCGGGCCGGGCATCCAACGACGGCACGCCTACCACACAACCGACACGACGACGACCGCCGTGGCCTCATCCGCCGTATTGATAACACGGCCAACCTTCACCTACCGCGAAGACAGTCCCCTCCCACAGACTGAAGCGGATCACTACGCCACCCTCACCTCCTTCATCTCGCGCTCTCACCTGCAGGCACTATTCCCATCCACCAACCCTCACCCTCGCCAGATAGCACGCAAAGCCGCCGCGGACTGCGCTCGCGGAGCACGTGCACCCGGGATCTGCGAGGCTCTCGAGCTCTCTCGATGGGCGCTGCCGGACCTGGCGCTTATCGGCCTCTACGACGTGATCGTGTTCTGCGACGACTCGGGGTCGATGAACATCGAGGAGCGGTATGGTACGCTCCGCACGGTGGTGAGACGCATCGCACGGATTGCTGGCGCTTATAATCCCCGTGGAATCAAGATCAGGTTTGTTAATGCTACAAATGACGGGGGCTTCGATGGGATTGTTACAGAGGAGCAGGTTGAGACGTGTCTCGATACGGTGGTGCCTAAGGGGGGGACGCAGCTGGGCACCAGGCTCGTCACGAAGGTTATTCAGCCGCTCATACTGGATAGGGCCAGGCGAGGGGAGCTGGATAGGCCCGTCGTTGTTATCATTGTGAC
Source organism: Tricharina praecox (assembly GCF_024521635.1). Classification (NCBI taxonomy): domain Eukaryota; kingdom Fungi; phylum Ascomycota; class Pezizomycetes; order Pezizales; family Pyronemataceae; genus Tricharina; species Tricharina praecox. The sequence continues at coordinate 79,389 of NW_026250429.1, read as the reverse complement.
GGATGGCGAGGTATTTTCTGCGCGTTCGGGGGTGTGATCATAGATTGGAGCCCGCCGCTGATGCCTGTGCGATAGCCGAGCGGAGAAGACGAGGACATGCTCAAGAATGCCATTCTCGCGACAAAGAACGAGTTATCGAAGCACTCCTGCGGCAGAAGTAGCTACGGCCCATCCTGTAACACCCCCCGTCTCCCTGTCCCCCAATGTTTCATTATTAACCCCTTACCTTCTTGTAGCCGTCGTCTTCCACATCGCCCGCGTCGGCACCTCCTCCAAAGCCAAGAGCTTTGTCCGCAGCCTCGAGGAAGACGAGGAGGTGAACGATCTACTGTTTTCGACCGATGAGTCGCTGGACTGGGCACTCGGCGAGGCGCAGAGTAGGGGGCAGTTGAATACTTGGGTGAGTTCTCTTGAAGCATCAGATCGGATTGGATGGCGGGGAGCTAACGGGTGGTGGGGAATATAGTTGTTGCAGCTTTTGGCGGGGAGTATCAAGCTGTAGCGATGGGAATGGTCGGTAAAGTACGGATTTCAACGGGATGCGGAGGAGGCTTTTGGAGTTTTCGGTTTCGGATTTGGAGTCGGGCGTCTGGATGGGATGGGATGGCCGGATCGGGTCGGGTCGGCAGTGGATGTTCGAGGAATAGTATGGCGGATGTGTTTACGATCGGATGAGTTTTCTTTGTCACTGGATATGATGGAAGGGACGAAACTACGGAGTGCTATTCGGATATGGGATTTAGCGAGTTTCGATGGCGGGCTTTAAGTTTTCAGCTTAGCAATAATTCCAGAGGACGGGATGGATGACGGATGACAGTAATGAGTAGCATGTCGATGGGCTCGGAAGTGATGTGAGTGCAACGGTTTCTCCAGCGTTCATGAGAATCGAGATGTCCCGAATCCCGATCGCGCGCGATCCGTGCAGTCCCGCCCGTCCAGTCCCATGCATGCTCAGCTCGGCCACATCCGCCGACGCCGATGCACGCAGCACAAGTATGAACGATACAAGTACCGATTGGCTGCTGCCATCGTCACCGACTCACCGTGGATTGACACTCGCACTTAGGGGCGCACTGCGTCGTGGATGGTCGCCTTGATATGTACCTGTGTATGCATCCATTGGTGAATGCCACTCCCCGCGCGACGCAGGAATAAGTCGTGCTGGCGGGGCGCACATGCACTCCGACCGCCACGTTAGGCACTGTGGCGCGCGCGCCCACTCAGACACCGCCACGCATCGCCACGCTTTGCGGCGAATGTGTGTAGATTTCTAGTGGTAACTGGTAATTGGTAATTAACTATGGGGGTAGGGGGGGCGCAAGTGCGCGCGAAACATGGCTACTCGGATACCTCCGTCGTCCTCCTCGGTCACAGTCATAAACTATATACCCCACTCTACATAGGTATCTAGGTACCAAGGAGGGAGCATGAAGGATATCGATTCCCAGCGCGGGTCTCGTCAGTATTGGGCACTGGGCTTTGTTCGTTCATTGGGAGCACGCGTGCGGCCACATGAAACAATAGGGGAGTCGGAACTTTTATGGCCCCCTCGGCGAGGGCTTCCACGCGGTGGTGCAGACACCCGCGATCGCGGGAGTCGGGAGTCGGAACAAGGGGTCTTGCTGAGGGTGCCCCTGCGGGAAGTTGCCCGCGGTCGTGTTTTGTTTCATCATAGTCCTCCCATCTGGCATCTGCTCTACTGGTAACTGCGGTAGTTATGTACCTCGTAATAGCCTGACAGGGTGGTCACCGGTTACATCCTGGGCATATCGTATCACTCATTTGTCCGCCTATGGTCTAGCGCAATTAGGGATGATCTACCGAGTCTACTCAATGATGAAGTTCGAATACTTTGTGACGATATTGGCACATCTACTCAGAAATTTGCACCTGTGTATCCCAGGGCCACGATAGATTAGTGTTCGAACACATAAGTCCGGAGCGGCTGTTCTCAGCTCCCCTCCAGAAAACCCATGATTGTCACTCGGAATACCAAATCGAGTTTAGCGCATGCGTTATATTTCATGTCCCGCGACGAAGACACCCGTATTCTGGCCAGAGAATTTATTGCATAACTGTAAAACTTCAACTACTCCACCGGAGAAACCGACTCTAGAGCCTAATTCTGCTCCCCTCATTCGCCATCCCCATTCTATGAGCCCATGTGCACTGTGCCAGGAACGGTAGCTCTGCAGCCTCTCAGTGCAGCCTGTTCAGTCTGCGGCGACGGGTGGGCGCAGTCTAGAAAGGAAGGGACAAGTTAGCGGTCGTCTCACTTATGGGGGGATACACAAATCTGCTCGCACCTCGTTCCTAGCATAAAGCAGCACGCGATCAGCGCCACCACAGAACTGCTTCTTATTTCCGCCGCACTTAAACTCGCAGTCCATCGGGGGTGCCTGGGTGGTCTGATTACTCAGAGTATCCGCGCAGTAGCACTCAGTGCTATACTCGACACCGGCGTAGACGTACGCCAGGCTCTGGCAGGTGTCGACGCAAACGTCGACCGTCATGTTCGCGCTGGCGAAGGAGTATCCCGACAGCAAGCGCTCGGTCTTGCCCTCGGTAAAGCAGCCCTGCAGCGCGAACACCCCGACTTTGGGCGCGTTGGAGGGGGGGACGAACGCGCTATTGCTATACACCGTCAAGCGGTTCGCGCCGCCGCAGACTTGCGAGCTGTCGCCGCTGCAGGGAAGGTCGCAGCCCGTTTGGCCGTACGTCGAGTTGCCCTTCAGGGTGTTGCCGCAGAAGCATCTAGAGGTGTTGGTATGGGGAACGGAAGGGAAGGGGGGGGGGGGGGGGGGGGCGGAGGGTGGAGGGTTACTCGTTGCCATATTCTAGACCGGCGAGACCAAAGTCGGCCATGGTGCAGTAATCGAGACACGCCTGCGCCGTCATGTTTCCCGCGGTAGAGGCGCCGTCGAGGGCGCGCCCCATCGCCGGCTCGTTGGCGCAGCCGGTGTAGTTCCAGGGAGGGAATGAGGTGATCGGGTATGGGTCCTGCGCATTGGCAAGGCCGGCGATCGCGAGGAACCCGAGAATGAGAGCGGAAGGAGGCGCCATGGTTTGTTGTAAAGTTGGGGTTTGAAGGTCGAATCGATAGAGAAGATGGCAAGGCGAGTGAGGCCTGAAGCTTGTCTGGATAGAAGGAAATGGGAGGAAAGATCCGTCTTTAAATACGGAAGGGCCATCAGTATCCACTGCTACATACGCAGGTGATACCTCCGTTCAGTTCAGTTATCCCTTCAATATCCCAACATCCAAGCCAGCCAGCAGCCGATCCGTTCAACTGTTCAACTTCACCAAAGTCGTTCGTCTATGGATTCCATCCCACCAGCGATATGCAACTACCGGAAGCGTAGCGTAGCGGTGATCATCCGAAGACGAGCAAAGTGACGTTTGCGGCAAACAATATCGCTAGGTATGCTATGTGCCCCGCCGACGGGAAGCAGAAACCTCGAGTGAAGAGTCAAGACTGGTTCTGGGTGGTTGTGTGACGGTTGCATCGGGTGGGGAGCCGGTTGGAGGGACTCCAGCAGCTGGACGGAATGTGTTCGTGTATGATGTAGAGACGAAGTGCCCAGGTTAGGTTACGTAGAACAGCCGGGTCGGGGGTGCTGAGACTCGATTTTAGCGCATGTACACATGTACCGTATTCAGGACTAACCGTAACACCTTCGGCTTGAAGGAGACTCGCAACCTGAATCTTCACAGCAATGATCCATCACGACGAAGGTCCTCCGACCTCCTACACACACACTTATGGCGGCCGTATATCCGCGGCTAGAGCAAGGAAGGACTCAATCCATTCGCTACCGTTGCCGTGCATCTGGGGCAGAGTTGAAGCCGTATACCTATATATGCACTCAGTTATAGGCCTAGAATGAATCAGCTTATTGATGCCCACCGCTCACGATGACCGTAGTACATGTGTCAGACTGCGGGATTCAGCAAGGGCACTCCCGAATCCGGGCGAGAGATCTGAGACTCGGGAGTCAGGTAAGGGCGGGGGAGGGCGGGGGAAGGGAACCTGCAGATTATTGCGACCAACGGTCGGTCGGATAGCTACCGAGGGGCAGTGTTCATTCTTCGGACGGGACGGGACGGCTGGGTGCGACGGTGTGTGGGGTGTGGTGTGTGGTGTGGTGTCACCGCTTCGGCTGCCAGACGCGCATGAGACACATAACGGCGGACTCGGAGCAGGCATGTAGACGTGGCGAGCAACACACGCTTTGCCGGATATGCCTACCTGATTACCTACTCCAATCGAAACTCGAATCGTGGACGAAAGCGGCCACAGTCCGATGTGAGCGCCCATGCTTCCGCCGCGGCCCTGCATACATCCAACATCCCGGCAATACCATCAACCGTTATTTCTGGACTGCGTCGAGGTGTGGAATTAGCACGATTACCGAAACAGCACTGCGCTGGTAAGGTTGGGGGTCACGGACTACCGATAATGGCCGACCTATCTACGTACTCGAGCTCTGTACTCACTATCAGTGCGCTTGGGAATCCCGCGTACGACCAAGTCTATGTTGGAAGTACCGACTAGCCACAGATCTATGAATCATAATCTATATAACAAGCACCCTCCGCGGTCTGCCGACCGTTTTCCCCCTTCAGTATTCACTAAGCACCTCACGCTTGACGCACTCCGCAACAGAGAGGTAAGTACCGCATCAGGTCAAGTTGGCCGGCTACTGCTCTGCACGTCACTGCAGGGCGCCATCTCACCCCACAGGCAAAACGCTTCGATATCGTGAGTCGCATGTCCACTCTCCTGATCTCGGGAACGAAAACATCGCAGCAGTAGGGACCCTCCGCGTGATGGGTCATGGATCACCTCCACCCTCCGCAGACGAAAGTAAAGGCAAGGGATCGAACCATTTGTCTTTTTTCGGAAAACAAAAAACAAAGCAAAGGAAAACTCGCTGGGGGCGAGCAGTCGAGCTGCCCACACTTTGAAGTTTCACCTTCCCCGGAGAGACCGTCAACCGGCGGAAATTGGCGGAAACGGGCCTCCGAGTCGGTCGGCCGCTGTGCTCTCCCGTGCACCGGTACGGTGCAGTGGAGACATAAATGGAAGTCCACACCGGGCGAGCGCAATCGGGAATGAATGAAACTTGTCCCTCACGGGACAAAGCAGAAATCAGAGTGTTTTTTTTGACGATAATTCATTTTCGCACAATGCCACATCTCTCCCCCTCCCCATTTCCCCCAACTCGATACAATACATCATACATTTTGTTCCACATCATACATTCTACAAGACCCGACTATGAGCACACCTTCGGGATCGCATTGCCCGCTGTCGTCAGTAGCGACGCGAGCGGGTGGCTGATGCACTTGAGGCCGTTGACGAACGCCTTGGCGACGACGTCGGCGCCGGCGGGGTTGGTGTGGGTATGGTCCTGGGGGAACAGGGTGGGGTAGACGGCGCTGTAACCCAGGTCCTCGTAGGCAATAGCAGTCCACTGCAATACTGTCAGTCACACCGATGATTCCGCACTCCCGCACACACTACTCACCTTCCAATGATCCATATAGACGGCGCCGCTCTGAGCGGCGGCGACCTCGGCATAGCCGACAAACCTCGGTGGTGTGCCGATCGCAGTGAGCGCAGTGTTCCACGCATCGCCATTGGGCGTCTGGCTGGAAATAATCGGAATCCCGCCCTTGGCCAGGACCTTGGCGACCATGTTCCGCTCGTACGTCACGAACGTCTGCACCACCTCGACGGTGCCATCGGCCAGCGTGACCGTTTCCGTGTCCGTGCCCGTGCCGCCGACAGGGGCGCGCTCGGAGGTTGAGGTGCTGCCCCTGAGGGAGTGTTAGAGAGGCGAGGAAGCAATGGGGGGTGGGGAGGGGGATACGTACCCGTCGTTGTGCCCGAACTCGATCACGACGTAGTCGCCCGCTACGATCTGCGTTACCAAGGCGTCGAATAGCCCCTCACGTGTGTAGGACCGTGCGGACCGCCCGCCGCGCGCTAGGTTGACTACTTCGATGTTCATGTACTGCGCGAAGGGGGTTCCCCATCTGTTGCGAAACACATTAGTGGTTAGTGATGTGATGTGATTGGGGGAGGGGGTGCTGTCCTGGAACTGACCCCTGCTGAGTAGCCGACGACGACTGGGCCATGGTGGAATCACCGGCGAGGAGGATCTTGGCGCATGAAGCCAGCGGCAGCAGCGTCAGAGCGGCGGAAAGAAGGACGGAGATTTGGACCATTGTGGCGGTGGCTGTGGCGGTGACTTCGAGTGAGTGAGGTGGTGAGTATGTACGTTCGGAGCTGAAAAGCTTGTGAAGGGCAGTGGGATACTGGTATAAGCAGAGTGCGAAGGACGATGGTCTTTATACGAAGCAAATCGAATGGCAAATGCTGCACCCTGTAAGGCCGAGCAGTCGGCATCGGCATCGCGGCCGGTGATTCCTGAGTGTACCTACGTCGCAAATTGCAACATCGGTAAATTTTGTGGGGAATCGAATATATGAAGGGCGTGCAGTGCGGTGCCTGTAGACGCTACAGCCTACATACCGTGCTAGTACGCTCCAGCCTGTAGACGCTACACTGTAGTTACAGCCTACGTACGCTAACTACAGCCTACCCTACTGTACCCTACAGCTGTCAATGTATTTCCCCACACATCCCATACATTCCATCCATATTCGAGATGCGCACGGTTCTCGGTATCACATAAGTATCTCCCGATTCTGCAGGACCATGTCACCATGATCTGGCCATCTGGTCTTGTCCGGGGTGCATCGTCTCCGGGAGAATGACACCCGGAACTAATGTAGGTATAGCCCGCAATATAAACCACCCACTGTAGTAAAATTACCGCCCCGCATCGGTTGTGGCCTCGGACACGTGAGGGGGGGGGGGGGGGGGGGGTCTGACTGTGACAGGCAAGCAGGGATGCGTAGCATATGTACGAATTGCTAGGTTGACTTTGACTGCGTCTCCAAGATCTCGGCGAAGGTCTTCCCGGCTACTACACAGATAGCTATGTATGACGCGAGTACACGATTAATATACAGTATACTACTAGATAAAAGGTAGTTCAAAACTGAAGTTGAGGTTGTGGTTGTGTATAGAACAGTTTCCTCGGACTGGTCGGCATCGGTGTGTGGTTCGGCCCGAAATCCGATGCAGAATAGCCAAAAAAGAGAGCGAGCTGTGAACGACATACTACAAATTAAGCTTTTAAGTCTCACTCATACTCTCTCGTCAACGGGCTTCCGCCGGGTGAAAGGATCATGTTCGCCGGATGAGCGACTTCATTTCATTCCAAGAAGAGGCTCTAGAGTCTCGGTGGCAGCTTGCAGAACTTTCTCTCTCTCTCTCTCGCGACGACTTTTTCCGTGATTCCACAAGGACTTCCCGGCAATCCGGCCCCCTCGAATCTTCGATGGGATTGGATGGGATGGCAGCTGAGTCCGGTTAAAATACCCGTCGAAACGTCATCCCCAGTCACGGAGTTCGGGAGAGGTCAGATTCAGACTAAAATCGGCTAAACCATCCTCTTCCCCATGGCCTGCCTGCCTGACGATCTCGCAACTTGGCAGTATCCCTACCTACCTAGTGTTTACATAAGGACTGAAACGTGGAGCCTACTGCTTACCTCGTATGTAACCCCGCATCTTTAAATTGATTTTCAACGGTAAACTCCGGTGGTGCCTGACACCTGTTGGCGCAGGTGGTCGTCGAGTTCTAGGTGCATAAATACGACTACCTATGGCCGGGACGGAGCTGGTTCGCCCCGTTGGAAGCCAGGAACTATGGATGGCATCGGAGCCTGGGGGGGGGGGGGGGGGGGGGGGATGGGGGGGAGACTGAAGTCGTTCCGTCCACCGGTCTTCCATCAATGGCGACACCCAAAACGAAGAACTTTCGGGTGGCAGTCATTTCTGTTACATATGAAGTCGTGGGTGTACCGTCTGCTGGGAATCTCGCTTGTGGTTCGCAAGCGACAGTCCTACGTACTGGATGAGGCATTCACCGATTGCGTGATGCGGTCTGAAGATACGTCTCTAGGCCTGGATTCTGGAAGCTCCACTGGTGCTTCTACAGTCTACGTCAGGTAGTCTAGTCGACAGACAAAAAGCCCGCACGATTAGCTGACTAACGCACGGCTGCGAGAACCGTTGGGTCTGATCTGTTTAGTCCACATGACAATCGAGAACCGAAACAGACGTTTCATTCCGTTCAGAATTGCGCAGAACTTTACTGACGCGATTTATTTCCGGAATTCTTTTCGTGGTACATACATCCGCGAGATGCGATAAGAGAAGATCAGATCCGATGTTAGATTAGATAGCATACCAGGTGTGCGTGGGGACCAGGTCAGGCGCAACACGACGGCCCACGGGAATAGGAGGCTTGGCCGTAGTGCGCCTTGGCAGCTTGGTACGGTGCCACTACGAGAGCTTAGGCGAGAGAGCTCGAGTTCACGACCATCATCTTGTCCATATTAGAAAGCTTCTTCTTCTTATTTTTAGTCTCCTTCCAACGGTCGGTCGGACGTATTTTGGCAGATCCTAAAGTACTATGACAAAAAGGATTGGACAAAGCCCGTTTTATACAAAAGTTCCCATTTTCATGCAACCCAAACATACCATCCACCCGGTCGAAAAAAATCGTTTCTTTCACAGAAGCATTAGAATCACAAGCTGCTTCATCAATAAAAACTTTGACGACTTTCATCACGGATTGGGGCTGTACGACGTTGTATTGTGCAGGAGTTGATAAGTGACATTACATTTTGTATGGGGCTCCCATACAAAAAGCTACTTGGCAACCAACAACTTTTCTCCCGTGTGGTATTGCTCCACAACAACAATTCAGAACCCCATGAGGAGTTCCATATCGTTTTCGGTGTAGTTATAGAGGTCTCCCGATGGTCTCTGATTTTTTTCGATACGTTGTGGTTGTTGTATCGGTGGTTGAAAATGACCATTTTTGGTGTAAAAAGGGCTAGTACTGTACGTACCTAAAGCCCCCGGTTGGTGCCCCGGAGCTCAGATCTCCCTCTCAGAACGCACTCAACGCCACTATGGCTGCGCCACGATGGGGCTTCGCCACATGGGACAGTCAAACTTCTTCGCGTAGCCTTGAGAGAAACCTAATCGATATGTATTTACCTGACTTTCTCCAGCCTCAACCTTCTTATCTAGCTAATCTTCGTCCCCGGTTTTCCCTCATCCTCGTGCAGTAAGCCTTTACCCGCCTCGTTTCCACGGCCTGGAGTTCTCTTCCTTCACAGGTAGCGCGGGGGACGGAGATGCCCGGACTCACCTCAGACGGCTCCAGAAGAGGTGATGAAGCTTTCGCGTGGTGCGGGTCTTATCTGCAGCGATGTGCCGATAGGCGCCCAGACAGCGGGTTTCAAACGAGCATGCAGTCGCGATTGGCTGGCAGGCTCTGAGGCTGAAAATGTGTCGTCCCCGCTTTTGGAGCGGTGATCGCTTCTCCCACAACGATCATCACAATTCCAGCATCAAGAAAATTCAAACACCTCAACGGAACACGCGAAATGGCATTCGGACTCGGTGTCGGAGACTTCATTGCGGCCGGCGAGCTGACTTGGCGCCTTTACCGCGACTGCTTCCTGATCGCCCGGGGAGCTCCCCAGGAATTCCGGATGCTGGTTGACGAGTTGAAGACCCTGCATGCGACATGAAGCTTTTCGAAGACGAATGCAAAGATCCGACGTCCGTTCCGGTGCGAGCCGGGGAAGAGCGTCTACGGATGGTGAAGGATCTGTTGGAGCAGGTAAAAAAGACCCTGAGTGATCTGGCCGATTTTTTCAACAAGCATCGCAATCTAGGCAACGTTTCTCGGAGCAGTATGAAAAAAGGTTGGGGTCAGTTCAAATGGGCAGTGAGTGCGAGGGACGTGGATGGCTTGCGGAACAAGGTGGGATGCCTCGGTCACTGTCGAATCTGGTTTTACCAGCGCTTCCTCACATGTACTGATCGATTGTTCGCTCCAGCTTTCCTACCACAATGGCCTACTGGCTTTGCTTCTCACCTGCGCTCGGCAGTACGGTGACCCCAACCGGAGTGCGCCCTCCAGAACGTGTTGATGAACTGCGCATTTAGATCGTCGCTCCAACGCCTGGAGGTCACCACCCAATCCATCGACGCTGGTGTCCAGGAGATCCAGATGTTCCTCAAGCGAGCCGACACAGGAAACGTATCTCTCCCTGTGGCTTCGTCGTTAGCGGATAGTACGGTGAGGATTGAATTCAGCCAAAAGTGTATGGAGGCGGCCCTGACTTCGCAGCGCTGGACGGCAATCGGCATCGAAGACTGTATCACTACTGGCAGGTGGTGGATACTAAGAGTAAGAGGCTGCAATGCTCCGCTGTATCCTAACCGACAAAGTGACTGATAGTTGGCGGCGCAGGCGCATACGGATTTTCGTACCGCAATCGATACTGTGCCAAAGGAGGCATATGTCAACCTGTTGAAGGCTTCGTGGATCCTGACGGACATCATCACTGTGCACCCTCAGCTGGTCTACATCGAAACCACCGTGCGATACGATGTTCTACATCTAACCGAGGTGAGTTTCGACACCTATTCTCACCCAAAAACCCAATGCACTACCGCCCAACGTAGGCTATCAAAGATGAATTCGGATATGTCGAGGCCCAAATTCTCGGAATTCCCACTCTCGACAACGACAAGCAGCTACAGATCTGGGAGTCCGAATCGAAAAACTCAACACTAAAGCCAGGCTCGGTTTCGGGTGAGCGGACGTGGGTTATGAAGGACGAACACATCGTGTTTCAAAAATAGGTGTTGTCTGTGTTCTCCGCGACGAACCTCTACTCGCCAGTCATGTGGACACGTTTGAAATACTGCCCGCAGTTGCGTACCAGTGTCTGCAACTATATGTCGCGGGCGAGTCTAGCCATCGCTGTACAACTAATGTTCGCATAGATTTGCCCAGTATCAGGTCGATTACCAAAGATTACCCACCCCATCATTAGTGCTGTTACTTGTCAACAAGCAGTCGAAGTAGCCACGTTTAGTCATTCATGACCAGAGGTGGAGAACATTGGCAGAGCTAAGGGGTATGAGATTGAATTGTCTTTTCCACGTTGCTTTGTCGGGAGAACTGCAGCGTGACGCTCTGTAACATGGCTAATTTGACAGCAGGTGAATCCTTTACCGCTCTAGTGTTGCCGGTCGTCGGTCTTTTTAGCATAGCCGGTATTCAGATTGCATTTGCAACAGCTTTCGGTTGGTTAGCCCTACATCAGTGAGAGATATAGCCAACTCATGACTTGATACTAGACGCGAAACTCCTCCATACCATGTTGTTTGCGTATGACCAGCATATCCTCCGTTGTACCCACGACTTCAAGAAGTATGCGCTGGTAACCCACCATGCAATCTTCGTGCTAGCTGCAATGAAGACTTCTACCGCCGATGTTATTCATCATCTTTGTGGTTTCTTGCAGCGTTCGGAAAGCTCGGATACCTTTGTTGATGGAGTCATTGCAGCTGCTCAGCAATTACTTCAACAACAACGATACCTGATCGTTTGCGAGTGCTTAAGTGGGGCTTTCATGGAGCAGGAAGACGGATGTTGAAGGATAGAGGGCTTTCAACGCCTAACACAAATCTGCGGGTATGCCTATCACCGTTTCACGCTGCGTGCGAAGGGCGGCACGATGTACTTGGGCATCTGCTAGATGAAGGTCTTTGTGTTGATGCAGTTTCGGCCTTCGGACGATCAGCGCTCCACGAGGCAGCGTCAAGCGGACGTGAGACGGTAGTCCGGTTACTTCTGGACAGGGGCGCCGATGTCTCCGCCACTGATGATCATGGGCGTACATCGGTGCACTTAGCGATGGTTAGAGTAATGAGGGAGTGGTCCGGTTAATCTGCGATCATCGGGCACGATTGTCGTAGGGTAGGTGGTTAGAAATACCGAGTCATGATGGTCAGTGCCGTAGTCCTATGTTTTGGGATGTATCTTAAGGGTTGGGTGCGGTGGCGCTACTCTTTACACGCATACATAACACTGATGAGCTCCAACTTCCACGTGGCAACGTGAGTCAGGCGATATTGTGGAGTTGGTCATTTTCATTTTGGTTAATGTTTTTAATCCTCCGATCAAACTCTTTCAAGTATCGTGACTTTTGTATGCGGCCCGTCATAAACTAGGTCACTAAGTAGTGAATCCGTCTGTATGGGGGATCCAACGAACGGCGTGAGCGCGACAGTCGATGGACTCCTGTCTCATAGTTTCTCTTCAATTGTATCCGCTGGAAATCATCACAAGCATCTGTCCGGAATACTGCTCGAATTCTAAGGTCGGTCTGCCTATGTCCGGAGGTGAACGAAGTGGTCCATGGTGGGTATAGGTGAAGCTGAAGGATTGACTGGATGTGTTCGGACATCCGCGTTCTCTTTAACGAGCATGGGCTTCGTTTGATCCGTAATTCCGTCAAACGTTTTACGGTAATACATTTAGTAACCCTCTTACTATGGCATCCGCAAATTCCCCTCATTGACTGTCCCGGTGGGCCAGCTCTGCAGAAACAGCTGCAGCATGAGTACTAGTACCGTGTGGAGCTGGATGCGTTGTCTATATAGAGGACTGCTGCCTGGTGAGACTACTGGAATCAACAACTATCTTCATACATCATCATCGTGCTGTGCGTTGCTCTGTTTGTTGCACGCATCGTGGTGAAAGCCTCTCCGCTTCGGCCGCCGAAGCGTCCGTATCACTCAGCTTCCGGCTGGAAGTGGAGCTACCAGACCTACCACAGACTATTCTTTCTTGAACGTTCGCAACGGCAGTCAGATGGTTGAGCCCCTTGTTGAAGAATAGAGACCTGAGGGCTGTTTCCCTTTCGTTGAGCTTGGTGACCTCGAGTTCGTGCTATTACGCGTTGCAGAGTCGTGAGGTAGGGTGGGGGGGGGGGGGGGGCGCGGAAAGATGCAATCGTTGATGCCTTTTGTCTGAGTACTGACTCGCTTAGGACAGAGATATCACCTCGTCGCTAGTAGGTAGAAGAAGCGACTGTTACTCATCTCCCCTCAGAGCTGAGAGCTGGAAGACGTAGAGAATGGTTGTAGGTAGGGGTCTCTGCAGACGCGGGGCAGCCTCCAGTTACACTGCGACCCGGCAATACAAGTGCTCATCCGGATCGTTTTTCGGATCGCAAGTATATGCCCATCCACGTTTTGGACTAGTCAGCAGATTTCTGTAGAGAAACATTGTCATGGACGGCCGCACGCAGCAAAGCTTCTGCACACTAAATTCCCACCCATGCGCCGGCCGCCATAACCCCCCATCCAACCCAGCAAACGTTTTACATGTTCCCATCAAGACATCGCGCGATACATTCACTTTGACCGACTACCATCCTTCGTTAGCACCAGCTTCACCGAATACCCACCGGGGTAGGAAACGTACGTCGCCGATTCACCAGAGCTTCCGAGTATCTTGGTGCACTACAAGTTATCATCCTACGGACCTACGTGTTGGAACATATTGGCAGCACTTCTAGGGAGCATTGCTAGGCATAACGGACTACATAGTTATGTCACTGTTAGGGAACTAGGAATTACAACTTCGGCAAGACACGGGAGAAGTGGTGAACTTTGATGATGGGGTTATGTACGAGGAAGACGATATACACAAGCAACACGATTTGAAGCACGCAGACACAACGACCCGTTACCTTTCCATCACCACCACCTCCAGCTCCTCAGTCACGTCCTAGGATAAAGTTAGGATGTTAGTGAGCGTGATGGATGAAATTGGGATTGTGCGTAGCTTACCATTCGCATTGATGATTTCTGCAAGGGCGGAAGGGAGCTAAGCGGCGAGCATCTAGTGCAATCCGTTCCTCTATTTCCAGTCAGCAGTGCTTCGTATCGGGGATTGCGGTGATGACGAACCATGTCGCGACGCATTCTCTCCATCTTGCGCATAACGAGCACAACTACCACGGCGAAGAGCACCAGAACAGCCGGGACGATCGTCGTCAGCTTCCACACACCAGCGAGACCTTCAGGTTTGTCCATTTCTTACAGCATTAGTCCGGGCTCAAATGTAGAGTAGCATAAACCGACGGAGAATACCTTGTTGCGGATGTTCCTTTGGTTGAAAAAGAGGGCTGGGATAGGTGACGTTTGAGGTTGTCGCGGAGGGAGCGTTCGTGTGAGGGTATGATGAGGAAAGAGGAGAGGAGTGGAGGTGAGAGGAGAGTAGAGATGGAAGGAGAAAGTTTTTTAGTCTCGTTTAGGCTTAGCGGCGAAATAGCAGTCTGCAACGGGGTCCACCCGCGCGTCACTCGCCCTGCTCAGTTTAGCCTATCTAGACTATGGCGAACCGTCGCACTTCTTTTCTGCTCACTCAGGCCAGCCGGTGGTGAGGACCCCGTTACCAGCCAGCACGATGTGGCGCCGCTGCCTACCAAACAAATAACAAATGAAATCGCACCAAGAAAGTATCACCGCCCATCCTCATCTCCTGCTTCTTCGCACCGGCCGCAGGGAAAGTACCCTGCTGGGCACTCTTGCTCTGCCCCCGATGCGATGCTTTCCTCCTCCTCATCCTCGTCCATGTCTTTTAGTGCTTTCCTCCCCACATCCGTCGTTTCCAGAAATTCTAGGATTGCCTCGCTGCACCGCTCGTCGGCGAACAGCTCCGCTATCGACCACCTCTCTTTCCTTCTCTCCGTCTCCTTCCCGACCTTCGCTCACAAGGCTTTCTGTTGACTTCTAAACCGTGAGCCGTTTTTGAATAGGTGCTCCCGGGACTGCTTGGTAGGCCTGTCGCAACACCAGCAATGGTCATCATCCCGCTTCTTAATCCACTTCAGGTACACCGCCGTGATGGCATGCCCTGTCTTCAGCTGCTTGAAGCGGGCGGCTAGCTTCTTTGGCGCTTTGGCAGGGAGCGCATAGGGGGTCTTTTTCGAGGGCTCCCTGGTATGGTACCGCCGATTTTTGATCCGGGTCAGTGACCACTGATGCGCCTCTCTCCACTTTTCATCGCTAATCCGCCTCTTAAGTTGTGCCAGTGAGACTAGAAGGGGCACGTCACGGCGGCGTCCATACTCAATACCTTTCCAGAGCCTTTCTACTCCATCGCCGTCCGGGTTTTCCGCTGCCTGCCTGGCCCACCCATCTGCGATCTCATTATAGCTGCTGCCGTGATAGTATGTCATGTCACTCGTGAAACTCGTGACTTGCCGTGAAGACTTGCACCGGATTATTGTCCACACCACCTGTGTTCTACATATTCCGTCACGTTCGCCATCTTGCTGGACTGTTGAACGCTGTATGATGTGATTCCCTGTGCCTTATGATTCTTCCGTTGTAAATGTACAACGGTTGGCAGTCAATGGCAGTCGACTGCACCCCGTGACTCCCGTGTCGTCACTCGCGTAACGGGTATCGCGCTGTGATAAATTCCACAGAACCACCGTCCAAGACACCTGTGTTCTACATTGTCTGAACGTCAACAGTGGGACCATTCCGGCCTCGCTTCGTCCATCCCTTCCGGATGGTGGAATAACCTAGTGCTTCCGTGCTGGCCGGAGCGTTCTCTGATGTCATTCATGTCGCCTCATTGTGTTTCAGCGGTACTTGTTATATTACTGGCAGTCAGCTACAGTCGACAGCCATCCATTCCGGTCTACCGTTCTCATGGACTCTGTAGTGCGTGCAACACCGACCTCAGTATAGACTTGATGAATGTATTACAGTTCCGTCCCTGGACTTTGGGTCGGGCAAGACTGGGCTGGACTGTACTATGTAAAACACCATCTGGCTACGAGCCTACTATAAATCTTGTGTCACGGAAAGGTTACGAAGTAATCAAGCACCTATGGCGGGCGTATTCAAGACCTGAAAAGATGCGGGGTGCGAAACACGCACACTGGACCAAATTAGGTCCTAATCAGCAAAGCCGCGCCCGCTCAAAATATACTGTGCAGTACTGATCAGTAATGGTCAGTGCCAAGAGGTACCACTGTCGCCGAATCGCCGGGAGCGGTACTAACCAGTACTGCATGCGGCTGGGGCTGACAGGCAGATTGGATGGCATAGGTCTGCAATCTTCAGTAATGATCGGTAATGCTCCGTACCCAGCAGTACCGCTATCGCCGGATTGCCGGGCCGGAACGGTCAGAACTGAGCAGTAATAGGCAGTACTGCTATAGCCGCATTTCCGGGAGCAGTACTGACCAGTACCACATGCGGCCAGGGCGGCCAGGGCGGCCAGCAAACTGGGGGAGGTATAGGTCTGCCATCGTCAGTAGTGTTCAGTACCGAGCGGTACCGCTATCGCCGCATTGCTGGGAGCAGTACTCACCAGTACTGCATGCGGCTGGGCCGGGCACGCACCTTGGGATGGTATACTTCCGCAACCGCCAGTAATGATCAGTAATGTCCAGTACCGAGCGGTACCGCTATCGCCGCATCGCCGGGCCCAGTACTGACCCGTACTGACTGTTTCCGCAGATGGCAGGATATGTTGGCCGGTTCAGCTCCGGAACGGTCAGAACTGAGCAGTAGTAGGCAGTACTGCTATCGTCGCATCGGCGGGCCAAGTACTGACCCGTACTGACTGTGGCGGCGGCAGACATAATACTATGGGCGGTACAGCTCCAGAACGGTCAGTACCGATCGGTACAGAGCGCTACCGCTATCGCCGCATCGTCGGACCCTGTACTGAGTGGTACTGACTGTTACCGCGGTTGGCAGGACATCGTGACCGGTAAAACTCCGGAAGGGTGAGTGCTCGGCAGTATTAAGCAGTACCGCTATCACCGTATCGGCAGGCCCAGTACGGCCCTGTCCTGGCTGTCCTAGCTGTCAACCGTCCGTCCCGTCCGTCTTTGAGGTTGCCCGGCCCGGGAAGGAATTAGTCGGGCTGAGGAGACCAATGACTACAGTCTTCCGGGCTGGAGAAATGAGGACGGATACCCTACAGGGCCCGGAATTGACTCCGACACTAGGATAATGCACACAGCGTGGCGCCACACAGTGGCGCAGGTGTGCGGATGTGTGGCTGTGCGGCTGTGCGGCTGTGCGGCTGTGCGGCTCCATTTCGCAGCGTCTCTCACGATATGGAACTTTCACACCATCCCCGTTCCTACTTCCAGCAGTGTCGATCCCCTGAGCTCGATTGTTTGACGACGCCGAAAATTCTTCGCAAGGCTAAAAATTCTGTTGGTAGCCACCGCGCTATACTACTCCGCAAACTAGTAGTCAGCATAGCACGCTAGTGCTATCAGGTACCTACAGGTACCTGGCGGGTATCCGGGCATTTCATCCTCCGGACGGAATCAATCAGTCCTCTGGAAAGCCTTCCCGGGACGAGACGGGACGGGACGGGACTATAGTCCACTAGTGAACTGTAGTCTGGACGGACGGTTGACAGCCCTGCTGGCTGTATCGGAGGCGGGAAGTATATCACTATGAGCGGTACAGCAATCAGCAGTACTGCTGAATATGGAGGGGTAATGTCATCGTGTAATACTGCTATCACTATGTGGGTCCGCAGTGGCCTCGCGTGTACAGGTGGTTGCCTCCGGCGGCCAGATGGAGCAAGGTCATTCGTGGGTGGTAACGCGGTGTGATGCTTAGTACTGATTAGTAGCAAGCAGTGCAGTCAAACATGCCCGACTGTGGATCTTACCTGCGCGTACAGCTTCTAACCGTGAGCAGCAACTTGAAGCGAAGTTGTGCTCTGATCGTAGCAACGTTTTACACGGGGTATTTAGTTCACGTGTGCTGTCTTGAAGGCAGCATTCTCTGCTGGTGGATATTTGGCATCAACTTACCTTCATCGTATATTCAAAGTAGGTGATATACGGGCCATTATCTCGAAGCCCCAACTAGACTTGCGTGATGGCCTCAAGACTTTCATATGAGCTTTGGGAATGGTACAACTACCATCTACCAACTTCTGAGACGCATCCTACCAGGACTGAGAGTGCGAGATAGATTGTGCTCTCCACACGGATAAAGATTGGTTGGTGGATGCTGTAAAGTATAGTCCGATACTGATGTGTACCAGTCTTCACCGGATATTTCAACATAAAAAACCGGTTGAGAACTGATGAACCCTCCTAAGGCCGGGTATCTTGTAATGCTGCTCTCGAAATACTGAGTAGTCATGGCTGGAGACGGGAAACTTCAATCATTTTCAGCGCTGGACATGGAAAGCTGCATGTAGATATCATATTCTTTCCAAATGCAGCACCTCCCAACATGAAAGGCGGGATATTGCATTCCCGGCGGACAATATTGACTAAGCTGATGTATCTGCAATGGTGGTGAAGTATGCTCACAACCTGTATGTAACAGTTCAGGGTCAGGCCTATACTCACCAGTATTGTGTCCTGGAATGTGGTGATAGCAGTACCAGTCAGTACCGAGCAGTGCGGATGGTTACGGACCTATACCACCCACAGCTTCCTGCCCGCTCTGGCCGCATTCTGTACCTACCAGTACTGCTCTCAGCGGTGCGGCGATAGCGGTACCAGTAAGTACTGAGCAGTACCGATGGATACAGATCTATACCATTGCAATCTTCCTGCTCGGCCCAGCCGCATTCAGTACCCACCAGTACTGCAACCGGTGGTGCGTCGATAGCGGTACTGCTTGGTACTGCTCGGTACTGAGCATTTCTGAGCATTATTGACGATTGCAGATCTATATCATCCCCTGCTTCCTGTCCGCCCCGGCCGCAGGTAGTACTCGTCATTACTGCACCCGGCGGTGCGGCGATAGCGGTGTTGGTTGGTACTCAACATTACTGGCAATTACCGCCCTGTACCAGCCTCAGCTTCCTGCCCGCCTCGGCCGCAGGCAGTACCCATCAATACTGTGCCTGGCGATATGGCGATAGGGGTACCGCTCGGTACTGATCATTACTTACAATCACGGCCCTGTACAAACCCCAGCTTGCTGCCCGTCCCAGCCGCCCCAGCCGCCCCAGCCGCCCCTACTGTGTGTCTGGTATAAGACAGTACGGTTGCCTTGCAGCAGGAAGTCAGAGGTACTGCTCAGTACTCTGTATTATCTATCAGTACTGCACAGTAAAATGTGAGTGGGGCGCGGCTTTGCTGATTAGGATCTGATTAGGTCCAGGGTGTGTGTTCACACCCTGCACCTTTTCAGTCTTGAATATGCCCGCCATAGGTGCGCAACAAACGCACAATCGGCATCAATGTTCACAATTCCGGCGGAAACATCGCTGCCTGAAGTGCTAGTGCTTTTCTCCTCCCAAGCATAGCAGAGTTTCCGATGTACTAGGTATACCTAGTTAACTATCCGCAGTATTAGGTGCGCTGCTAAAGGAAATTGGTTCAGACTTGCAATCCTCACAAGACATACGAGCAAGCTGCGAGCGGGGAGCTGCAGAGTGTGACAGTGCATCGTGGCAACTTTCTCGGTTCGGGTTTGAAGTTTTGCGTTCGCTCCGTCGAACCTGCGACTGCCGTCCCGAGAACTCGGTCGAGACTTGCACGCCCTGGACTTTGGTTTGTGATTTTTGACTCGTGATCTCGATGGAGCTGCGGTGGAGACTTCCACATACGCGAACATCATACGTGGAGACGGGCGCAGCGCGGATGGGCGCCGGTTGAGATCGCGGTGACTGCCGGGCTAAAGTTACGAATCGCCGCCAGCCGCTGCGGTACGAAAGTTTCTGGGCACACGCATTGCCGGTCGCGAATTAGCAGATACGACGCCATGAATCGAGAGAGAGACGACACCTCCAGCCAGTTTCAGTTACTCCCGTGGCGAGAGCAGAGTAGGTACCTACCCCAGTGTCGAGGTAAGCGCGCCGCTGCGTACATTCTTAGGCGCTGTGGCGAGCTGTGGCGACAAGGGGCGACGGAACGTTGACACGAGCTCGAATACACGCCTTTCGACAGGTTGTGTAGGTCGGCTAGTGACGCCCGATTAGCGCCGCCACACCAAATGGCTGTGCAAAGTCCATCCTCGCGAGATTGCGGTGCAGCTGATGCGTAGCATGTGTACCAACTCTGCCATTACGAGTAGATCTTACGTCTGGACAGGCACGGAATGAGCAAAGGATGCCGGACTGATTGGTTGTTGCCGGGATTGCGTCAGGGCGAAGCACATTCCTCATCATGGAAATCACTCGTGTTTCCGAAGTTGGAATAGAAAGTTTCCAATCCGGCGTAGCGATCATACGCGGCTGCTCTACTCTAGAAGCTTGTGGTCGCCGACAACAGGCAACAGTATCTGAACATCCCTGTTCACGGGACTCCATTGGCAGTTCAGCTCACGGTCGCCAGTCGTTCCAGGCAGGCGGGCAGCTTCGCGAAACCCTCTTTTACCGCATAAGTACCTTGCTCTGTCTCTCATCCAATATAATCATCGTCCTCCCTTAGACAGCAGCTTCTACCTACACGATCATCCTCGCTGTCAACACAGCCAGATTTCTCCGACAACTGCCAAAATCTTCACTCGAAATGGGCAACGTAGCTTCCTCAGCGGGGGACCTTCGTGAGCACATGTGTGAGTTCCCACTCCTGTTATATAACCATCTGGTGTGGCGTGCTGTCCGCGGCAGTCCAACATGTTTGCTATCTGAGAGCGCATAGATGAAAACTGTTTCTCATGCTCACTAATATAGGAAACCTGCACCGTGATACGGCACCCGGTCGCATTCTCCTGTTCCCATTCGTTCTCACAGACAACGTTTTGATGGCCATCTTTCGTAGCTTCGTAGCTCCCCCGGATCAAGAAAATCCGTTCATGAGGACCTACAAGACCGACAGCGAGTCGGCGAAGACAGACCCCGCCCCACAGAAGTCAAAGACACACGGCGAATCGGCGAAGCGAAATCCTGCCACCGACAACCCGAAGGCTTAAAGCCAGGTGACGAGGTTGTCGCGTAAGATGTCGAAGACACCAAAATCAAGCTACAGTATCGAACCGATCGCTTTCATTTTGTCATCTGCGTTGCAGCTGGATCGGGGAAGAGTTCACTGATCAACGCCTTTCGAGGCATTAAGGCGAAGAGTCCGGGGACAGCTCCGGTGGGGATCGTTGAAACAACTTCTGAGGTCACACGGTACTCCGATCGTCGCCCGGGGATGCCATACGAGCTATTTGTATGGTACGATATCCCGGGTGCAGGCACTGCCGGCGTACCCCAGGGGAAGTACTTCATCACGCAAGGACTGTTCATCTTTGACTTCATTATTCTGGTATACGATACCGTAAAGCTACCCGCGCCGCGCTGCACCACTCAATTCTAAACTTTTTTTCACAGCGTTTCACGGAGATCGATGCCGAAATTCTTGCGAACTGCCGCGAGTTCGACGTTCCCGTTTTCATCGTTCGATCCAAAGCCAACCAGCACATTCGTAATATGTTAGATACCGACGAAGACCTTACACCTACCGAAGCGCGCGAGCAATACATCGTCGAAACTAGACAGAATATCGAAGCGAACCTCAGTGGGCTGAACCTCTACGACGAAAAGTCTCGCTGCTATATAGTCTCGAGCAACATCATGTACAGTATGATCAAGGGGTTCGAGACCGCCGTCGACGGCGCAAACTGCCACCAAGGAAAAATGCGGAGGATTACATAGACGAACAGCAGCTGTTCGCTGATCTCCTCGAGTGTGCGTTCCTCCGGCCGTATGCCTAAGTAGCCCACATTGGACAGGAAGTGCTCCTCCCGCCTAGGAAACTTCCTAGGTATGCTGGCTTCTCGGTCGTGCTTGCATAGTGCCATTGCGTCTAGGATATATATATCGTTACGATCTCTTTCCTTCCATCTTACTTTTATGAAGTGTTTCCGGTTGGAAAGGATGATTACTAGGTAGTGCTCGACTATGTACGTAACATTCTTTTAAGTGACGCGGCTAGCGAGGATGGTTATGGGAAGTGTATACGGGCTTTTTTCTTCAAATTTTATCACGTTCTTTCTCTTCACTCGCGGGTGATTGTGGTGATACCCGCAGCGACCTAGTGCGGCCATTACCTATCTGCGGGGGACCCGAAGCGAAGATCATCGACGAGCTCATGGCGGCGTGCCGTTCTAACTGAGTGTGAGGCTTCTGGATGCCATTG
Organism: Tricharina praecox; assembly: GCF_024521635.1. NCBI lineage: Eukaryota > Fungi > Ascomycota > Pezizomycetes > Pezizales > Pyronemataceae > Tricharina > Tricharina praecox. Next base: position 57,283 of record NW_026250429.1, on the reverse strand, counting down.
GTCTATCAAGAGACATTTGCCATGAAAAATCACTCTCTGCCTCATTCACCCTGCCCCCCGGCAGTAAGACGAGGTGGTTTTGAATCCGAGCTTTGCTACGGTACCAATTTCTTCCCGTAATTTTGCTACCTGCTGTACAAGAACAGAGCACCCCCGGCGGGCGAGGTCATTATAGCACACTATGTGCCCTGGACCATAAATCAGGCGACAGGCTCAAGGTACAAGTTGAATCCAACCTGTATGTGACCGAGATTCGGACGGGTTTCACGTCATCGTGAGAGGCGGGGCACTAGTCCTCGCTAGTCGCACGTCTCGCTTGCGGACTTAGCCTATACATCATCCTTGACGTAACATCCCACATAACCACGACCGAAGTAGTTAGTACATCGTATCACGTCGATCCCCATCGCTACAGACCCACACCTCAAGTTGCGTCGCTGCTCAGCCTCCAACTCCACCATGCCCAACCTCACAGACGCAGCAACAGCAATGCCACAAAGCCTGACCATAACCTCGACCGTCCGTCTCCTCAGTGGCCACAGCATGCCACGCCTCGGCCTGGGCGTTTACCAAACGTTGACCCCGCTCCCCCGCCGCCCTCGCCACTCCCCGAGACGATTCCGCTAACCTCCCGCCAGCCCCGCGAACACCTGCCAATCGATCGTCGCCTTCGCCCTGCGCACCGGGTACCGGCACATCGACTCCGCGACCGCCTACCGGAACGAGCGGCCGTGCACGCTCGCGATCTCCGCCTCCAGCCTCAGCCGCAGCGAGCTCTTCTTCACGACGAAGCTTCCGCCGCGCACGCGGGGCTACGCGAGCACTGCCGCGTCGATCGACGGCGTCATCGCCGAGAACGCCGAGCTAGAGGGCTATATCGACCTGTACCTGATCCACGCGCCGTACGGGACCCCCGAGGACCGGATCGGCCAGTGGCGCGCCATGGTCGAAGCCCAGAAGGAGGGCAAGATCAGGAGTTTGGGCGTCTCCAACTATGGCGTGCAGCATCTTGACGAGCTGAAGGCATGGCGCGAAAAGCAGAGTGAGCAGGATAGAGGCGTGCTCAGTGTCGGCCAGTGGGAGCTCCATCCGTGGCTCGATCGGACGGATATTGTTGATTGGTGCGCGCGAGAGGGGGTGGCAGTGCAGGCGTACTCGCCCGTTGTCAGGGCAACGAGAATGGACGATCCGCTGTTGATGGGGTTGGCGGAAAAACATGGGAAGACCTCGGCACAGGTGTTGATCAGGTGGAGCTTGCAGATGGGGTGGACGCCGCTGCCGAAATCAGTGCACGAAGAGAGGATTAGGGAGAATGCCGATGTGTTCGACTTCGAGCTGACGGACGAAGAGGTCAAAACTTTGCAGACCGGAAAATACGAGCCTGTTGCGTGGGATCCCACTAAGGAGCCGATTTAGAGTGGAGCTGGGGAATGAGTTGGATTTGTACAACATGTATCCCTTGTTGCAAAATAGGCAACCAAATAACGGTTTTGCATACTCATAAGACTCGGTGATTATGGGAGGTCTCGTAGAGGGCTTCGCAGCATGGGAACAAGTCCGGTACTTAATGATCATACGAGATTCATTGATGTACTTGGACGTCAATATCGACGCGATTCCTATAGACTTTGCGCCGCGCGTAATCAAATAGGACACAACTTACAATGAACATGCCCACAATAAAAACGTGACCGATCCTCCTTGTCATGATACCTATCACGAACTTCCGTGGACCGCGTCATGCGAGATCACTCTCTATGTCGAGTGACTTCCGTTATCCGTTCTCACGGCAGGTGGCGATCGGCCTCTATCCGAGGCCATCCCGCCTGCCTTTACAGATGCCTCTCGTTCTGCTGTGTCTGATACACTGTACACTAACTACTTCAAAATACCACTTTTCTTGACACTCCTCGTGTTGTATATTCTGGCCTAGACTGTCTCATTTCAGGCTTGGCACCACCATAGCTATCACCATACCCCCGTCTTGTACCAAGCTCCTTTCTATTTTGCTAAGCAATCAACATCATCCAATATCTCAGTATACTCTCTCCCATCGTATGTTCACAACACCTCGCGAGAAACAAAAACGGGTGACAAGCTGTGAAGGTCAGTAATCCGTCAAAAAGAAGTCACTCGATTCAGAGCACACCCAATAATCGATCGAAAAAGAGTTACTCGCTCTGTATCACCCCACGTCTTTGATTTAAGTGCAGGTACAGATCTTGAAGCTCTCCGTCGTGATGGTGAAGCATGTCATTGAGATGGGATGCAGTCAGCTGTTTTCGGCGTCCCGCTTGACGACCCGTTTTCAAAGGATCGCTCTAACTACATACAGTGTACGTAATGAATGATTTACTCCCCTAATACGTGCCCTCAAGCCTCCATGGATACACGTCGTGCCCCGCGCGGTGCAGGGACCGTGAGTAACCGTAAGCAACCTCATCCCCTCGCGTTGAAGCCAGGAGACAATGTTGTTTTTGTTAACGAGGAAACCAGCCAAAGGCTGGAAAAACCCCCTACCCGGCAAAAAATGGGTCATTATGGATCGGGCCTTTGGCCACATATCCTGGTGTGTTTGTTTCCGCAGGCTCGTCGGATATTGTCGATTTCTTAACCACTGATGTAGGCGTCTTCGATCAATGCGGATAGTACCGCGGGCAGAGGGCATCTCATAGATGCCAACCTTACCCAGCGGAGACATGGGTCATTGTGGATCGGGCCGTTGGCCAGATGTCCTGGCTTTGTTTTTGTTTCCGCACGCTCGTCGGATACTGTCGATTTCCGAACCGCTGATGTAGGTGTCCTCGATCAATGCGGATAGTACCGCGGGCGGAAGGCATCTCATGGATGCGAGCGAGGAACATCAGCAAAGCGCTGACGTTGGGGAAGTCCAACTACGGAACATCCGTTGTTGGACTTCCCAAACAACACAAAAAACTCACGTCGTAGTCGTCGCCGGTTGCCCCGGTCGACAACCATGGGGACAGCCGTTCCATCACTGCTCGTCCTCCCCGTAATGATGCCGTTCGGAGCGGCATTAGCCGCACGGAAAAGACATCCACGATGGGCAACATCGCGACCGGGATTTCCGGTCGGGGGTGACATTAATGGTCTTCTGATCCGACACCTGAGCCGTCAGGACTATTGGCGGCGTTCTCGTGATTGTATTCCTCGAATTCAGAGCGATGTGAGTCCTGATCGGAATCAGGGGACTCAAGCGAGCTGGCGTCACGGTCTGCAAGCTTTCGATATCCGTGGTTCGAAAGACCCTTGTCGGTTGCATCGTTTCCGACAAACGCGCGGATCGTATTGAGAGACAATCCCTGCTGCCGAAGCTGTACCAGCTCCAGGCGAATCTTGCTTCCGGCGATGTCTTCACAGAGCGTTAACGCATCCGCTTGGAGCTGGAGTAGTCTGTGTGATGGCTCAGTAGCTCTAGCGGGGATCCCTGCGGGGAATAACAGTCAATCGCTGATATTCCCCGCGGGAAGCCCAATAGTGGAAGATCCGCTGTTGGGAGGAGTTGGTTCGGAAGTCTCTGCTTCCCGAGCTTGGATCCTCTCGTCGCAGAGGGCCTTGGAATCAAGGTCATGCTTGTGGGGGACCGAGGTGTTATCGATTCATCGATAGCTTAAGCACCAATCAGTATAATGAATAACAAGTGACAATAAAGAGGTGTGTGAGTAACCCACATCATCAAACGCTATTGCGTTACTAATGGACACCGAGTTTTCCTGCAGCAACCGTCCGTAATGGATGATGCTCTCTGCGAATCCATTAGTTATTGGCAGCTAGAAGTAAGAACGATGGCGATGTTTCACTTTCATTGATGGTGACGGACACAGATCCGTAGGATTGAAGGGAAGCTTCCAACCCCTGACTTCAAAACTTGAAGGATCGGCATCGTTTGTTGCCGATACTGTTGATGATTTGCTATGTCAGCGGCGGATTCTGGAATAGACGCGGGATGTAGTAGTGATCGTACTTTCGGGAGCGCGCGCGGTGGAGGGGCTTGACAGTGACCTGACGGTTGATGAGGTCGTGGTTTTCGTTGGCAATGGCCTCGGTGGCACTGAGGTTCATTGAGGGCGGGTGAAGGAGGACCATCTTCGTCGGTCTACGCCTCTTCGCCGCAACCTCGCAGAAGATGCCACGGATGCGCGACACCGCAATATCGACGTCCCTGGGGGGTGGGGGGCTGGGGTTGTTGCGACTTCTAAGTTGGTTGCTGATTTTGTGGTTCGGAGTTGATTGTAGTTGAGCATAATTATCGAAGTTAGGAAAAGAAGAAGCTACCAAATAGGGTAGGGACATGTGGCAGGAAGATGTTGAGAGAAGGAGGGCGGAGAGAAGAGGTGAGATGAGGATGAGAGAAGATGCAGGAAGAGAAAGGTGGACGAGAGACGAATAAATAGATGGGGAGCCTCGGCGGTCCGGAACTAGCACTGGATTTTCTTAGGCAATCGACTTTTCGAAGCAAACGTCACTTTCATATTTCTTACACTCAGCCTCGAAGACGCGCAGTTTTCATTCGATTTGATTTCACCTTTGAAGGTATGCTGAATATACGTGACCATCGAGTCTGCTGAACCTTCGCTGCCAGTGCCACCTCATACTAACAGTACTGGCCACTGTGTAATGGTTACGCTCTTTTAACCTCAGAGAATCTGGAGTTCAATCTTCGGCGTTGTAAACGGAGTACTTACATGTCGAGGGGGGCCACACTTCTGGATGAGCAACTACCAGCAGAACGCCACAGCAGTCACGCAGTTGGATTTTATAATTGTCTCGAAGGGAAGATATGCTCAATACGTAATATCGACTAATTCAAGATCCTGGAAATCGCGATTGTTATTATTTTTGTTCATTCATTCCAGGCCTGGGAATAGTCCGTCCGGACGGAAGACTATTGGAGCCCGGCGGCGCCTTCCCGTCTGGGGCAAGGATTTGGCCGGACATTTCGGGCTCCGTCCCAGGTCCAAAAAGCCCGGGGTCCGAGTGGCGCCTCGTGGGGCTCGGAAAGTTTAAGTGCAGAAGCGGCTGGCTACTAAGTTTACGGTGCCGGCTATCCTGAAAATGTTGGCCGGTGAAAGTTTTGCATCTGATCGCATACGGGAGTACCCATTACCAACTCCTTTATTCTCGCCGTGTTGCTAACTCCTTAGCTTCATTTCTGCCTGCTGCGCCACTGCACCACTGCCCAAGGCTACTACTTGCGCCACCATTTCCGCGCCCGAATGGGTCCCAGTCGTCCTCCGGCTTGCCTGGAGCCCTATAGTCCTTGATATTTCGGGCGCGACCAATTCCGTCTCGTCCGGGGCACAGCCTCGGACGGACGGGACGGATGATTCCCAGGAAGGATCTGCAGCGGCTGGGGGCTGGGCGCCCCTGATTCGCGTGCAGGAAACATCGAAGGAACGGAGCCTTCACATCTCATTTGACGTTTCATGGAGACTATCTTCGTGCGGAATGCATTGACAACCGAAGCGGGTTTCGTCGTACTGAGAATCTAAAGTAACGGGACTCGGAGGTCGAGTCGGCGGCACTGACTGCGAGGAACTTAATAATCCAGATAAACGTTCCAGCGCCCGACTGGATGCATACTACATACCCTGGGGGCTGAGGTGCAGCAACAGCGCCAACTCCAAATCATCATTACACCACCGATTCACCAACACAAAACCACATTAACCCCCCCTCCAGCCGCGCACGCCCCGTTCAATCCTCAGAATCGTGCCCAAAAACAACTGCCATGGCCAACGTACAGTTTCTTCGAAACGCCGGCCGTCATGTCCCACCGCAACAGCGGCTTCTGCGTCGGAGTGGACTTTGGCACCACGTGCGCTCCCCACCCCACCTTGGCCGGCTGCGAGTGTTGATTGGCTGTCCACGTCTCGCGCTCACGCTCTATAGATTCACGTCGGTCGCCTTTGCCCATTCCTCCTCGGCGGGCGAAGTGAAGCTTGTCCAAACCTGGCCGCACAGCAGCACCGGCAGCAGCAGCGCCGACCAAGTCCCGAGCGTCGTTTACTACACCAACCCCGCGACCCGCGCGAAATGCTGGGGCTACGAGACGCTGCCAAGGCACATCCGCCCCGCCCCAAAGCCAATGCAATGGTTCAAACTCCTCTTGCAGATGAATAACTCGGCTTCGCGCCGCGCCGGCGCACCGGGACTAGAAACTACCTTTCACCAGCTGCAACTGGCGAATCCGGGACCCGCCGGCAATTGCTCGCCGAGTTCCGTCGGCAGTCACAGCTTTACGGCACTGACTATTACGCCCGCGCAGGAGACAGCAGGTTAACTAAACGATCTCAGCCTCACTCCGGTCCAGGTTGTCACAGACTTCCTTCAGGCCGTTCGCGAGCTCGCCGTGGCATCCATCAAGCAGTCGTACGAGTTCGGATGGGTTGAGAGCAGTAAAATAACCTACATCCTCACCGTCCCCGCCATTTGGAGCGATAGTGCCAGGAACCTCATGATTCAGGCGGCCGAGAGGGCCGGGTACGGAAGCCATCGAGTCAATTTTAACTTCGTGTCTGAGCCGGAGGCCGCTGCTGCGTATACGCTGAAGGTTGTGCAGCCGAATAATCTCAAACTGGGGGATACGTTCATCATTTGTGATGCGGGTGGCGGAACAGGTGAGTCGGATCCCCTCGGACGTATGGAGGCGTACGATAGCTAACCAGTACAGTTGACGTGATCTCCTACAAGATTACCGAGTTGAATCCGTTGCGCACCGATGAGAGCGTGTGTGGTACCGGTGATCTCTGTGGATCCGTCTTCTTGGATGAGAGGTTCGAACAATACATGCTTCGTCTACTCGGAGACCAGGTAATCGATAAGATGAAGGTACGTCTTCTTGTTCTCTCGCACCAAACTCCACTAACGATGCACTTCGCAGCCCCGATCGAAAGCCGAAATGATGCGCACCTGGGAAGAGAAGGTGAAGCTCAAGTTTGGGAATGATGTCAACGAAGACATGCTCGAGGTCACTGTTCCAGGTGTAGCCGACAACCCCGCCCTCAGCGTCGAAGACGGTTTCCACTTCATGACTACGTACGAACTACCTTCCACCCCAAGTGGTCTTGCACGGGGATTACTGACACCTTGAAGGGCTGCCGTGCAGCAAATCTTCAATCCAATTATCGACCGCATAGTGAAGCTGGTCGAACAGCAGGTTAATGGTGTCCAAGATCAGGGGGAACACGTCGCAGTAGGCCCTCCCCTACCCCTTCTTGATTGTGGCTTGTACGGTTGAGCAGCGAGTGCTCGGCGGACGCCCGGTTTCTCGCCCGCTCAGCTCGATCAAATGCATCCTCGAGACGCCTATGTGACGGGGCGTGAGTAGGCCATTCTCCTCGTGGGCGGTTCCGGTTGCTCCCAATACCTCCTCGAAAAACTGAAGCAAGGGCGGTTCGGGGGTAGGGGAAAAATCCCGGTTCTACAGCCAGTCAACGCGCAGTCAGCCATCGCCCGCGGAGCCCTCCAGCGAGGGCTCGAGGGCTCGATGGTTCACAAGCGCCTCTCCCGCCGGAGTTACGGGTACCTATCACACAAACAGTACGCCGGCACGATGGCGGCAGACGTGAAGGCACGGAAGGAGTGGGATCCGGGGCACAGTTTCTGGAAGGTCGGAGGTAACCTCACTTGGTACATCCGGCGCAACGAGGTTGTTGCACAGACCGCCCTCGTCACCCAACTCTACACACGCAAGGTCCCTGTTCCGAGCAACGGTTTCTCACCTAGACTTGTATTCGAGGACTTCCTCGTCTCCTGCGATCTTGATACTCCGCCGGACTACAATTTCCAAGATCCGAGTGCGATCACGACGGTCTGCTATATGTACTCCGACCTTTCCAGTGTACCGTGCTCGAGTTTCGATGTCCGGATGGGTTCGGATGGGAAGCAGTACTATATTATCGACTATGACGTGACGATGAAGATTGTGGATGAGGTGATTAAGTTTGAGATGCTGCATGAGGGAATTAGCTATGGCGTAGTCACGGCAAAGTTTGATGAGCAGTAGAGGTGGATTATTCGCGACGGGTAACGTAACCACCCGCCAACTCGGCCACGGATACATGACGGATGATTTCTCTTTCTTCTCTCACTTGTCACTGTTCAACCTCCGACAGACATGTTTTACCGCGGGCATGCTTTTCTACCCGACCTTCCAAGTACTTACTCGACTTCCAGGCATAAGCCTTCTTCGGCCTATCAGATTTCATTTTTTCGATTTTGTGGAAAAGTTCGATTTATTTCTCCAGGCTACTGTTACGCTTCCATCGCCGCCGTTGAATGTTTTTGACGCTGGATATCGAATGTTTTTGTGGCAAGATTTTACGTTTTGTTGTCTCCGGACCTTGCGCCGCGTGCGGACATCCTTTATGCCCTCTCACCCGCATTGATGACTTTCGTTTTCTTTTCTTTTATTTTCTGGCTGTTGCCGAATCCTCGGGTGGGCACGTTTTTATTCTCTCTCGCTAATGGAATGAGTTTCTGCGTTGGTCGGGTCAGAATTTCCTGGATAGGTCGATATATTTTCTGTTATTTCCCAGCACACGACATGGGCGTGGGGGCGTGGGAGAAAACATCTACGGGGTGATTTATGGGTCGGCGTTATGCTGCATTTCATTGCAGGAGGCCAGGAAAAGGACCTTTCTGGTCAGGATGACATGCTGGGGTGAAGTGCGTGGAGGAATGCAATCCATGAGCCTTCGTTCTTCATGCAGTTTTTGATCTCGAGCACGGGTACTTGGTGGCGGTGACCGGATGATGTGAGAAAAAATTCGAAATTGGGAAAGGGATGTTTGCCGGGAGTCCGTGACACGATTAGACACGTGCACGGAATATGAATGGCATTGCACCGCGCCAGGCTTATGTGAAGCTCCGATGGCCGTGGCATAGCCGACGACCGTGGGTACTAAAGTAAATCTCCCTGCAGCACCTGATGAGGTCGTAAGGAGATCCTTTCTCCGTGACACGGAATGGATGAGAATGGAATACTTCACCCCTCGGCTGATAATCTCTTAGGCTCCCCATGACATGGATTCCAACGGAGGCTTTCGTTAGCAACCCATCGGAGTTCGCGTCGAAGACACAACGAATGGCAGTATACGAGTACACCATTTCTATTCACCTGAACGAACTGAAGGAGATTCTGCAAGACTGCAACGAGTGAATAACGTGATGTGAGATGCTAGATGGATTTGAATGTTGCGATGCCACAGCGATCTAGGTAGGCAATTCATCGGTGTTATTGCGTGTACCACTGTGCCCCTTCCAATTCGAACGAATAAACGAGACATAATCGAACCTGTATACGAGACATAGTCATGTAGACATTTATTCCCGTCACCCTCCCCGTTCTCGGGACACCTCGCTCGGGAGTCAACATGTCCAGAAAGTTTTGATTATCTGAACTGATCTTACCTTGAAACGCCGAGATTTGGTCCTCCCATAATTGTCCAGACACTGACTTGCAGCTACTCTAGTATACTCAGTTAACTTCCACAAACAGGTGCGTTGTTCTTATGATTTAATCGCCGATGGGTGTGATCTTGTGTTCATGAATGATCATTGGGCGAGTGCGTTTATATGATCCAGACGCCTATCGGGGATGTGGGTTTGAAAATAGACGTTATTGACTCGCTCCAATGAGTGTATAGTACTGGCAAGACGTAGTCGAGTATTCATTATTTCTTCCGATGGTCTTGGAATCGTAACATGTAAAGGGGAAAAAAATACATTATCGGAAAGCTTTATCACACCCATCGTCATCCACACGCGAGCCCGAATCATTCCCCAGCCACCAGCCATCCACAGCACCTAGACCTTGATATCTTGTGGAATATATACCACCATTCCTGAGCTTCTTCTTTCTTTTGTTGATCGGGTGATGTGGGTGATAGTCGGATGAGACGGGGCGCTGGCGCGGCGGGACGAACTTCACCGCGACACTGACATGTGTGCAACTCTATTTTGTATATCACGATTTGCACCTCTCCAGGGGTGTTCCTTCTCTTAGTCGGTCAATACAATAACCAAACCCCGGTCGTTATCTCCCCCTCTTCTCTCTCTCTTCTCGCGTCACGATTGAAGACTTCCGCCCGCTCCCCCGAACGTCACATATCACCACTAGCAGGAGCCTGTGCAACTCACGCTGATAACCGATTTGTGTTAATCGCACAGAATCCTCGACGTTTCAGTTCGGACGGAGGGAAGAGCGAGCCGTAGAACGGTAAGTCGTCTTCGTGCGCGATTGTCTGGACATCCTCCTCAGTCATTGCGACCATCTCTTCCGAATGTGTCTTTCCCCAGTACTTACCGTTTCCTCCCGTCCACTGCCAGTTCTGCAATCCAATATTATTGTCGTGCCCTTCCTCGTCGGTTGTTGACAAGGGTGAGCCGCTCCACCCTCGCAAACTGCGAAAAAATGCGTACTTCCTCCAATGGTAGCTTCTTGAGAACTGGTCGGACGAACCCGGTGTGTTCCATGTAGTGGGCACCACCGCTTGGCTAATGATAGCCCCCAACTGCTCAACGGAGATAATTACCCCCGCCTCAGGGAGGGATGCGGGCTTGAGGATATGTGTCGAACGAGTCTGTTGAAATGTAGGGAGAGCGGATGATGATGCCAATCCAGCTTCGGTGAGAGCATCGACGTCCTTTCGTGGACTTTGATCGAAACCAAGGCATGTTGGTACCCACGCGGGTAATTCCTCGAAACGTATCAAAAACCTGGATGATTGTCCCCAGCTATCATAAAACATTACTCACACAGCTTTTATCTCCAGTAGATAATTCTTGCAAACCTTTCCGCTGTTGTCGCCGATCCAGACGTCCAATTTTCCAGAGCTCACCGGTCTTATACGTACCACCAAAAGCGGCGGTCAAACAATTGCGAAGACACATTTCCGCTCACCTTTTCTGGCACTTCGCTCTAATAAAGTAGAAATGTGAGTCGTCGTGGGCACGAATCATTCTGCGTGCAAATCCACGAGCACACCAGCACCACCCATGAAACTATGGTAGACAGTGTTACCCCAGTCTTTTCGAGCACCGAGGTTGTTCCCGATACCTCGGCCCACGAAGATAAATGCGTTGCCCGGCGTGGACGATTCGTTGCTCTGTTAATAAATCTAACTCTTCGGTTACCGGGTGTCCGGCATCGGCAGCAATAGCAGAGGTCTGATCTGCATTGTCGTCCACAGCGTTGCCCTTCCTAGACGCAATTCGAATAATCTGATTGGACCTCAGGGTACTCGGAAACTAAAGGCTCCCAAACGTCTCGGCGATTGACTCCATAACAATCCGCGTCTATATCATAGACTGTAACAAGCGTAGCATGGAAGAACACCAGCAACGTGGTAGCCTTCTTGAAGAGCAGACTTCGGGTGAACTGATGACAGCGTCCGGAAAACCACGCCAGTGAAGTCCAGGCGATGACCCGCTAGTATTCCGGCAATAGACTTCAGATTTCAATGTAATGCTCCTCGGAAACGTAGAGCTCTTTTAACGCACACCCGCAGCTGTCGATGTTGCTCATGATCAGCTGGTCCCAATGCAATACATCTTCAGGTGCAGTAAACATACCTCGAAAGTTTCGGCAGTGGCGAGTAGTGGTCCTGGAGGCAATGGAAGGCGCTTCGATGTCCGCGGGAAAGATCTGAGCTAGAATGGATTAGCCTAACATGGCCGTATACCTGACCGTTGTAACGTACTATTCCTGCTTTGCAAATTGTCAGCCATCGCGAGTAAGGCACCAGGTATCGCATGCTATAGGCCCCACTCCCTCAGGACAGTTATGTAAGTGTAAGAGGAAGGCAGTGGTTGGGGGTGGAGAAGGAGAGGTAGGTTGAAAGACAACAAGGGAGTAGGTACGCGGTGAATATGTGGGTTGGTCCCAAAAGAGCCACTTTCAACATCTCATCAAATGAACCGCATGTGAACTTTATGGAAACATGAAAAGTGTTGGGCTGCTACGAAACAACTTCATCAGAGCTAGGAAGCGAAAATCGGTTCAACAGTCTGCCGTCTCGTGAGGTAGGATAAGATGAGATAGGATGAGATGATGTCAGATGGAAGATCGGATGATGGTGGCGGCACAGGAAGACAGTCCAACGGTTCGAACTGGGAACACATCGGTGGTGCTCTCATCCTTGTCAAATGCTGGAGGATGTGTGTAAACTGCATGGACCCGCAGCGGCGAGCCTGTCGAGTACCTACACCGGTGTGATAGGGGAAATGACGCTATTTCTCGAGCGCTAGGCAAGCCGCACGCTGGCACGTACTTCTATGCGTACGGTGGTAACCCTAGTTTTATTGTGGAATTGAATTTGTGACGTGGGACTCGGCGGCAGCCCACAAACGCCGTGCCGTTTCCTCACCCACCACCCCACCACCCCACCCACTACTTCTTCTTCCTTTCATTACACTACATCAACAACATCCTCACCACAACTTAGCCATCTTTGGCATAGATCTATTCGAACGGATTCGCTTCAACAACAATCCGACAACATGACTACTCAGATGCTTTGGTTTGTCGCCTGTTCCTCCTCCTCCCTCTCTTCCTCTTCCTCCTTCTTCTCCTTTTACTTATCCTTCTTTGGCTGAACATATATCCCAGAATCGACGCGAGCAAGTCTGCTGGAGAGATAACGTCGGGTATGGCGGACGATGGCGGTATGTCGCGCAATGTAGCATGCGCCCATGCGTAGGTTCCGCAAAACCCGCCCATGCCCTCTTAGGCTAACAGACGCAGGCTTATATCATACGCTCTGTGGTCGCCAATGCTACCATGGAGAAATCCAATCAGCCTCCCACATCTCCTCAGACCCCCGACGGTCTTGTAAGGCCGCATGCGAAATATACATGTGGTGCCGGTGGTCATCCTCAGAAACCTTTGTTTCTCCCTGTCAACCGAACAGGCGCCCCAGTGGTGCCACGGCCAATTGCCGCAGGATACGGTGCCGCGGTGCGCTGGCTCGAAGAATCCGGCTCGCAAATTGTCCCGCGCCCAGCGCGGCTTCTACATCTTCGGCAACGCAGCGATGGTGACGCACGCCGACATCCTCTAGTGGGACATCGGCTCGGCTCTCAACCAGCAGCTGGCCACGCTGGAAGTGATTCTCCGATTCCTGGTCAATTCAGGTTGGATGGGTGCGGCAGGTTGGAGGTTTATGGATGGGTGTAAGTTACAGTTCGCATTACTTTGGTTGTTTATAGCGGCGCTGACTGTGGTTTCCTGCTAGGTGTCGAGCGTCAAACGTCGCCACGACTTGGGCGCGTAAGCCGGTAGGGGAAAACCAGGGAGAGGTCGAAGTACTCCTCTCGGGGAAGCAATAGCTTCCCCCCTACATCAGGGTGTTGGGGGCGCCGTGGAGGGCGCCGTGGACGGCAAGGGGTAGGGCGCCGGGTTGGGCGCCGGGTTGGGCGCCGGGTTGGGCGCCGGGCCGGAATCCACAAATCTCTAAACTTTCTACCCGAGTACATCGCCATCCGATATCGCATCATTTACTTCAAACAAACCATTAACCTACAGCAGCCAGTATGGACCAACAAGAAACGACTGCGCCCCAACCCCACCCCATACTCGAGCGCTCCCAGCCAGCGGGATTTGAACCAGCCACTGGATGAGCTCAATCAGTAGTTTCACAACGATCCTATCTTCCACAACAATAATCCTATCTACGACAATGGCGGGGGGTAGCTGTGATGATTATCACAGCCCTCCCCGGAATCCAGGAATAGCTGAACTTCCGGTCCACCTCTTGCACAAACAGACCGTTGTTCCGGGGAGGGCTGCGATAATCATCACAGCTATCTCTCGTTGTTGCCGTAAAGAGGAGTATTGTTGTGGAAGATAGGATTGTTGTGGAACCACTGATTGAGCTCGTCCAGTGTGTGGGGCGTAAGTTCAGATTCGACTGCCTGGAAGTGCTCAAGTATGATGTGGGGTTGGGGCGCAGTCGTTTCTTGTTGGTCCATAGTGGCTGCTGTCGGTTCATGTTTTGTTCGGAGTGGTTGATTCGATATCGGATGGCGATGTGCTTGGGTAGGGATGTCGATACATATTCGATGATGATGTACTCAGGTAGAAAGTCTAGATATTTGTCTTCTTGATACTATCCGCTTTGAAATCAAAAGCATCGGGATCTGGTGCGAGCTGTAGTGAAACATTGACCGAGTTTCTGCGGGGCGGAAGAGGCGGTCGGCTACTATTCTGCGCAAGTAGGCGAGCGATGAGTCGGATGAAATGTTTCTTTCAGCATATAATCTACTATCTCGTTAGTTATTCCTTAATTCAATAATACAATTGCCCTATGATTCTGTGTTCCCCGTGCGATACTCTCCATACTACACAAAGATTTATGCTCGTAGACATGACTCGCAGGCGTGACCCAGCATCAGCACCAGTATTAGCATCAGAGTTCGGGACGTACTTAGGATCATACCGCTCGAGGTAGGTACTTGTACAGTATGTACGTTTGTAGTTTACAAGCGTCAGAATACGGCGTCCGGAGTACATGAAGAATCTCTCCCCATGTCCGCAGTAAGGTGATGATGAAGTTTCAACGAGCAGTGTTCTGAAGGACTCAAGAACCCGGTCATGCGAACTGTATCCAACGATGCAGATGTGTCCTGCCTCTTTGTGTCGCTTATGCGAACAGTATCCGGACAAGTTTTTTGTTGTCTTGTCTCGCGGGCGGGTAGAGTATATCTCCCGACGGCAAACGTATTCTGTATATACAGCAGGCCACCGGCCGACGTAGAAGAAAAAGCAAGTAACTACTGAACAGTTCTGTCTTCCTAAAAATCCTTCTATCTATCTCAGTATGTTTGCCAAAACGTTGATCGTACCCCGCCTATCTGTATCGTTGCGCACTGTCACACAGATGCATCCAGTATCACTCGCTAGTCGTGCCCAATCCCGCTGTCAAGAAAAGAACTATTCTGATGTAGTGTACAGTGTATCAGACGCAGTAGAAAGGAAGACATATGTAGAGGGAGGCTGAGGGGCGCCTCGGAGGGAGGCCGCTCGTCACCTCCGTGAGAACGGATAACGGAAGTGTTGAAATAATAGAGTAAGATATGTGTCGGTGAACAGTATTGTATTGAAGTGTAAGGCTGTAGCCTCGAGAGAACAGAAAATATGAGAATGGGGGTCAAGGCCCGTGCCTTCTACCATGACTAAACTTGACAGATATTGCAACGGGAAGTATCTCGGGATAGAGAGTGATGTCACATGACGCGGTATACGGAAGTTCGTGAGATTATGATACCCGCTATTTGAGCTCATTATTCGTGACAATTCGCAAACACTATTCGTGTGCACGACTAGTTACTATCCGTGCGCGTTTGGAGGATGGTAGGCTGAATACCATTCGAGCACACGGTAGTACCCGTGTAAAGCCTCTACAGTGAACGTTATTCGCTCAAATGCGTCCAGTGCACAGTCGATAGTCACCGTCATTACTCGAACGTAAGTACGCCCTTGGTAACGGAATACCGGTAGCATCGCTATGTATGATATGAAACTCACATCGCTCGAATTCCACCCTCCACCATACGTGAAGTACGGTGAGCAGTCGTCATCGGCAATGCGCTTTAAATGGAGCAGCAAAGTGTAACTAAGTAACAATTGTCTATTCTACTACAGTAGTGTTGTCTGCCATCACGTCAGGTTAGATGAGAGAGCACAAGATGGAAGCAGCTCATACGGTGTATTAGATGACGGTGGGGGACAGTCAGACCCTCCAATCGTTGGAACTGGGAATAAATCGGGGGTGGTATTCCCGTTACAACTAAATTTTGGAGGATGTGGGCAGAGCGGCAAGATTTGCTGCGGAAAGAACCTGTCAAGCACTTTCACCGGTGGGGTACGTGCACGACGGTGCAGCAGATTCGCAAGTACTAGGCACGCCGATTGTCAAGTTAGGCTACGCTTGCGCATACTGCTATGCTCGTTGTGGTAGCCCTAGTTCACTTATGGAATTGAATTTGTGACGTGGGACTCGGCGGCAGCCCACAAACGCCGTGCCGTTTCCTCACCCACCACCCCACCACCCACACACCGCCTCCCACCCACTACTTCTTCCTTTCATTACACATCAAAAACATCCTCACCACAATTTAGCCATCTTTGGCAGAGATATATTCCAACCGATTCGGTCAACAACAATCCGACTCCATGAATACTCCCATCCTTTGGTTTGTCGCCCGCTCCTTCTCATTCTTCATCTCCTCCTCCTTCGTCTGCTAAACATTCATCCTAGCTTCGCTGCGAAAAACTGTGCCGAGGCCGTCGCCGCTGGATACTTCGCGATCGAGGAATAGGCGCCTGCTAGCCACTCGACCCGATCGGTTCTACCACCTTCTCACTGTGTAAGTCGGTTTCCGGATTTCACTGGTTGTATCAAGTGGCGCTGACTGGTGGAGTTTCCTGCTAGGGGGTTGTCGTACAAGAGCCATAATACGACAGCGAAATCCTGTAGGTGATCCAGTCCAGGTTTCACTTGACTCTGTGCTCCGATCAGTGCCATTTCTGCGAGCATAAGATGATTGCCGAAGTTCTTGGCCCCGTGTTGGGGCCGGTGGTCAGGCACCCCAGCGGTGCCGCGGCCAAACGCCGCAGGATACGTTGCGCTGGCTCGAAGAATCCGGCTCGCGAATTGTCCCGCGCCCAGCGCGGCTTTTACATATTCGGCAACGCAGCGATGGTCACGCGCGCAGACAAGCTCTGGTGGGACATCGGCTCGGTTCTCAACCAGCTGCTGGCCGCGCTGGAAGTGATGCTCCGATTTCTGATCAATTCGGGTTGGATAGGTGCGGTAGGTTGGAGGTTTATGGATGGGTGTAAGTTGCTTTTCGGATTACTTTGGTTGTTTATAGCGGTGCTGACTGTGGTTTCTAGCGCGGGTCGCTATCATCCGTAACGACAAGCTTGAGCTCGAGAAATTGATCGCGCTCAAGCCGACACAGAGGTGGGTGACGAAGGTGGAAAACCTTCACCGGAGCACTCACCCGGAGCAATGAGCCATTGCGATGGGGAGTTGCGGCTGTGTCCGCAGTGTTGGGTTGGAGGTGGGAGGCCCTGTTGAGGGCGCCGTGAAGAGCGCTCTGAAGAATAATAACATCGGGTTGTTGGGTGGTGCGGAACCGGGGAGATTGTACGGACGAAGACGCGGTAGAGATGGAGTGAGAGTGAGAGTGAGAGTGAGAGTGACGGAGTGGGAGAGATAGTTACAGGAGAGGAGTCGCAATGTTGTATCAGCTATCTGAAGTAATGAGGAATACTGGAAAGAATAGGCAACATGGGGGGTTTATATAGAAGAAACAGAAGATTCAGAGACATATGGTGTTTTCTTGACATAGATTCCATTCTTACATTATGTCGCTCCATTTTATTCATCATAACTTTGCTTTATTGCGGCACCTGTTGCCACGGCTGTGTTGGCGCATCTTTCTTCAGTTGCCGGTTGGAGTATTAGAGTATCAAGATAATGGATGTCTGTGGGAGGGGGGGGGTGGGCGGGGGTTTCTGCGGGCTAGCAGTGGTGGTAGGCTATCCTGCCCAAACAAGAGACGCAGGAGTCGAACGATGCATTCATCCCAGGCCACTATCTACTACCTAATTATCTAATGTAATGAATTCAATGCGATGGCACTACGATTCTGGGTTCCCTATGCGGTACCGTACCTCTGCAGACTATCCTGGCAGACGTGACTCCCAGACTTGACGCAAAATCAGCATCAGCGTTTTGGACTTAGATAGATGATAGGATCCTCCTACACTCAAGGCAGGCTGGAGGGTATTTTGGTAGTTGAAACTTAAAACTACCCCGCCCCGTCGGTATCGTTGTGCAGTGTCGCATTCGGTATCACTCGCCATTCGTGCCCACGATTCGAACCGACTATGCGTGGAAAGTGTTTTGAGTGAACACTATTTTATCTATATGTGTGAGAAAAGAAGGAGAAGAAGAAGAAAAAGAAGAAAAAGAAACCCGCAATGCACACCAACGTTGATGCCCACTGCTAACCACATTTGTTTCCTACCTTCGACAGCTCCTCCGTCACTCCGCGAAAGAGGCGCAATAATCGAAAGAGGAAGCGGAAGTGGACGTGCGCGATGATCGAGAGGATCGGGAAGAGAGGAAGACGGTCAGGCAGGGAGGGTGTGCAGGTCGCAAAGTATGCATCTGCAACATCCTAGAGCTGGCGATTCGTTGATAACGGCCACACCGCTTTCTGGGAATTACTTGAACTCGCACGCGCCAGGGGTTCACCTGCAGAAGAACGACACCAGAAAAACAAAAGCACCCGCGTCGCGAGTCGGAAAGGTTACCTGACACTGGAAGACCGAAGGATAGAGAGAGAGATATCATGCTGTTTTATTTCGCATGCAGCGTATCTAGACTATGCCGAACCGTCGCACTCGTTTCCTGCCCACTCAGGCCGGCTGGGGGTGGGAGCCCGCTGCCTGCGGAGCTGTGGATCTCGGACAGCGTTTCACGGATTTTCGAGCGATGCGCGACTTAATACGCAAACCTCGACGGCAGCGAGTCAGCGACACACGCAGTCACAACCCTACGGCGACGGCAGAGACGAGCCTCGACGGCAGAGACTAGCTTCGATGGCAGCAACAGGCCTTGACACCAGAAGCAAGCCTCGAAAGCAGCGACGAGCCTCGACTGCAGCGATGAGCCTCGACTGCAGCGACGCAAGCAGTCACGACGCTACGGCAATTCAATTCACGCACTGTTTAGGGTGTTCCCCGCAGGTTTTCGCCGATCCCCCTTCCTCTCTCTCCCTCTCTGTCCTTTCTAAAGCATCGTCACCTTCCTCTCTCTCCCTCTATTTTCTGCCTACTCCATCATCTACTTCTGCTTTTACCCTTTCTCTCTCAATTACCCCACGTCAATAGACGATAACCTCCCACCGCTCGACGCAACTAAAAACGATATAACCCACCACAACTTGACCGTTCACACGGCTTCTCTTCCGCCATCCATCCGATGGTAAGCTCTGACCTTGTGGACCTGGTTGGTACTTCCAGTGCCTTATCCCTGATTTTTTCACTCCATTGACACCCTCAAGGCGCCTGGGGAGTGCAAGCGTTTACTCGTCTGCACCTGCCGGTCAGGTGTACGCCCAGCTCCACAGGCACCACAGTGCCAAGGGCCACTATGATGTCGCGATCAGGCGTGTCGAGCAGCTATGGGGAAGGCAATGGCGATGCGATGTCCTGAAGGTGTCGGTCAAGCATGTGAGTTCGCTCTTCTGGGTCGCCGGTACTACTGCTGCTGACGGATACAAAGGTGACCGAGGTCTGGAAGAAGGACAGAATGGTTCTGGAGACTCTATATCCCACCGCAGTCTGTCAATACTTCTACGCGCGGCTCGATTTGGCGACAATGAAAAAAATCTTCAAGTGCATCGGCACTGAAGTTGATCTAAACGATATCTTCAACTCGCCGGCTGCCGAGTTGTACTCGACGTTCTACTGCAACATATGCGATTACGTCCTGCAACATTGTGTGAAGCCCGGCAGTAACCGCACCAAGCACGACGACGACCAGCTTTACGATAGTTGCCGTCTCATTGCCCGCGAGGAGAAGTTTGATCACCTGGACGTGGACGATATCCCGGTTCTTCCAATGAAGCCATTCAGTCCTGTTCATTCCCACAGTAAGCGTGTCCACGGTTCAAGAGGTGGCGAGGAAGAGATGGGAGAGATGGATCCTCGAGAGGAAGAGGAGGAGGAGGATAGGCGGGAAGGGGAGGAGGGTGATCAGGTTACGGTCGGACCTGTGCCTTTGTTTCTTTCAATTGTATCGCAGGTAACTGCATCCTCAATGGTTTTGTAACCTTTCGCGCTCGCCGTGACACAATCTTTATAATATGCTGTTAGCAACCCAGTGGGCCAGTGCTCCAGATAGCACATTCCTGCCCAGTCTTTCCCGACTTATTGTAACTCCGTGCGTAAGGCGTAGAGCCGGCCGCACCCACCAACTCACCACGCGGTGAAAGCACGATGAATACCTCTCCTCACAACATGGAGGCTTACGAAGACGCAACACCATCCGGTGAGCATGATGAGAGAGTTTTCCTGTTTTATTTCGCGTGCAGCCTATCTAGAGTATGGCGAACCGTCGCACTCCTTTCCTGCCCACTCTGGTCGGCTGGGAGTTGGGATCCCGTTACCAGCCAGCACGATGTGGCGCCGGCAACTGTGAGAAGCAAGCCTCGTGCATAACACCCTCGTTCGACTAACACAACCTATGGCTCGTGGTCGAGGGTGATGTTAGGCCGACCACCCCACCACCCACCACCTCCCCCACCCCACTACTACAACGACTACAACCTGCTAAGTGCAATTGAACTTCGACAGCCCACCTCCGTCACTCTCGACAGCCCACCTCCTCGACAGCCCACCTCCGTCGCCCATGAGTCGAGCACGTCCACCACCTCTCGTGAGTCGAGCATCTCCATCCCGAGCATGATTGAAAATTTCGAGAAGCAAGCCTCGCGCATATCACCCGCGATCGAGTGTGCTGGGTCACCACCGCCACTGCAAGTCTGCAACCTGGCGAGTGCAATTGACCCTCGAAAGCCCTCGACAGCCCACCTCCGTCACCTCCGTCTCCTCTGCCACCGCCGACACTACAACCTGTCACTATCACTGCACGTCTGCAACCTGCCAAGTACAATTGACCCTCGACAGCCCACCTCCTTGGGCCTGCCTCTATCACCCGCGAGTCGAGCACCTCTACCTCGAGGACCTTCATCCCACACACCTCCATCCCAAGCACCTCCATCCCGAGTACGATTGAGCACGATTGACAACTCTGAGAAGAGAGAGAGATCTTCCTATTTTATTTCGCATCCAGCCTATCTAGACTATGGCGAACCAACGAACTTCGTTGCCTGCTCGCCCTGGCCAGTCGAGGTGAAAGCCCCGGTACCGGCTCGCCCGATGCGGCGCCCCATTTTCCCTCTCCATCTGCCTCGGGCCGCCCCAAGCCAAAAGTAGACTGACAGTAAAGACCGGTATGGGCCCACATACAAGCTCCTCCTGCTGCCCCCTCGTCTCTCCCCCGCCTCGTATCTTCATCTCCTACTTTCTCGCATCGGGCGCAGAGGCAGTACCCTGCTGAGCACTCTTGGTCTGCCTTCGATGCGATGCTTGCCTCCTCCTCATCCTCCTCCTCCAGGTCTGGTGGAGCTTTCCTCCCCACATCCGTCGTTCCTAGAAACCATAGGATTTGACACTGGAAGGAATGGGATAGTTCATCTGGATATCGATGGTGCTTGCGAGTGATGCAGCGCGATCGGACACGTATTAGCATTCGCGGGAAGGTCGATCTTCACTGTTGAGAGTGTCAGTTTGTGTTCGATTGCTTGACTTATTCGCAAAACACAGCGGACGACCAGCTAGACATACCAGACAGAAGCAGAGAAGAAGAAGCAAGTATGAGAATAAACAGGATTCCCAAGACACGCGCGTATTTCCAACATGACCAAGCTGCCCGCATATTCTGCCTGGATATTCTGCAAGAGCCGAGTGACAACCAATGAGGTTCCGTCATTCCATCGATTTCATCGTTCCGTCCCGAGAGAATCGTAACATTTACGTTGGGTGTTTGCCTTGCCGCCTAAGCAGAAAAGTAGTGCGACGGTTCCACGTAGTCTAGATAGGCTGCATGCGAAACAAAAAGGAAGATCTCTCTCTCTCTCTCTCTCTCTCTCTCTCTCTCTCTCTTGTCGCCTGAGACAGCGGGGAAAGTAACCAGAGATGTCCGAACCGAGGTCGTGCCACCTCAAACGACTGCATGCTTGCTAGCGCCACTTTGAATTTTCGCCACACTGCCACACCAGCATAACAGCGCCGCCTCACCTCTACACCGCCACATCGCCACATCGCCAATGGGTGGGAAATATGCATGTCTGTACTTCGCCTTGTTCGAATCCATTACTTAGACATCTTCCCCTCGGTCCAGCCAGTCCACTCCGCGATAGCTCAGTCTCATTTTTTCGACAGGTATCGAGGTACCTCGTTAAACTGGGTCGAGCCAATCAACTGGTTCAGTTCGCGTGTGGATTATCCTATGCGAATCGGTTAGTTTTCCGGCGGTCACATTGGTGGATGGTACAGTTTACTCCCCATATTTGACGCAGTTGAAGGCCCCAACTGTTTACACTGGCTTCTTGAATGAACATTTGTCGACAACCTGCAGTGTGCACTGCAGTCTAGAAATCACTGACGACCACATACTTACGCGTATCCACCCAACTAACAGCATACTTAGTACTGCTTCGCAGCTATAGACATGGTTACTCCACCGCATTAATACCTGTTGGATCGGATTTACAGAGTCTTGAGGTGGTCAATCGGCGTTATTTTGAAGTGCTAAGCAGTTGCAGGTCTTCAGTAGATATAAATGATAACCCCCATCGTTCTAGCCCCATGCTGTTAGTAAAAAAAATCATCATTGCATTCGACTTCAGTAGATAATGGTAGATTACATATCCGTTTCCACGCGGCTACCACAGGCCGCGAGCTCGATACCGGTTCCCTATTCCTACACCACCGTCCATAAAAAACATATGTACAAATCCAAATTTGTTTCCGCCAAACCCCACTAAAAGAAAAGAAAATAAAAAACACATCACGCCTCTAGTTTCTCCGCCGAAAACGGTAGGTATAGAAGCTCAAGTCACCAGTCCAAAAGAAATTCTAATGATCTTCTTCGTCTTTCTCCTCCCCCCGCCGGTATCTGTTTCCCTGGCGGCCTTCTTCGCCGGCCGGCGACCTCTGTTGCTGCCGAGCCCCTTCCGTCGACCCCCCACAATATCCTCTACCCCGGCGGGCATCTTTGCCGGCCGGCTATATCGTCGTCGAGCTTCTTGGCCGGCGGGAATGTTGCTCAGCATTTGGCGATCATAATCGCTGTGCTTGCGGTTCATTCAACCACACAGATGCAGATATCATCTGCGCGAGTAATACGCACGATTGATTAGTTTTAACCGATTTGAATACGATTTCAAGAGCCCAGAAATTTCATTGGTTACGTACTTGGCGGCATGCCGCGGGACTAACTATCTCGCACCGGTCGTCCAAGTATTGGAGTTGTAGCCAACAACCGGCCGCAGGCCCCGATGGATCATGTAGCATTCGGGGCGCCATGTTGATTGCCGGTAAACCGCGCCACTTTCGTGGTATATGGTATCACTGCCCACCGGCGGGAAACATTTAAGGTAGTAGGTTTGGTAGTAATAGTGGGGCGTTCAGAACGAAGTAGGGAGATATCAATCTAGTGAATTTATCCACGAGCCCGTCAGTATTTGTAAAAGCGAAACTTGTTTTTTGCTACCGTTTCGTTGAACTGGATTGGTCGGTGCACATACCTCCAACACCAATGCCGCGACAACGCGGTGCCCGTCCAGGGCAGGTACAAGATGGGATGGCCATCTCGAGCGCCTCGGGCGCGGGGCCACCTAGTCCATCATCCGCTTCGTCCTCGGCAGTCTCGGCAGTCTCGGCAGTCTCGGCAGTCTCGGCAGTCTCGGCGTAGACATACGCGGCAGCGGCATGTGGAAAGAGTGTTTTCCATTGTTGTCGAAAGGTATGCCGTAGAGATCTTCTGGCAATGACCGATTAGACGGATTAGGGCAATGGTTTTGACAGACTATTCCATCGCGACACACCTGCCGGCCACCTAGAAGAAGCAGAACGAGGGTAAATACCATGATGAAAGTTCTCGGCGAGACGGCACAGTCAAATACACCATTGCCAAAGTGTTGTTGTAAGATGATGAAGGAGTCCAAAGATGGAAAAGTGTATTGTGAGAAGTTGTGGTGTGGGAAGAAGAAATATTCTAATTTATAAGTGGGGCGGGAGGTAGGCAGGGGGTAGGCGGGCTAGGGCAAACTAGGGCCACCGCGAGAGTACCCTAAAAATTGAGCCGACTCGGCGAACAGGTGACGTGTGTTGATGCCGTGCATTGAATGACTTGTGAGGACTAGCCTGCGGAAGCAAACTTGGTGAGAATGCATGTGGTAGGTAGCTCAGCAAACGCGCGAAAAGAACTGCAAACGCACCACGAGATTCGCAAACATATCCATGTACCTTATTCATACCGGCCCTGTGGATATCCCATTTGTTTGGTCGTGTGCAAACACCTCCAATATCCACCTGCGCACGGGCTGCGAGAGCTTCCTAAATCGTACAAATCTCCCCATCGCCGGCCGATTATTTCGCGTTCCCGAAAGTGATTATTAATCGTACGTACATCTCTGTCTAATCGGTCACCTCATCGTGGTCATGCGGGCAGCGCAAAATTTTAGGCATTCATAATTTCTGGTTCGGTTTGGGTAACGGGATTTTCCCTAATGCATGTGATGTTACAATCAGCAAGAGACAGCTTCCGCCCGAGTACCAGTTCCCAGTTTGCAGGTCCAACCCGCCGTTTCTTCAATATATGTATTCAAAACAACGAAAGCAGAGGAAGTCCACACCCACACCCCCCGATCCACCATCCCCGCCTATGCCCTAACTATTTCGCATTCCCGACAGTATCTCATTATCGTACATCACTGTTAAATCGATCACGTAATAGCCGTACACCGCTGTCTAATCGGTCACCTCTTCAAGGTCATGTGAGCAGAGCAAGATTTTAGCCATTCATGGTTTCTGGTTCGAATCGTGTCACGGGATTTTTGTCAAGAAAAGTGGTATTTTGAAGTAATGTACAGTGTATCAGACTCAGCAGGAAGAAAGGCTTATGTAGAAGAAAGCGCGGGAATGCCTCAGATAGAGGCCGCTCGCCGTCGCTCGCTACCTCCGTGAGAGCTGTTGAGAAAATATGTGTGTTCGATTGCTTGACTTGGTCGCAAAAACACAGCGGACGACCAGCCAGACATACCAGACAGAAGCAGAAGAAGAAGAAGAAGAAGCAAGTATGAGCATAAACAGGATTGCCAAGACGCGCACTGCGCGTATTACCAACATGACAAATCTGCACCCGGATCCTGCACGAGTGACAACCAATGAAGTTCCGCCGTTCCGTTTTTCTGTTTCATCATTGTAGCATTCGACCTTTGCAGATCATGGCTAAACACACGTCTAGTTCCACCCCACTGTCTCCGACCGCTAGTAACGAGCTCTTGCGGGTTCCCTATTGCCCTCCGCCCGACCCATCCGCGCATAACAAAGGGAAAGATAGAAAGAAAGAAGAACAAATGAGATGACAAAATGGAACGGAAAGGAAAAGCGTCAGTCTTTCTCGAAACCCAACCTCAAACCTCCTAGACAGCTCCTCAAGCCTGTCTAACGCCTCTTCTCTCTCCGCGTATGCCGAAATCTCCTGCCGACTAACCCGTACTCTTCCCGAGGCCCTCGTTGGGGTTGGAGTTGGGGTGTCTGATGCCGACGGTGCGAGGTTTGGGGGGGAAGATGTTCCCCAGCCTGTCGCCTCTCCTCTGCTGCCACCACTCTCTCCGCTGCCACCGCTCTCGCTCCTTCGCTCTCTTCTCCTGCTATGGGGTAAGTGGGATCCGCCGCTGCCGCTGCCAAGTCAGATGTCTGGCTCGGAAATTCCTGTTGCTCTACCCCGAGGGGGGGCATCCGCCGGCCCACGTCTGTGGTGGTGAGGAAGTGGAGGACGGCCATGCTGCAATCTTAGTTGGCAAAGAGGTCCCTGATCTTAAACCTATGCTTCCCTTGGCCAGTCCTCTTTCCCACCTCGGTCCACAGGATCTTCTGTTGCTCCCTCCACTGAGCGAAGTTCTTGAATAGGTGCTCCGCCGTTCCCTCGTTCCTGCGAGAATCGCAACAAGGACGGAAAACGGAAGCCAGAGTGACCTCGCATGACGCGGTACAAGGAAGTTCGTGATATTATGACAATTTTAGTACATGTGACGTTAAAGTCAGTAACAGACAGCTTCCGCCCGAATACCAGTTCCTATTTCGCAGGTTCAACTCGCAGTCTCTTCAATCTATGTACCCAAAACAGAACGAAAGCAGAGGAAGTCTAGACTCTGCACCCACACCCCCGGATCCACCACCCCCCCCCCCCCCCATGCCCGCAAAACACGATCCGCAATCAACACCCACTCGCCCGCCGCACCGAGCCGTGTAAACAAACTTCACCATTTCTATGCCGGCCACTCTTCATCTAGTCGTCGTAATCGGTCCTAGAAAATACTGTTTCTCTCCGAGATCCCGATGACTGCCGGCGATGTGAACGGGTCGCCATCCATCATCGGTGCGTCGTCTTCCGAGGGAGTGAGGGAGGCCTGCTTTTTGCCGCCGGCGTGGTTTTGGGTGATAACGGCGGCGACGGCGGAAGTTTTCCTAGAGCAGTATTAGTATGTAATATATGGAGGGAAGGGTGGATGGAGGTGGGGCTGTTCATGACGGA
The DNA here is from genome assembly GCF_024521635.1 of Tricharina praecox. Lineage (NCBI taxonomy): Eukaryota > Fungi > Ascomycota > Pezizomycetes > Pezizales > Pyronemataceae > Tricharina > Tricharina praecox. The sequence continues at coordinate 30,854 of NW_026250429.1, read as the reverse complement.
GTTCGAGAACCAAGCACGCGAAAAAAAAACGATTAAAGCAGGTAAATTGGTATCAGAAATGGTCGCTATGATTTCTAGAAAAGTACACATCATGAAAACCAGATTTTTCCAGTTGCCACCCACCATGCGGTATCCCTAAGCAAGAAACAAGATAGAAATGAACAGCCCAGTAGAAAAACAACTCGAACGCGAGGAAAGTATCCCAGGAATCACAGATTTGGATACCGCGCGCATGAATCTAGATTTCGCAAGACCTACTCTTCGGCAGCTTTTTTTGCAGGACGGCCACGCTTCTTGGGAGGTGCAACAGCTCTGCCGGGGAATGTCAGCCTAAATTCTCTGCGTGTGGTAAAGAAAGGAAAAATTACTTTTTCTTGGGATCCTCCGCGGAGTCGTCATGATCCTCCGTCGCTTTGCGCTTCTGGACCTTCTTGACGGAAGGTTTCTTGGTGACGTCGGAGTTGACGTCGGAGTCAACATCCATGTGCTCGGGATCCGCAACCTTAGTTGAGTTCACTTCTTTGGTAACGGTAGCTTCGGAGTGCTTGGGAGCATTCGCCTTCGCCTCACGCTTGGCGGAAGCCTTGTTAGGGACGGTGGATGACTCCTTGGTGGAACCGGCGTCAGCCTTGACAGCGGGCTTGCGGCCGCGCTTAGCAGGAACCTTGACATCTTGCTCGACTTGGTCGACTGAGTCGGAGTCCGAACTCTTGGTGCCAACTGCCTTCGCCTTAGGACTCTTAGCAGAAGCCTTGGGGTTCGCCTCGGGTTCCGCATCGGCCGAAGAGTCCTTGGCGACAACTTCCTTCGGTTTGCGGACGCGCTTGGCCGGCGCCTTCTTCGGTTGAGAGGTCTCGGCGATCTCGGTTTCCTCTTTCGAAACTTCAGTCTTGGTGGGGTCCTCAGACTCGGCATCGGCAGAAGAGTCCTTGGCGACGACTTCCTTCGGCTTGCGGCCGCGCTTCGCCGGAACCTTCTTCGGCTCCTCCACGTCGGCCGTCTTTTCGATTTTGTTGTCATCCGTGGTTGCTTTTGCCTTGCGGCCACGTTTGGCGGGAGCTTTCTCGGGGTCGGTGTTGGTCTCGACGTCTTGATCCTTCTCGACTTCGGGGGCTTTAACCTCCTTGGCCTTCCGACCACGTTTGGCCGGCTTCTTGACCTCGTCAACTTCGCCGGTCTTGCTCTCCGACGAATCAGGTTTCTCGTGAGCATTGTCAGCTTTAGAGTCGTCTTTGTCGCCAGCAGACTTCACTTCTTTGCTCTTGGGGGCACGTCCGCGCTTGGCAACAACCTTCTTGGGAGGTTCCTCGGCTGACTCCGCCGATTCTTCGTTCACTTCCTTGTATGACTTGACGTTCTTGGCACGGCCGGACGAGCGAGCCGATTCCTTGGGGACCGCCTTCTCCGCTTTAGAGTCGGCCGACTTCTTGGGGCGACCACGCTTAGGTGCAACCTCCTCGGCTTCGTCCTCGGGGGTGTCCGCGGCAACCTCATTCTTCTTGGACTTTGACAAAGAAGTGCGAGACTTCTTCACAGGTTCTCTGTAGCGTGTTAGTACGATTCAACGAAAGAAGAAAAAAAAACCGGGGAATGCAACTAACTTGGTCTTTCCGGATTTCTCCTCAACGACCGCGTCATCGTCAGACTCCACCTTCTTGATAGCGTCAGAAGAAGTAGGTGATTTCGCCTTAGAGTCGAAACCGGCATCCGCGTCATCCGTGACGTCTGGTTCTTCATTCTTGTTGGCTTTTCCGCGACCCTTGGTATCAGGTTTGGAACCCGAAGCCGAAGCCTTGGATGCGATGGCCGCGTCATTGCCATCATCTTCGTCTCCATCCGCCTTGGATCCTTTCTTGCTGCGTGGGGCTTTAGGGAAATCAGGGCGGTTTCCGGCCAGGACCTATCAATATTATTAGTCCAATTCGTGGCAACAACTGATGAAGAGAGTACATACACCGCGCCAATCGTCATCGGCAACCCATCCACGCTGAATCGCTTCGCGAACTTTCACCTTGTCATCCTCCGTAAGTTCCTCGAGTCCGTCGCAGAGGTCCCAGTTGATGTTGTCGCCGTCCATCAACGACGCCTTGATGTTGGACATCTGCTTCGCCGTAACACAGCCCCTACACGCAAGCATCGAGTTAGTCGCGCCACAACGAATCGAGTAGGAAAGAGGGCAACCGACCAGTGCCTCCAGGCCCAGGTGCCCTTTTCGACACCGCGAATCGTGACGAAGGTGCCCTGGCGGAGCTCATCCTTGAGGATCTTGTCATGGCCGCACGTGGTCGCCTTGCATTTGGCGCGGCTGGAAGTCGCGTTCTCTGTGACGAGGACATGTCAGCGATCACACACGACCGAATAAATGCGGAACTCAAGCGCGAATCGAGAGGGGGAATGTCACATACCGAATCGATACGTTCCCATGTTGACAAATCTTTGGTAGTCGAATGGCGTGTAGGCAACGTTGATGGATGTAGAGTGAAAGGTGTTAGAGCGTGCGAACAACAACGACGCGACCGACGAGAGACGATCGCGAAAAGCTAGTCGCGTGTTGTTGTGTAAGAGAAAAATTGTAGCGACCAGAAATTGTGAAGAGAAAGCGAACTATCCGTGAGGCGGGGGAGGGGTAGGTGGAAGAGAAGGATGGTGGGGGAAAAGGAGAAGTGGGGGAAGAAGTGGTGGTGGTTGGGAAGTGGTGGGAGTGGTGGAGGAAGAACTTAGAAGGAGGAGGGCTGGGAGAGCTGGAAGGGAGCGAGCGTTCTACGTCAGAAAAGAACGCGCACAAAGTCGCGTAGGTGCCTCCCACGACCAGATGCAGCAAAAATATACACAAAAGAAAGGAGAATGCACGGAACGATGCAGAATTACCGTGAGAAAAATAATTATTCCTAGAGGAACTTAGCTTCGAGAATCCTTTGTATGGCTCCTGTGCTCGGTTGGTAAATGCGCACCGGTGAGAGACGGGGTCGGCTAGATGGTTTTCGCGCTCGGTCAGACAGTTCGGTACCACCACGCCAACAAATTGCCTAGCAGGCGAACGTGTGAAAAGTGCTTCGCCATCCGTCTCGCTACACGACGTGGATGTATTTTAGTGACTCTGATTGCCTAAACGAAGACTTTTTAACCACTCCGGGAATCGATTATGTTGCCGTGCAGAAATGTCTCCACTTATGCTCAGGCTTTTGGCTCCTTAGGAACCCAGTCTTCACGCCGGAGGAGAATTCTGGCGCAGAACCTGTGGAGAATGGAGCACTCCGCACTTGATCTATCAACACGGAGTGCAGCATGAACGACCCCATAGACTATGGTGCATATAACGTATAGAGACTTACATAGGCACCGCACAACTACACTTACCGAAGACGCCGGTCGTGGGCGAATCACGAGGAAAAAAACCACTGTTCGTAGCTGTGTGGGGGCTTTGGTGAAATGGGTGCGTTCATAGTTATCACTAAGTGGAGACTCGGTATTCGTTCGAAATAGGGGGATCACGAGAGCCCTAAAGTAAACATCTCCCTTCAAGGTCCTTCGCCTCCCACCGATTCGCCTGAGTTGTTGTGCCCGTCTCATACCCAGCTCAAGCTGAACTCTACGGTGGGTTCCGATGTCAGGTTTTTCCGGGTATTTAATTCGAGTAAAATTATTCATGTGATCTCACATCGAGTGTAATCACATTGTCCGCTTGCTGCAGAGCGGGGTCCATCCTCAACATCATCGTATGTACCTGCCACGATGCGGGAGTCGGCAGTGCGCATAGCATCGCCACCACTGCAGAAGGAAACGTGCATCACCCCACCCCGTTGAAAAGTCTGGAGGATGACGTAGGGCTAGAACATAACAATGCAAAGTGGAAGGATTCATTTGTAAGTATTTACTATAATCTGCTCCTCCATCCTGGCCGTCAAGCCTCTGCTTCCAAGAAGACCATGACGTGACCAACGGACATGAGTTCCCTTCCATCCCACTCCGCCGGCCACTCTCACAACCCACTCTTTTACACTGTTCACGTTACATAAACAGCCAACTCGCGTATACGGCTATGTTCAGAGTCGGTGAATAACTGAGAGAATCCAGTGCTAGGCTTCCACCGGTCAGTTCAGTGGTGGTGGAGTAGATGCGCACGAATAATTTCCGCGATTCGCAAGCTGATGATCAGCGAATGTGATTTCACCCGCTCACCCCCGACAAGATCCAATCCCCTTTTCAACCGTTCCACCATTTTGCTACATCGACTCGTTAATCGTCCCTTTTTCATGCATTAATTCTCTTGGGGTTGTTGCGACATGTGTAAGCATAGAGTGTCACTCGGTGTTGCTTCGATCCGCATTTTGTGGCGCAGCAACACCTGCGAGATGGGGAAAGGAACAGAGAAGAAAGGGACAGTGGGGCGGAAATATGTGAGGGCATTCTGGCCTGGGCTGATAGAGATCGAAGCAAGGACCTCTACGTGACTGTCTTCGTTGGCGGGAACATGGAGGCCAGGCGGTACCGGATGCACGAACCCCAGGACAGGCGGAAGTCGGCGGAGAGAGGCGAAGGGGCAGCAGGAGGAGCGGGCATATACGCCTATACCGGTCTTTACTGTCAATCTACTTTTGCTGGTGTCAGCCCGTGGCGCATGGGCAGGGGACGTGGGGTGCCGCATCGAACTGGTCGGTACCGAGGGTCTCATCTCGATTGGCCAGGGCGGACAGAAAAGGGAGGTCGTGGGTTCGCCATAGTCTAGATAGGCTGCATGGGAAATAAGACAGGAAGATCTCTTTCTCCTGCTCAATCGTCTGCTTAGTTAAGGTAGAAGACACGGGCCTTCTTCCCTATCTCCTACACCTTCGAGACTCCCTATCCTTCTCTCTATCTCCTATAGACACGATATGATACATCCCTACCATCGTATTCTTCGCCATATCCAACACGCACATTTGTGGCGTTGCAACACCTTTGAGACAAGCGAGGCATCCGAGTGGGAGCTCCAGGAGCGGGAAGAGAGAGCGGAGCTTAGGCGACTCGAGGTGGAGGAGGAGGGTGCCGAATTCGAGGAGGAGGAGGGTTCCGAAGTCGAGGGGGAGCAGGGCGCTGAAGTTGGGGAGCCAAGTGACATAGAAGACTCGAGGGCGCGGGTGCGAGGCGAAGGTGGAGACGGGTATCGCGAGATAGAACGTTGGGTTAGACACTGGCGTGGAAACGGGGGGAGGGTGCACGTGTAGATGATATCGCCATGATCTCGATAGGTCGCATGCAATTGATGAATGAACAAACAACAAAGGCCTGTGAGATATGGTGACTTCATGTCTCCCCGTATCCCCATACCCAGATCTCTCGATATACAGTCAGAATCTCGATCTTGCAGCTTCAGCGTGCGTCCACATTCGATCGTCATACAACAGGCTGAACTCCGATCGTATCCACCTGATTTCCTCAACAACTGCATGATACCACTTTGGGTCCCACGTGCGGGCACTTCGAACTGCTCTGGTCGACGGCTGGTGTCATAGGCGGAGAAAGCAAAGAAGCTGCAGAGCCAGCCCGCAACGAAGACTCCAGACCGGTTTCAGCTGAGCGTCAGCTTACGGGAGGAAGGGCGAAACTGTGCATGCGGAGGAGCATCTGCTCGTGCCAAAGTGGCTAGCATCACCCCGTGTCGCTCGCAGGCTTCCGACCTGGGGCACTCATACGTCTTCCCAGCACACAGCACTCCCTCAGGTTGTTTGATTCTCATTCGAACCGACGCCCATGAAGCTTCCGTAAGCAGATACTCCTCTCCTTACGATCTTCACACGGCGACTCGACACCAACTTCCTACGGCGGTGTATAGAATACCTGAAATCAGTTTTGACCGGACCGGAACGCACGACTAAGGCTCTGCCTTGGACGGATGCCAGCCTTGAACCCCTAGCAACCGGTGCCGAGTTGAGGTACGACAGGGATGTCTTGACGCGGTTCCCAAGCTGCCTACAAGGAGGAGTCTTCTGACGATTGAGTACAGATAATGCGAGATTACATCCGAGCCACCGACCTACTACAACTCGTCCGCTTCGTCTAGATGTCCCGCCACCGCCGCGGAAGAAATCGCCAACGCCGAGAGCAACACACCTGCGACTCCTATGGAGACACCCGAAATTCCACTGCTGCCAACGGCGAATCTACACTGCCAGGCTGCACAGCTACTGCCGTCAGTGGAGAATAACCGAAATGAGGTTTCAACGGACCGGAACGCACAAGTACGGCTCAACCTCGAACGGATGCCGGTATTGAGGTTTGAACCCCCTAGCAACCGCTGCCGAGTTGAGGTACGACGGGGATTTCTTGATGCAGTTTTCAAGCTGCGTTTAAAAGGAAGTCTGCTGACGATTGATTATAGATGGTGCGAGATTCGTTTGGATCCACCGACCTACTGCCGCTCGTTTGGTTCGTCCTGTATGTCATGCTACCGCCGCGGAAGCAATCGCGAACGCAAAGAACAAGGCGCCTACGACTCCTTCAGAGACTCCCGAGATCTCATTCCTGCTGACGGCGAAGATACACCGTCAGGCTCCACAGAGACGGTTGCCGTGTTAAGGTACCACGGGGATCTCTCGATGCAGTCCCCAAGCAGACGTTTTTTGACGATTGAGTAGAGATCATGCGAGATTCCTTCCGGTCCACCGGTCTATCACAGCTCGGCCAGTTCGTCCTCTATATCATACCACCGCCACCGACGAAATCGTGAACGCTGAGACGAAGAAACCTGCGAGTCCTGCCGAGACTCTCGAGATATCACTCCTGCCGACGGCGAATCTAAAATTTCAAGTTCTGCAGATACTGCCGTCAGTATTAGAGCTAAAGCCGGCGACATGGGCTCGGTAGAGCGATTCAAAGAGTCTACCACCGGCGCTGATCGACTGGATGCATTATCTCAACCCTCTCGTACTAGCGATAGACCGGGAAGAGGAAGTAGTAAGTGCGGCTCGACTATTCGTTCGTCCGATATCAGGCCGCTGACGTTTTCTGCCAATAGATGGACACCAAGAAGGTTTAGGGCAGTGGTTTCTAGGCTACTACGGAAGATGATGGTGCAAAAGTGATCTGGAGCCGAAACGGGAAGCGTGATGTTCAGGAACTCATCCATTTAAAAGTTTCGACCAAGCTTCGTTCAAACTACCAGTACAGTAATCGTTCAACTGGGTAGAATATTATTTGCAAACTGCACCATCAACAAATCGGACACCCAGAAACCCAACTTAACACTCCGAATTCTACGCAAAGACGCTACCAGCTCGTTGGCTCAACTCGGTTCAACTGGGTAACTGTTCGAGGGTATGGACACGATCCCAGACCATACCCGAGCCGAGCTCTCCGATCAGTTCTGGAATGAGACTAACATCTATTTTCGCACCAGATCATTCAATATACCTTCGTGATTCTAGATCGCTATTACCGATGCTCACCCGGCCGGACCGCGATGTACACCATGCTCCGCCGGGGCAGGTTGGAGACCAAGAGAGAGTGGAGCTGACGCGACTCGAGGAGGAGGAGGAGGGTGCTGAAGCTGATTGGGAGGAGGGTACTGAAGCTGAGGAGTCCAGCGACGCAGAATAGCGGTCTGGAAAGTTGCAATGGAGGTGAGATGACTCGAGGGCGTGGGGGCGACTGCGAACGGCGGAGAGGCCAACTTTCGGGAAAGGCCAGGGCGGAGGGCAGGGGAAGCCACATCGGGCCGCCTGACGAAAGTTAGGTTTGGACAGTGGCGTGGAAACCGGGGGGTGAACGGGGTTATATTGCTATGATCTAGTTAGGTCGCATGCAATCAATGATTAAACAGAAAAAAAAAGCCAGAGACCATGGATTCACGCTGTCAGAATATGGGAAGTCCGAGGATGACGATGGCCTTAGCGTACTCTAACTGGGTATCGGAGCACGGAACTCCGAAGGGATCGAAGCAGAGACTTCCTGGTTATGAAGGTTGTATATATAGAGAGAGAGCTACTCATGATATTGTCGCTGCATTCAATACTATCATCATGTTTATCTACCATATATTTGACACACACAGTATGGACGGGAAAATCATGGAAAAGAAGCACAACAACAGGGTTTTTGTCGCTGGAGAAAATCCGTTCCACGGGTACCGGTTTAACTGACTTCAAGAGAAGCGCGGGCGTGATTGGAAGGTGGCTCTACGTAACCAGACCAAGGTAGCCGGTAATGAATCCGCCATACTGTCGAAGGTGAAACTTTCCATGGCTATCAGGCGGCACCGTCCTTGTCTCTTTCGGTTTATCGGAGAGGTCTGGAGAGTAGGTGTGTGAGTAGGATGCAGTTATCTGCGATAGAAATCAGATTCAAAACAAAACAAAACAAAAAACAGCTTCCTCAGCACTAATCCTTCTCATCCTCCCCCTCCTCCTCATCTTCCTCCTCGTCTTCCTAGTCGGAGTGTTCGTCATACGAGTCTTCTTCGTACGAGTGATGTTCGTCCGGGCACTGGAGAATCTCCTTCTTCGCCGCCATCTTCGTCCGAGCACCCGTGAGCTGATTGGCTTCCGGATTCTCTCCCTTCAACAGAAACGGTTCCTTGAGCAGTAAGGCCTCCTTAAACAACTGCGCATCCTTGAACAACAGTGCCTCGTGGAACAACTGTGCCTCTTTGAGAAACAGTGCTTCCTTGGCGTCGTACTGTTCCCAGCAATAGTCGGAAGAGTCTTCTTCTTCACCTCCATCTTCGTTCGAGTAGCTGTGAGCTGATCGGCTTCCAAATTCTTTCGCTTGAACTGCAATGCTTCCTTGAGCAACAGTGCTTCCTCGATCAACTGTGCTTCCTTGATCAACTGTGCCTCGTTAATCAACTGTGCCTCCTTGGCGTCATCTTCGTCCGAGCAGCCGTATGCTGATCCGCCTCCTCTTGCTCCGAGTAATCGTCGGAACAGTGTTCTTCTTCACTGCGATCTTCGTCCGAGCAGCCGTGAGGTTGCGGTTATCCTCGATCGACTAATCGGTGGCGGGTGTAGCCCTAGAAGCCCAGGTAAGTATCTGGATATTGAGGCCGGAGATGATAACGGCAACCATACCTTCTGTTGATGTTTGATTTGTGGAGGCAGGTGCGGATCGTTCGTTGTTCCGGCTTGTGGAGCGTGGGGAGGATATCGTATGATTATTGATCGCGTAAGAGGAACGGCGATTCGGTGAGGGAGACGTCCCACGATAACCTTCATCCACTCGTTACCATGCACTCCCGGTAGTCCGGGCTGCGCATGGCTATTTCTCGAAGTCGGTTCGGTCGGTAGGTAGGAGTAAGTTGAAGGGGAAGAAATAGAAAGGAGGTTGATGCTGAAGTAGCATTCTAGTATGGATGATGAAGGAGGGAGATGAGGTTGGTGTTGGAGTAGGAAGAAGTGAGAGGGAGGGAGAGGAGTGCCGGTGTAGCAAGAAGAGGGAGGAAGGAACAGGAATGGGTAAGGCGACACCGCGCTACAGAATTCAACGCGGTGCTTTGCATTGAATTGCTGTAGCATTGTCACTGAGGCTCATCCCTGCTGACAAGATACATAGGCAGTCCGCACAACACACAGCTCAGGATGGACTGGAGGAATCTGGTCGAGTCCCTTGGCTGAATCGGGAAAGACTGGACTTGAATTGACGATCACGTATAATGGCAGGCTACGAGACTAACACATATTGTGTCGCGACGAGCTCGAAGGGATACTATGTCATTGGGGATGCAGTCGTTTGCAATGAAAATAAAATTCAAAATTCAAAAAAAACAGCTCCCTCAGCACCGCTCCTCCTGCTTGCCATCCTCCTGGTCTTCCTAGTCTGAGTAGTCGTCTGACGAGTAGGATGCAGTTATCTGCGACAAAAACAAAATTCAAAAACAAAACAAAACAAAGAACAGCTCCCTTAGCACAAATCCGCCACCTGCTCCTCCTCATCATCCTCCTCGTCTTCCTAATCCGAGTCATCGTCGTACGTGCCATGTTCGTGCGAAGTCGCCTGGCGAGTCTTCTTCTTCGCCGCAATCTTCGTCCGAGTATTCCCCGGAGGATTGTTCAGAGGAGGACGCACCATCATCTTCCATCCTATCTTCCTCCACCTTGTTATCCTCGTGGGACGCGACCTGTGGCAGATTGATGACGTTCTCCGCCAGCGGGGACCGTCTTCTGTTCACACGTAAGTGGCTGTTGGGTTGTTCGAATGCTTCCTCGTCGGCAAGAGGGAAATCATCGACTCGTTCCACTTTAGCGATCAGGTAATCATCCCGGTAACCCAACTTCTTGATCTTGAACTTGGATACGCCGACCGTCCAGATATGGCTACGACCCAGCGGATAAACTTGTATGGATTCGATTTGCAGCATCGTGCCATATGTCATGAATGGAGTCGATTCCGCGTCTCCTACCGCGTTGCTAACGAAAATAGGAAGCCCCAGTTCCTGGCTGGTCATAGTGGTTATCCTCGATTGACTAACCGGTGGCGTGTGTAGCCCTGGAAGCCCATATTAGTAGCTGGATCATGATGTTGGCGATGGTAACGGCGGCCATACTTTCTGTTAATGTGTGAGATGTGGTCGCAGGTGCGGATCGGTCGGTAGGAGTACGTCGAAGGGCGGAAGAGAAAGAAGGATGATGATGGAGTAGCATTGTAGCAAGAAGGAGGATGCAGGAACATGAGGTTGGTGGTTGAGGAGGAACAAGACGGAGGGAGGGGCAGGAAGGTGAAGGGGGAGACAGAGAAAGGAAGTTGATGCTGAAGTAGCACTGTAGGAAGAATGATGATGGAGGGAGATGAGGCTGGTGATGGAGTAGGAAGAAGGACGAGGGAGGGAGAGGAAGTTGATGCTGTAGTAGCAATGCAGCAAGAATGATGATAGTGTTCAGACGAAATTGATGATGGAGTAGTAAGAATGGAAAGGGAGCGAGAGGAGGTTCATGGTGGAGTAGCCGTGTAGCGGTGTAGCAAGAAGGGGGCCGGGTAGGGAGGACCAGAAATGGGTAAGACGACATTGCGCTAGAGAAATCAACGCGGTGTTTTGCATTGAATTGCCGTAGCAGTGTTACTGAGGCTCGTCTCCGCTGAAAAGATGTGACGTCACTTTACAGTCGACCGACGGCCATTGAAGCGCTCTGCGAGAACCAACGTCCAGGGTAGCTGTGTTATACACAAGAGTCCGCACTGATGGGAGGAGATCTTGCTGTGCCCGACCTTCCAGTCCATGTCAAGGACATGATAAAAGTAGTCCGCCCTGATCGCAATCTTTGGACCAGGACTGAGCCTTTGTTATGAGATTCATGTTATCCTATGGGTTTTCTTCTGTAATTGCACCTTTGTTGGCATTCGACTGCGATCGCCTGCAGTCTGTCCTTCCCGACATTACCCATGGCCTGAGCAGTCCGCGCAACACACACCTCAGGATGGATGTTGAGAAATTTGAGTGTGTGTTCGATCGCTTGGTTTATTCGTAAAACACAGCTGACGACCAGCTAGAAATAACTACGGCGGTCGAAAGTGGATAAATAGCCAAGTATGTGTATTGTGCATTTGACATTTTGCTACGCCCCGTCTTGCAACTCACCGGGTTGCAACACAGCGCTGGTGGCCTCACCGCGCACCAAAACAGAGCACCCACCGAGAGAAAAAGAGATAGAAAAAGAGAGAGTAAAAGAGAGAGGAAACAGAAAGCATAAGGGAGAGAAAAAGAGAGCAAAAATTGCGAGAGAACGGTAGGTGACAGCGAGGAGGAGTGGAGATGGGTTAGGGTTTAGATCACAGAAACTAGGCCCCAGGTGATAAACAAAAAACAGTGCTATCACCACACCATAACCACCACTGCCTCCACCGCTACCTCCGCCACCATGCCGCCGAGGCTCTTTGTCTAGAAATTTTCCTCGCCAGAGCAACAAACTCAAGGTAAAACTGCAGACAGAGAGTGGAAGTTATTGCATACCAAGTTTGGACGATGTGCATCACATTGGTGTTGGATTTGCGCTTTTTAGGTTTAAACATCTTAGTTTCCTTAATAACTGGTGAAGACTGGTTTTTCGTTTCACAAATCGCTGGATATGTTTCAACCCGTGTTGACCTCGAGTGCTTCTTTAAGGGGTATTGTTTTAAGCCTCATCTCAGCCGGAAGGAGCCCAGGAGTAGTGATATCGTCACATTGATATACCGAGTGATATACCATGATCCCGATCCCAGTCATAATGCGAGGGGTTAGCCGGATCACCAGGAGGAGACAACGCCCACCCTATCGACTTGCTGCCCGCTCCTTCAACTGGCTCGCTCGCTCATTACAGTCGCTCCGTCGGCTCGGTGCACACTCCAAGAACTCGTCCGCTCTGTAGACTCACCTCTTCGCCGCCAGGAGTTCCTAATCCGCCCCGCCGCCTCCCGTCCCTGCATCTGTTGCTGCTACGAACTCCAGAATTGAGCCGCTGCGGCGGTTATCAACAAAGAGGTCGGGGATCCTGAAGCGATCCTTTCCCCGAGCCCTCTGTTTTCCCACCCGCTGCCAGATTATCGGCTGCTGGAGCCTCTGCGGCCAGCTTCGGCCATTCGTCTGCATTTTCGTTGCGAGGGACACCCTTGTGAGGAGGGGATCGCCATATCTCAATAACCATATTCCGGTCTACCTATTTATCCGCAGGGAGAAATCTAGCAGTGATAGTGATGGTATAGTAGTGGTGATGACTGTTTTATCGCGTGGGGCCTACTGCGACATCTAAACCCTAACTCATCTATACCCCACCAAACTCCTCTCCTCGCTGTCACCTACCGTCCTCTCGCATTTTTCGCCATCTTTTTCTGCCCTCTTTTCCGCCCTCTGTTTCTCTCCCTTATGCCTTCCCTGTTTCTCTCTCTTTATCTCTCTCTTTTTGTCTCGGTGGGCGCTCTGTTGTGTTGTGGGGTGAGTCGACCAGCGCTATGTTGCAAAACGGCGGGTTGCAAGAAGGCGCGTAGCAAAACGTCAAAAGCAAAATGTCAAATGCACAATACATATGTTTGGCTATTTGTCCACTTTCGACCGCTGTACATAACAGACAGAAGCAGAAGCAGAAGAAGCAAGGATGAGAATAAACAGGATTCCCAATACGCACGCGTATTACCAACAATATTCTGCACGAGTCGAGTGACAACCACTGAAGTTCCGTCGTTCCATCGCTCCGCCCGAGATTTGCAACAATGCACTGAAGGAATATAGCTGAGTCCCTTCGATGAATGGGGAAAGACTGGGCTGGACTTCACGATTTAGAATACTGGCGGGCTTAGAGACTACTATAAATATTGCGTCGCGCCGAGCTCGAAGGGATACAACGTCATTTAGGATGCAGTTGTCTGTGATAAAAATAAAATTCAAAACAAAACAAAAATAGATCCCTCAGCGCTAATCCTCCTCCGCCTCCTCCGCCTCCTCCTCATCATCATCATCATCCTCCTCGTCTTCCTAGTTCGGGTCTTCGTGGTACCCGTAGATGGCTCCTGGCGGGGGGTATCGTTCGGCTTTGACTTCTTCGACGGCGGCTGAGTCACGTTCGTGCGAGTTTTCTTCGATCGAACAGTCGTCTGACGAGTCTTCTACTTCGGCATCATCTTCGTCCGAGCAATCCTGAGCAGCCGTGGGTGGATTGGCTGCTAGTTGGTTCGAGCAGTCGCCTGGCGGGTCTTCTTCTTCGACGCCCTTTCCGTTCGAGTGCTCCCCGGAGGATTGTTCGGAGGAGGACGCATCCTCATCTTCCATCTTATCTTCCTCCACCTCGTCACACTAGCGGGACGCGACTTGTGCCAGAAGCCCACCAGGACCCTGGGCAGTCCAACCCTTTCTTCTGTTGCCACGGCAGTGGCTCTTGTGCACTTCCAGTTTTGGGCGGTCGTAGAGGTCATAACTTTGCTTCGTACAAATTCTCTCGCCAAATCGGCGGGAGGGTGTATGCTTCGAAGTATACGGACCTTCCAGTGCCATTGGTCCTTCTCTGTTGTCGTGGTCCAGGCGCATGATGAGTGTTATCCCATGATCAGCTGGCTGCCTGAAACCTCATACAAGTCCAAGAGATAGGCACAATACCACTGGTCATCACCTTCGTCGTAGAAATCATCCTCGCGTCCGGACACAACACTGCCACAGCTACAACTTTAAAACTTAAAGAAAAGTTGATATCAATAAATGGAAAACTTATTATTCAACGGCCGGCGACATCACCTCAAAATGTTTATCCGAATGCTGAGGCCGATAAATCTTTAATTTGCCGTTTCCGATCGTGCGGTTCCACCGCGACACGAATTCGGAACCGAATAATCAAACGGCCCGCGCGCGGTCCCTGTAGCCCTGGAAGCCCAGGTTGGTAGCTGGATCATGAGGCCGGCGATGGTAGCGGCGGCAATACCTGCTGTTGATGTGTGATTTATGATGGTAGGTGCGGATCGTTCGTCGTTTCGGCTTGTTGAGCGGTGGGAGGATATCGTACGAGTGTTGAGGGGGAGAGAAGAACGGGAATTGGGTCAGGGGGAATTCTGTGCACGACTCCCTTCCTCCAATCGTTGCCACCAGGCACTCCCGGTGAACGGGATTGCGCATGGCCATTTCCCGGAGCCGGTTCAGTAGGTAGGAGTAAGTGGAAGGGGGGGGGAATTAGAAAGGAAGTTGATGCTGAAGTAGCATTGTGGTAAGGATGATGAAGGATAGAAATGAGGTTGCTGATGGAGTAGGAAGAAGGGGGAGAGAAGGAGAAGAAGGTCGAGTGTAGGAAGAAAGGGGAGGGAGGGAAAGGAACAAATAAAGCGACACCATACCAGTGAAACCTATGGGGTGCTTTAGATTGAATCGCTGTAGCATTTTTAATAAGGCCCGTCCTTTTCTTGTTTTTTTGTTTCATCATTAATTGCATGCGGAGTATGTACATCAAGGCAATAACCGCCCCGGTTATACATCCTCCGCTTCCATGGCACTATTCAACTCGACGTTCGTCGAACGTCCCGGCGTGGCTATCCCTGCCCTCCGTCCTGGCCTTTCCCGACAGTATGGGAGTTCACTAAATAGGCAAAGCTAGGAAGAGGCAACGTACGTTCTCTCGTTCCGTCCGTCTCCTCCACTCACCCCACGCTATCCGCTCATCCGCCTCCCCCCCCCCCCCGGACCCGCACTGGCGGACTCAAATCGTCCCTCCTCCGCCGCACTTCTCTACAGTGGTCCGCTCTTCTACATCGCCGGGTTCTTCAACTCAGCACACTGCTCCTCGTCGAGTTGCCTCAGCTCCGCTATGTCCTCCCGCTCATGAAGCTCCAACTCGGTGCATCTTCATCAATGACCACGGGGATCCGTCTGCCCACATCAGGGCAGGAAAGGAAGTCTAGGATGGCCTGGCTGCACTACTCGTTACTCGTCTGCAAAGAGGGCACGCCTTTTGAATCGGTCCTTGCCCCGCCCTGTCGCGTTCCGAACCAGTGTCTACAGAGTTCTGTGCTGACTCTTCCATTCTGGGCAGTATTTATAGATTAGTCCAGTCCTGCCTTTATCTGTTGTGGGGTGGATAATTCTACTACGTCTGGGCGTCATTGATCTTGACGGACCTGTTTCTGATGTGATTCATGTCGCCTTATTGTTTTTCCGCTATGCTTGTACCACTATTGTCAATCGACTACACCCGACCGCTCTCCGTTTCTTTCAACCTTACCGGTAGCCCAGATTTAGCAGCACACTGCTGCGGACTATTAATACGAATGTGAATATATTGATAGATGGCTATGTGAAAGACAGTGCGGTATACAGACACTGAGAACTTCGATAGCGACTAGGCTCTTGGTATCGAGTCCATGAACCCCGATATCTGCCGCCGCCGACGCTGCCGGCGCTCCACAGTCGATCACTCGGTGATCCCAATCGCGCCGTGTCATAATCTCACGAACTTCCGTGTACCGCGTCACTTCCGAGGACCGGGTCATGAACGATCACTCGCTATATCGAGATACTTCCGTTATCCGTTCTCACACGGAGGTGCCGAGCGGCGGCGTGGCGCCTCTATCCGGGGCATCCCCGAGCCTTCCCGAATATATACCTTTCTTTTTTTCGTGTCTGATACTCAATATACCATCTCGCGATACCACTTTTCCTGACACGCCGCCGTTGCCGGAACCTCAAGCCGGGCGAACTGGGTGACTGAAGTACAATCCCGTTCATGGGTGGGGAAAGAGTAGGCTGCACTGTACTATGTAAAATACTGGCCGGCTACGACTCTACTATAAATATTTTGTCACGATAAGCACGAAAGGTTACGCAGTCATTGGGGATGCAGTTATCCGCGATGAAATTGAAAGCAAAAACAATAACAACTCCTTCAGCTCTAACCCTCTCCTTCATTCCCCACGTCTTCCTGCAACACGTGCTGTGTCCAGGCATATC
Organism: Tricharina praecox; assembly: GCF_024521635.1. NCBI lineage: Eukaryota > Fungi > Ascomycota > Pezizomycetes > Pezizales > Pyronemataceae > Tricharina > Tricharina praecox. Next base: position 14,491 of record NW_026250429.1, on the reverse strand, counting down.
GATCTCGACGATGACCTGGATACCTCTCGCCTCGGCGTAGTCCAGAATCTGCTGCAGATCCTCGGGCGAGTACGTGAATCCGGGGGCGTAAGCACCCTTCTCGGCGAGCTCCGGCATAGACGGGATCTCGAGGGGCCACAACTGCGAGTCGGTCACGTGCAGATGCAGTCTGTTCATCTTCACGTCTTCATCGTAGCCCTCGTATTCCGGCCAGCACCTCCGGTTGTTGCCGGAACATTCGCAGCACCTCGAAGCGGAAATCAAACCAGATCTGGTCGTAATTTTTCACTCCAAAGATTTGGAGAATCAGTGCGAAGACTGGCCTCCTCGTCCTATCTGGATAGATCGGGATGCCGGCCGGATGTGGGCGCGGCTTGCGCCTGTTCAGCGACAGCTTCATGGTATCTAGAAAGGGCAATTAGTTATTTGAAGTTGGATGATAGGTAAGTAGATAGAGATCTACCTTGAGAAGCCATATCGAAGCGTAAAGGATCTTCCGGAGGCTTTAGTGTGGATCGTGGTTACGGATCGTGGTTGCGGGTGCCTGCCGTAGTGGTTGTCTGAAGAACAGTTCGGGTGGTTGTTTGGTGATCAGTGTGGATGATAGATGGCCCCATTTGGGCTACTATGCTTCGATTCCGGCGTCTTGAACAAACTGTTATTTGAAGTTAGATAATAGATAGATAGATAGGGACCTACCTGCAGAAACCATATCGTTGGGGGGCGCGATCTGTCGCATGTGGCGATGGAGCCGCAAAACGAAACGGAAAAGATTCCGCCAGGAAGGAATGGCCTAACCGTCGCAACGGTTAGGCCGGCGGGTTCAACGAGCAGGAGCTCTTACTCCTGACAGTAATCTTCATTGCAGCCGACTCAGAGAGTTTCTCTGAGTCGTTCTCTGAGTCCTCTTCATCGGAGTCTGATTAATCTCCCCGCCGCTCACCTCCCACGTGGGGAGATTTGGGGCGGTCCCGTTCGGGAGGGAAAGAGACGAAGTGGATGGTGGAGTAGAAGTGTAGGAAGAATCGGAAGATGGGAAGAGGATGTTGGTGGTGGATTGAGAGGAGAGTGGAGGGAAAGAGAGGATGTTAATAGTGGGTTATAAAGGAAAGAGGGGGAAAGAGAGGAATAGGGGCGGCGAAACCGTGCGCGTGAAACCCTACGCGTTGCGCGGAATTGGATTGGCGTAGCCATGTTACTGAGGATTGTGAGAGGGAGATCTTCAATTGCTGAGGCTTGCGTTGTGACTCGCTCTGTGAGCAACTACCTGTAAGCTGCTGCCCGAGAATGGAGGCACCTGTGTTCTACGTAATCAGGAGGGATTAGAGCAGTTGATTCTTCGGGTTTGTTGTCATCGTACGAGACGCCTTCGTCCTTCTCCAATTCTTCCTTGGAGGGGCCTTCTTCTACTGACGCATCTTTGTCGTCTTCGTTCTAGTCGCCGTTCTCGTCGTCCTTCGAGTCATCCTCGGAGGCGGGTTCTTCGGAGGAGGCTTCCTCTTCCGAATCTTCCTTCGAGTCTTCGGTGGAAGAGTGAGCTTGAGAGGAGGCTTCGTTCTCTTCGTAATCCTTATCTATCTCCTCCTTCTTCTCTTCACCACCTGTGTGGCTCGTTTGCCCCCCAATTTTTGGGTGGTAGCCGCTGCAATATCGGCATCGTCGAGGTCGTCCTCCACCGCAAATAGGTGCAATATGCTGCTGAAGTGAGGAGAGTACTGTGGTGGTTGTTATATGGGTTTTCATTGCGAACAGGTGCGCTGCGACATTTCGAGAGGGGTAGAAATGAAGCGGAAATTGTTGTGCGCGATGTTGGATTCAGCGAATAGGAACACGGCACGCGTGTAGCGTCTTGGCAAGACGAGGATGCGACTGTGTTGTAGTAAGGGTTGTCGAATATAGCGGTGTTGGTTGTCCTTGGGTTGGACGGCGCGTTGGGGAAACCCACACCGGTGATTATTTGGCCATGTGTGCGGCAATACTGTAAAATACGGACTGACGATTAGCGACGACGAGGGATCAGTAGCCGGAGTAGTCTCTGAGGTGCTGCATGGCTGCCGAGACCAGGTTCTGGCCATATTGTAACCATCGGTCGGGAGCGCGTTTCCGGCCGGGATTCGCGAGGGAGAATCGATGGGTGTGTTTCGTTCAGGGTGTGGAATCAGGTATCTGCACGAGTTCTAGAAACATTCGTGAACTGTCCAGGGTGCATAAATGGGATATCGTACGTGACTCTGCACCGATGGGTCTTCCGCCGTTTCTGCGCCCAACACAAGCATAGACGAGCAGCATCGGAGGGAAAGGGGGATTCTCGTTCTGGAGAGATCAGACTTCAAGGTTCGCCTGAGAAAGAAACTTGTACTTTGCCTTCGAAAATTGGGGATCAATCCCTGGTCCTGCTCTCTAACATATCTTGCGTCTCGCATGCTGTTTCCAGGAACATTCACGAATCGCTGCCTTTCCCGAACAGTGGCCACTACAGGACTCAGGAAACATGTAGCACGCGGGGATTCTGCTGTGCATGAAGCTTAGGTATAGTATCCTATTTGGTTGTCCCTCGACGTGCTTAATCGACATATATCTCCCAAAGCAGAGAATTTAATCACCGAAGTCAAGCTAGTATCATGTTCCTCGTCGAAATAGACACACGCCAGACAAAAGTACCACGCAGAACCGCCACTCAAAAGTACCACCCAAAAGAACCACTCAAACGTTTAACGCACCCCCCACCACGATCACCCCCCCTCTCTCTTCCTAACCACCATCCCCCACCACCATCAAACCCCATTACCATCGTCCCCCACCACCATCATCCCCCTCCATCTCCCGCACCATCATCCCCTTCAAGTCGGCTGAACAACAACGACACAAATTACCCGCATTTTTCTGTCTTCGTCATCTAGTACCACCCAACAAGATATTCTACACTTCGACATCTACACCCAAGAACACAATGCCCACGATCAATCTGGATGACTCGGACAGCTCGTCCTTGGCGTCCTCCGTGGGTGGTCTTCTGTAAGCTCCCTGTCCCATTAACCTTGCGAACCCAGCCGCACCTGAACGTTATTCTGACCTACCCAGGATGGACCTTCGGGAATTCGTCAACCATCCCAGCGTGGGTATCGGCCACTGGGGTATGTCCACCGCTCCTCCGCCGAATACTGATTGATGATCATGCTGACAGAGTTCACAAGAGGCGGCTCGAAGGGCGGAGGAAGGCTACGCCCAGCTGGGTGAATCTCCCAGCGGGTTCGGAAGGGAGAACGAAACCATCATTCTGATCGGCAACTGGATCACCAGATGTGGTCGTGCCATCGTTCGTGTCTCTCGTGCCATCGTCCGTGTCTTTGATGGTCTCGTCACACTGGCCAAGGATACTTACAGTTTCTTGTAAGGAGTTGGTCTCGTCAAACTGGCCAAGGATACTTTCAGTTTTTTGTAGGGAGCCGGCGTGCTCGTCAATGGCAATTGAAAATGAGGAGATAAGGGTGAAAAGTTTGATGCTCGCCGAGGTGACTTTCAGTTGTTTGTAGGGAGCCGGCGTGCTCAGGGAACAGCAAATGGGAAAACGGAAAAGGAGGGTGAAATAGTTGTGTCGTGTCTCTGTTACGTGCTATCTTGATAGGCTTTTACGATTGAAATGGCGGATAATTTCGTGATTCTCGCCACGAGTTGTCCTCCATTCGTGCTGCTACGTACCGTTATTTAAGTAGTCAGATTGTCAATCGCTTCTTTCCGTACATATCTGTTCCCCGAAATATTACACCGTGAGTACCCACGTTCACTCAACATTTCAGCGGTATTCTCAAGGCTCTCTAAACTCCGCCAGTATATATAATATCCACTTCCGCTGGTAGTCCTTTAATCGTGCGGACTTGTCCGCATATCTTCATGCTACAGTTCGCGAGCAGCACAACGCGTCACTCGCGTCCTGCAGTCGCACGATTATACTTCAGGCTCCCGAGGATCTATGTATAGATGGTTAGGTCATTCCCCACGCGATGAAATAGATCCTTGAGGCCGCGCGTCGTGTCTCCATTCCGGCAGTGTTCACCATGATGATCGAGTTCGGCGTATGAGCGGAGAGCACCGATATCATTTCTATGTGTCCTCCAGAATCTCCGAGACTCTCACTGTCGACAGCACACAACGGCGGCATTACGGCCTACTGCTCTTCTTTGTGCGGAATGGTCCGATTATCTGCAGATTTCAACGACACTGATTACTCAATATCACCCGCACATGCTGCGTCTCCACGCACACCGATTAACGGATGAGGCCGCGGGATCCCGCAACCTCGCGAGTATATGCAGTATCAAGCGGGGAGTACTCCTGTTCTGTGGGTCAGTGACCACCGATGCGCCTCTCTCCACTTTTCATCGCGAATCAGGCTCATGAGATGTGCCACTGAGACCGGAAGGGGCATGTCACGCCGACGTCCATATCCGCTACCGTGCCGGAGCCATTCTACTCCATAGCCGTCTAGGTCTTCCGCTGCCTGGTTGGCCCACCCATCTGCCATCACATTTTCTTCCGTTTTCACAGAGCCAAGAAGATTGTAGCTGCTGCCGTGATAGCATGCATCAGGAAAACCAAAACTCCGATGGGCGCGGGGAAAGGTTTGTACTACGTGAACTGCACATGGCGTGACATAATGGTTGGATAGGCACGATGCCATGTGACCACAGATGTCCGTGCCGGACCGAAGTTCTGCATGCCGGACCGCAGCTCGCCAGGCCTGGCCCCAGCTAGCCTGGTGGTGCACACAGCGTAACACTCCGACTGGATTGGCACGATGCTGGATTAATAGCAGTCCTTGAGTGATCGCAGCTCGCCATGCACCGCGCACAACGGGAGACTTTGACTGAATAGGTACGGTGCTTAGATTGATAGCTGTCCGGGTCTGAAATCTGCTACCCGAGTACAAAAAGACGTATAACGTTTACTGTGCTCGTATTATGTAGCACCTAGACCTGGTCTTGCTCGGATAGATAAATATTGTAATTACTATTATACAGAACTCTCTTCCATATCCCCTGCGCCCTCCCCGCCTTCACCGGCCTCGCCGACCTCTCAGCCTCCCCCGCTCTCTCAGCGTTCCCGGCTCTCTCAGCGCTCCCCGCTCTCAGCGTTCCCGGCTCTCTCAGCGTTCCCGGCCCAGTCAAGCGGCGTTTCTCCTCTTTAATACCGTAGTTTCATTGTCATCAACGTTGTCATCGACATAAAAATTCTTCACATCGTGAATATCAACGGAAACACGACTCCTCTCTACATCCTGCTCGTGCTGGATGTTGTCCGTCGCCTCTCGCATCACCAACGGTGGTAAATCGGGATCGACAGGATTAAGAAGTGGTAGGAGGAGACGTTATGTGCCACGGATGGAGTAGGTAGGATGTATAGTATGGAATAGGAATAGTAGGAGCAAACGATTGGCGAGTAAAAGTATCGAGCGAGGAGGCAGTATCCAGGGAAGAGGTAGTATCGAAGGAGGAAGTAGTATAGAGGGAGTAGGCAGTATCGAGGGAGGGGGCAGTATCGAGGGAGATGGCAGTATTGAGGGAAGAGACAGTAGTGAGGGAGGAGGCAATATCAGCGGCAGTTCTGGCAAGAGGAGTAGCACTGGAAAGGAGGGTGAGCAGCAGTGTCAGTAGCGTTCGTTCCTTTGAGGATCTTCTTGCGATTTTCCTCGTTGATAGGCGGACACGGTCTGTTGCCCGCCAGGACGGCCGAGATAGCTGGCGGGGAAAGATGGCGAGGTGGTGGTCGTATCTGTTTCTTGGGGCGGCCGTCTCAATCTTCTGCGCTGCCTACGGATTGGCAGTCCGTTGGGAGCCGGCATGATCGATGCGTGGGTATAGTTCGATGTGTCGATTGGGGGAGTACCAGGTGTGGGGATGACTGATGTTGGAAGTTAGAGAAAGCAATCAAGGTTGCGCTGCCACTGGTATTATATATCATCATTTTCCCCAGAGGCGTGCGAGCGTGAGGGTGAGGTCAGACTGATGGCTAGTGCTGTCGCTAGTGCTGTGGCAAGTGCTGTGGCGAGGGCTGATAAACCTAAAGAACCCCACAAAATTCGCCACGCATAGTCACCGTCGTCTTCCAATTGATTCTAGACCTCATGTTCCTCATGTTCCTTGTCGTCCAGCTCTTCCACTTCCACTTCCTACTCCTCGTCTTTACCGATATGTTCATTCCCGGCCCCGCTCGCCAGTAGCGAGAGGGGCATTTCTTAGGCGGGTAAAGCGCTGTTCAGAATTGTAGAGTATGACGATGAAAAGACTTCATTATTCTCTTTCTTGCTGCAGCAGTAGGTCCTCTATGTACACATGCTATCTAGGCTCGCCGGAGACAAACAGAGCTTTGGGGAAAAATATGTCAAGTGCTGTCTCCGTTGCAGCTTGAGGCGGCCAGTACTGAGTCTATGGCAGCGAAACCAGTACACAGGCCATGGCAGTGAATCCAGTAAAGAGGCCCTAGCAACCAATCTAGTACAAAGCCCTGGCAGCGAATCCAGTAGTGCATCCATGGCAGTGTGAGGAAAACACTTAGGCGAATCCAGTCCAACGCAGCGAGAGGGCACTTCTTGGACGAATCCAGTTCTGCTTCCATGGCAGCGAAAGAAGCATCTCCAAGGCGAACCCTGTGGTGAGTCCCTGGCAGCGAAACCGGAGCTGCGCGAGGAGCTGGGGAGGAGTTGGGCGAGGAGCGGAGCGATTAATTGAGTGCGGAGCTAGGCAAGGATGCTCATTCGGCGGTAGGACGAGCAGGACGAGCAGGACGAGCAGGACGAGCAGGACGAGCAGGACGAGCAGGACGAGCAGGACGAGCAGGACGAGCAGGACGAGCAGGACGAGCAGGACGAGCAGGACGAGCAGGACGAGCAGGACGAGCAGGACGAGCAGGACGAGCAGGACGAGCAGGACGAGCAGTACCACTAGAAGGACGGGGAGACTGCTTCCGTCACAGGGTGGAATGGGCGAGGAGTCTCGCCATCAGAGTCTTTCGGTGGGAGGACGGACACAAGGCACATAGCGAGTAGAACGAGGAGGGTTAGGAGATGGTGAAGCGCACAACGAGGAGCAGGAGGAGATGACGGTTGGCGAATAGTAGTTCCTAGTGAGAAGACAATATCAGCAGGACCAGGAAAACCAGCACGATGAGTAAAAAGCGGAGCGCCAGGATGGCGAGGAGAAGGAGCCGGCAATGAACACTCCGCGGTGTAGGGCCAGGAGGGAGTATTCAGTCGGGACGGGCAGAGTGAACAGTAGTAGAGAGAGAAAACATTTGGGGTGCGAAAAGCGGGGTATTCATTGTGCTAGGTAGTGTCAGCATGGCACGATCCAAAGATTAAAAGCCAACTATCCAAGTTTGGAGAGACCCGTATTTGTCTCTCACCTGGCATACCAGAGCACGCCGACTCGCCGACGGCAGAGACGATTTGACGGCACAGAGAATTTGACGGCTTCCAGGATTTGACGGCACGGAGGCTCTGACGGCAGGGAGCAGTTGACAGCGCCGATGAGATGATGCCAAAGAAAATTCGAGGGAGCGTGTCAGCCAAAGGGAATGGCGCGGAAGTGGTGAAGCCGGCGAAGAGTTGACGGCGGCGAAGAGTTGACGTAATGAAAGACTCCGGAAGAATTGAGGGAACGGTTAGTCAAGGGCGAGGCTGAGCAAGAGTTGTGGGAGCGAACGGGCTGTCGATACTGCAATTCTCCAGATAGACCACATTCAAGCGATGAATAACACGAAACTCACACTGATTTCTGGGAATGATGTTTCGCCCAACAGCATTCCAACGAACTTTCGAACACCCCACCCTAGCTGACGTCGTTCCCAGGGAATATGGTGGAGTGGGTCAGTTCACATGCTCCCAACTCACTCGCTGCGCCGAGTGCCGCACGTTTTATACACGCAGCCGGCTACGTTCATAGCGATTTTTTTTCCTGATGTTTATTTCGCATGCAACCTATCTAGATTATGGCGAACCAACGACCTCCGTTTCCTGCCAGCCCTGGCCAGTCCGACGCGGCGCCTCATCTTCCCTGCCCATCCGCCTCGGCCCGACATAAGCAAAAAGTGGAAAGTAGATTAACAGTAAAGACCGGGATGGGCCTACATGCCCGCTCCTCCTGCTGCCCCCTTGCTTCTCTCCGCCGTCTTCCGCCTTTCCGCTCCAAGACGATATCACCGCGTATCCTCATCTCCTACTTCCTCGCACCGGCCGCAGACACAGCACCCTCCTGGGCACTCTTGCTCTGCCCCCGATGGGATGCTTCCCTCCTCCTCATCCTCATCCTTCAGGTCTGGTGGAGCTTTCCTCCCCACATCCGACGTTCCTAGAAACTGTACGATTGCCTCGCTGCTGCGCTCGTCGGCGAACAGCTCCGCTATCGACCACCTCTCTTTCCATCTCTCCGTCTCCTTCCCGACCTTTACCCACAAGACTTTCTGTTGACTTCTCAACCGCGAGCGGTTTTGAATAGGTGGTCGCGTGATTGCTTGGTAGACCTGTTGCAGCACCAGTAATGATCATCATCCCTCCTTTATCCACTTCTTGTACGGTACCGCTGGTTTTTGATGCGGGTCAGTGACCACTGATGCGCCTCTCTCCACTTTTCATCGCTAATCCGCCTCTTAAGTTGTGCCAGTGAGACCGGAAGGGGAACGGCACGCCTGCGTCCATATCCGCTACCTTACCGGAGCCATCTTACTCCATCGCCGTCGACGTTCTCCGATGCTTGCTTGGCCCACCCATCTGCGATCTCATTTCCTTCGATTTTCATAGAGAATTGTAGCTGCAGCCGTGATACCATGTGATGTCACTCGTGCAACTCGTGAGTTGCCGTGAAGACATGCTCGAGAACCACGGTCCACAGCACCTGTGTTGTACATATTCCGTCTTGTTCGCCATCTTGCGGGACTACTGAGCTCTCTATGATGTGATTCCTGGTGCCTTATGATTCTTCCGCTGTAAATGTAAAAACGAGCGCCGCGCTGTGAAGAAGTCCACGGAACAACCGTCCACGAAACCTGTGTTCTACACTGTCCGAACATTTTCGAGGGGACATTCCTGATCTCGCTTCGTTCATCCCTGCTGGAGGGTGGAATACCGTTGTTCTTCCGTGCTGTGCGAAGCGCTCTCCGATGTGATTCATGTGGCATTATGGTGTTTCGGATGTACTTATTAGATTACTGCCACTCGGCTACAGTCAACAGCGATCCATCCCGTCCTACCTGTCTGATGAACTCAGTAGTAGTGCGTGCAAGACTAACCTCCGATATGGACTGGACGAATTTAGTGCAGTTCCGCCAATGGACCATGGGTCGTGCAAGACACCGCTGGACTGTAGTATGTAAAACACAGGCTGGCTACGAGCATACTATAAATATTGTTTCACGACGAGCAGGAAACGTTACGAAGTAATTGAGGATGCAGTTATCGACGATAAAATCGAAAGCAAGAACAATAACAACTCCTTCAGTTCTAAACCTCTTCCTCTTCCTCTTCCTCCATGTCTTCCTCCACGTCTTCATCATAGCTCACGTATTCCGGCCAGCACCTCCGATTGTTGCCGGAACATTCGCAGCACCTCGAAGCGGAAATCGAACCATATGTGGTCGTAGTTTTTCACTCCAAAGATTTTGAGAATGGGTTTGAAGACTTGCCCTGCGAACCGATCTGGATAGATCTGAATGCAGGCCGGATGTGGGAGCGGCTTGCGCCAGTTGACCGACAGCTTCATGTTATCTAGAGAGGACAGTTAGCGATCTGAAGTTCGATGATAGGATGTAGATAGAGATCTACCTTGAGAAGCCATGTAGATGGGTAAAGGATCTTCCGGAGGCTTTGGTGTGGATTGTGGTTTCGGTTCCTGGTTGCGGGTGTGTCTCGTGGTGGTCGTTTGTGTGACTGATTGGGTAGCGGATCTGGTGATGTCTTGCGTGACTATTGGGGTTGCGGGTGTCTGCCGGGTGGACGATGAAAGACTACATAAGATCAGTTATTTGAAGATCGATAATAGGTACCTATATAGACAGGGACCTACCTGCGGAAGCCATGTAGCTGGGGAGGACAATCTGTCGTATGCGGCGATGGAGCCGCAAAACGAAACGGAAAAGCATTCCGCTAGGAACGAATGGCCTAACCGTCGTGACGGTTACGCCGGGAGGATAAACGAGCCAGAGCTCTTACTCCTCAGAGTCCTCTTCATCGGAGCCGACTCAGAGAGTTTCTCTGAGTCGTCCTCGGGGTCCTCTTCATCGGAGTCTGATTAACCCCCCCTCCCTTTCCCCACGTTGGGGGATTTGGGGCGGTCACTGTCGGGAAGGAAAGAGACTTGTTGGATTGGGCTGGGTTTGAGGCGGGTGGCAGAAAATCGTTTTTGTTTCTTTCTTTGCCAAGTGGATGGTGGAGTAGAAGTGTAGGAAGAAGCGGCAGGTGGAAAGAGGATGTTGTGGGTGGAGTAGGGACATAGTGGAAGGAAAGAGAGGATGTTGATGGTGGATTATAAAGGAGGGAGAGGGAAAGAGAGGAAGGGTGGGCGGCTAAACCCTGTGGGTGCGCGGAATTGAAGTGGCGTAGCTGCGATGGTGAGGCTTATGAGAGAGAGATCTTCAATTGCAGAGGCGCGTCGCTGCCCTCGAGCCTTAAGGCTTGTACTGTGACTCGCTCTTTGAGCAACCACCCGTAAGGCGCTACCAGAGAATCGAGGCACCTGTTTTCTACGTAGTCCGGAGGCACTAGAGTGGTTAATTCAATCCCATTACGTTCATCCCTTTCGGGGGACAGGATAGAAGTAATCCCGCGCGTTTTCAATCTGGCTGGACTTATTTTTCTCTCTTGTGATACATATGAGTCGCCTTATGATTTTTCCCCTGTACTTTGGCAGTCGGCCGTAGTTCGTCGAATGGAATGCATGCCCTCCTACCTACGTTGCAGTTACACTTGTCCGTCGAACACACCGATCTTCAGCTGAGTTGACAATACACAATATCACGATCCTCGGCATACGAACACGGTGTTGACGTTCGACGGCCCCCGGACGCGTCATTAATCCAGTCGGCCAAGCCAGCATCTGCAGCATCGTGTACTAGTACTCAACGGCTAACAGATGCTTAAATTTTCACGCCTCAATTACACTACATTTTCTTGGCAATGTGTTCGTTCACTGAAAACGACTTACAAGAGTCAGTGGAAATCACGTGAGAGACTCGGGAGCGGGCTGAGATAAAAAGAGAGATGTAGTGAATTATTCAGGTAGTCTATCAACTATGGTACTGTCAAATTGATTCAACAAGAGACGAACTCAGAATCTACAAGACAAAGAGAGGAGGAGGAAAAAAAAGCAAGAGAAAACAATCCGAGTATGAGCCTTCGCATCAGGTACGATTGAGTTGCACCCTATGTCCACTCCGATCCGCTGCTAGTAATTATTTATATACCTGTTCGTCTACTTCATCCTGAGATGCGTCGGAGGACTCGTCGGGATAAAATTACTCGCCGTTGGAGGAGGAGCCGTCGGAGGAGGAGGAGGAGTCATGATCGTAAACGAAAGCGGAGGTGAAGGAGGAGGAGAAGTTCTCGTAAGAGGCTTCCTCAGCGTAGGAGAATTCGGTGGCCTGTTTGGCTACATCCTGCACGAGATTGACCGCTTGAGGCTACCGGGACACCGACTGCTATTTGACAAAACCCTCCAAATGCAGCTGCAGAGCCGCAGCTTTGGAAAAGCCTTGCTGCAATCTCTCCACCATGATCTTTTCATCGTTGACCCCTGCCATGCAGGAGACGAAGCTTCTTCACGACATATTCGGATGGCATGCGGTTCTGGCCCCATTCGAACGTCTCCGCTGAGGCAACTGCCAGCCTAGTTGATTTACTGGGCATGAAGTCGTGTTCCAGGATGCCGATCCAGTTGTGGCAATGCTTACGCAGCTGGGTCCTGTCATGATCAGATATCCCTGTGATCCACTCCTCAGCGACCTCACCGTGCAAACAGCGACGGACGACAGTGCGTGTACGCGGTTCTCCAAACTGCGCCATTGCCTCACGGATCGCATCGATGAGCCGGAACGCGGCGCCCGCGTCCAACTGGTTGACAGGCTGAAAGCTGCAATCTCAGATGGTTGGAGCGCGGGGCGGGTTCCGTCTAGGATTGCGCAGAGAGTGTAGACCGCTTGACGCAGCTGCGCGTTCTCGCCAGATGATTCGATCTGGTTCTGTGTCAGAATCATCCCGAGATTGGCCGTCTCATCTGCCAATTGGTTCAGGGCGGCGGCGAATTCATCCATAGACTCACTTCCATAGTGGTGATTGGACTCCTGCTGGAAGCCACCGTACGCCGGGTTCGTTCCGAAGCCTTGTCCGTAAGGAGACGACTCGTTGCGGTTACCGATATTCTCTGCCTGTCGGAAGGGGTGTTGTTTGGTCGCCAAGTCAGATCGAGGGGTGGTCGTTTCCAACACGCTCGGGCGGACTGCCGTCTTGCCCTTGCCCTCGTAGGAATAATCATCCTCTCCCGCATATCCGAGTGTATTGACGGGTAGCAGCCAACAGCGATGGCGAGTGCGTTAGTTCAAAGTGTTCGATTCTTCCTGCTTTTCTGCCGCTCTAGAGCTTTCGACTATCGCTAGCTTAGTTGCATAGTGGGCCTGACCAGCTTCGTCTTATTCCCTGGGGGATCCGGTGACAGCGGGCTAACGAACTTCGCGAATTTCGGAGGGGCCTGCGTCTGCCATGATTATCCTGGGATAGTAGTTTTACTGCATGATGTGGTTGTGTAGGTTCACAAGCTTCAGCGACTATCAGTAAAATCTCTGGTAACGACACGAGACCGCGGGAACGGGTTGAGGAATAGTAACTTACGCTTCTAGAAACAGTCGCTGATCAGCAAGAGGAGACGGGGCCGCCTGGTGAACAGATCGAAGACTGCTCCTGGAGGTGGGAGGAGGGGAGAGTGAGACGATGAACGAACACAGAGGAGAAGGGAAGTTGGTGGTTGATCGTCTGATGAGATGATGAAGAAAAACGAAAAAGAAGAAGACGACGACCTTAGAGGAAACGGCCCTGCCATCGACGCAGCGACACTAGCGTTGATTCCCGCACACGTTGATGCTCTCCAGCAATCACATCCGCTGCCTTCCACTGACAAAGGCTTGCCGTCCGCTACCTCCCCTCGGTAACAGCTGCTGCATCACTCCACCACAAACGTGCCTAGCGGTGCTGATGTATGCTATCAACTATTAGGCATAGCTAGCAAGATGCTGCCATGGTTGTCTTGCATTCGCAGCGGTCCCTCAACTGTATATCCCTGCCTGCCATGTGCTGATGCATAAGCGTAAAAATTAGAAGTATTGCGATGGAAAACCTGATACTCGTTGTTCTCGTCACCTCTGCAGTAGGCCCCCTATGTACATGATATCTAGATTGCCGGAACACGCAACGTAGACCAGCGGCGACTAGGCGCTCCCACAATAGCAGAATTGATGTATCACCACCACGGCGCCGCGGGTAAGATAACAGTTGTAGGCATCACGTATAGCCCTGCATGACTATGGTAATCGCGCAAGAAAGCAGTCGTCCGAGTAGGTAGTATGGTGGTTGACTGGCAATCGAACGCAACGTTTCCATCACGCACATGACTGTTTTTTTTCTTCTACAGTGAGCTACAATGGGAGAGCGTTTTGGTGATTTCATCATTCGTTGCGTGGAGGTAGCCAGAAGTACATATGGGGATGCCTGGTGGCTGCTTCGGCATGTTTTTTCGCAGCTCTACGCCTGCGCAGCTCGAGCTAAGCAAGCTCGACAGACTTGACGTTTGATCACACTGCAGTGGGACTACGGCGATCGACGTTCTGAACTTGGATTCGTGTTTGCTACCTGCGTCGGCGAATTCTATGCATCTATCTCAATCAGAACACCTAGCTGCTCGTCTTTTGAGGTACCTGCAGCCCGTTTGCCTGGTACTTTTGTGAGCGGGCGACCTCCCGATCCAAAATCGTTCGGCCCAACCGGAACTATAAGAAGCCCTGCATCCTCCTGGACTCCTCCTTTTTTTTTCTGCAGCATCGACGAAGACGAACGACAGCCAAGCTCCAGCCAAAAACGAAATACAAAAGCGACTTAACCAATCAAGCATCCACCCAAGTTACAAGTATGTGCTCTTTGAACCAGAACACTCAATACGTGAATAAATATTAACGCGCAGGGACGTAGGATGCCCGACAACAGGGACGTAGGATGCCCGACAACAAGTACAACGGATTCCATGTGGTGGAGACCGTACTCGTCGTGCTCACATTCGGCTTCATCTTGAGTCTCTTTGGCTACGCTTGCTTCCGCTGTCTGGAGATTCGGCTACGCTTGCTTCCGCTTGTCTGGAGATTCGGCCCGCCGAGACAACCGTTTTCCAGAGGTAGAGGCTCCGGTGGTTGGTCATACTATCAATGTCGAGGTTCGTGTCAACATCCACTCACCAATGCGAGAGCT